>NC_083887.1:11743409-12046439 GCF_032452875.1 Bos javanicus | reverse complement strand
GCTCCAACCCCACCCTCATTCAATAATAATATCTTACTATTAACAGTTTTGATTCTTAATGAATATTTGAAAATGTCAGACTTGATAGAGCAAAATTGGTTTAACTATTTCAAGTGTCATGTCAATACTAAATGAGAAGTGATAATTAAATATAGGACTTAAATATAATTACAAATCACTAGCAATATCTTCATGTTTATTGCTTTATTTTGCTGGAGAATTTTGATATCTAACACCAAAGTAGCCTGAAGAAGTGTTGTTAACCTTCACTTGTTAGTACAATAAATATACTTAGAGTCAACTGTGCTGTTGACGCTACTATGTACTTTTCATCGGTCAAAGATGAACAAAGCATTATTTCTCTTCAAGGAGCAGTGATGGAACAAGAAACCAAATGAGTATTGTACATGTCGAAATATTAATTCACAGTTATTGAACTCTTACTATTTGTTCAGTGTTACACTATGTTTCTGGTGTTTTAAATCATTTAACATCATAAAGAGTTTCAATGGTAGATATTATTACTTTTACAAATTCTTTTTTTGGATGAAGGATTTGAGACTTAAGATGCTAAAATCTTGCCATTAGTCTTTCAACTAGAAGAGCAGAAACTCAAACCCATGTATTTGACTTCTGTGTTCATAAATGACTGTGCTGTCCTAATTGCTCAGTTTTGTCCGACTCTTTGGGACCCCATGGAATGTAGCCCATCGGACTTCTCTGTCCATGGGGATTCTCCAGACCAGAATACTGGAGTGGGTAGCTGTTCCCTTCTCCAGGGGATCTTCCCAACCCAGGGATTGAGCTCAGGTCTCCCACATTGCAGGTGGATTCTTTCCTGTCTGAGCCACCAGGGAATGACTACTTAACCATAAACCTTGTAACCATCAAACTAATTATGGTCTATAAAAGTACAAAACATAAATGCTTAATAAAACACCACAAAGTGGATGTAATAATGTCTGATAGGACATTAGATTTATATAGTAATTCAAAAGCTATCATTAATAGTCTCCCTTTGTAGATAGTACTGCTAAAACTTTGGGGTGCAGGTATATTTTTGAATTAGTTTTTTTTTTCTGGATGGATGTCTACTCAGGAGTGGGATGGCAGGATCATATGGTAACTCTATTTTTAGTTTATATAAGGAACCTCCATACTGTTCTCCATAGTATCTGCACCAATTTACATTCCCACCAACAATGTAGAAGTGTTCCTTTTTCTTCACACACTCTCCAGTATTTATTATTTGTAGACTTTTTATTGATGGCCAGCTAGAAGCACTATTTATGATAGGCAAAACATGGACTAACCTATATTTTTACTAATGGATGAATGGATAGAGTATGAATCAACCATAAAAAGAGTGAAATATTGCCATTTGCAGCAACATGGATGGACATAGAGACTATCATATTAAGTGAAATAAGTCAGATAGAAAAAGATGAATGTCGTACGATATCACTTGTATGAGGAATCTAAAAAATGATACAAGTTAACTTATTTATAAGACAGAAATAGATTCACGGATATAGAAAACAAACTCATGGTTACCAAAGGGGATAGTAGTGGGGGGAGATAAATACTCTTGCCTGGAAAATCCCATGGACGGAGGAGCCTAGTAGGCTGCAGTCCATGGGGTCACTAAGAGTCGGACACGACTGAGCGACTTCACTTTCACTTTTCACTTTCATGCATTGGAGGAGGAAATGGCAACCCACTCCAGTGTTCTTGCCTGGAGAATCCCAGGGACGGGGAGCCTGGTGGGCTGCCGTCTATGGGGTCGCACAGAGTCGGACACGACTGAAGCGACTTAGCAGTAGCAGTAGCATACAAATTACTATATATAAAATAGAAAACCTACAAGGATTTGCTGTATAGCACAGGGAATTATATTCAATATCTTGTAATTACCTTTAATGGCAATGAATCTGAAAAACAATGTATATATTTACATATACATATGTAAAACTGAATCACTTTGCTCTACACCTGAAATTAACACACCATAGCAGATGAATTATACTTCAATTAAAAAAATGACTAAAACATAACAAAACAAAAACATCTCCTAGAATCTGCGGAGTTTTGCAATTCTTTCTTCATTTAACTCTATACCATGAAAAACTAGTCGTTAGAAATAACTCAGACATTTCTTTCCACGTACTACTTCAGCTGCAGTTTCAAGTAAAATGTTTATCATCATTCTCTTCCATTTTGTTATTGTTGTTTAGTCACTAAGTCATGTTCTATTCTTTGTGACCCAAAGGACTATAGCATGCCAGGCTCCTCTGTCTTCCACTATCTTCCAGAGTTTGCTCAAATTCATATCCATTGAGTCGGTGATGCTATCTAACCATCTCAGCCTCTGTCACCCCCTTACCTTTTACCTTCAATCTTTCCTAGCATCAAGGTCTTTTCTAATGAGTCAGCTCTTTGAATAGGGTGGCCAAAGTATTGGAGATTCAGCTTCAGCATCACTTCTTTCAATGACTATTCAGGGTTGATTTCCTTTAGTGTTGACTGGTTTGATCTTCTTACAATTCAAAGGACTCTAGAGAGTCTTCTCCAGCACCACAGTTTGAAAGCATCTGTTCTTCAGTGCTCAGCCTTCTCTATGGTCCACTTCTCACATACATACATGACTACTGGAAAAGCCATAGCCTTTGACTTTATGGACTTTGTCAGCAAAGTGATGTCTTTGCTTGTCAATATGCTGTCTAGGTTTGTCATAACTTCTCTTCCAAGGAGCAAGCATCTTTCAATTTCATGACTGAAGTCACTGTCTGCAGTAATTTGGGAGCCCAAGAAAATAAAACCTGTCACCTCTTCAACTTTTCCTCCTTCTGTTTGCTATGAAGTGATGGGATCAGATGTCATGTCTTCATTTTCTGAATGCTGAGTTTCAAGCCAGATTTTCACTCTCCTCTCTCGCTCTCATCAAGATAGATAAGCTTTAGTTCCTCTTCACTTTCTGCTATAAGAGTGGTATGCCTTGTGCTTAGCCACTCAGTTTTGTCCAACTCTTTGGACCTTTTGGACTGTAGCCCACAAAAAGCTCCTCTGCCCATGCATTTTTTGCAGGCAGGAATACTAGAATGTGTTTCCATTTCCTTCTCTGGGGGATCTTGCTAACTCAGGGATCGAGCCCACATCTCGTGTGTCTCCTGCTTTGTAGGTGTATTCTTTACCCTCTGAGCCATTGGAGAAGCCCAGTTAGAGTGGTATCATCTGCATATCTGAGGTTGTTGATATCTCTCCTGGAAATCTTGATTTCAGCTTGTGCTTCATCCAGCCCAACATTTCACATGATGTACACATGGACATCACCAGATGACCAACACCGAAATCTGATTGGTTATATTCTTTGCAGGCAAATATGGAGAAGCTCTATATGGTCAGCAAAACAAGACTGGGAGCTGACTATGCTCAGACGATGAATTCCTTATTGCCAAATTCAGACTTAAATTGAAGAAAGTAGGGAAAACCACTAGACCATTCAGGTATGACCTAAATCAAATCCCTTATGATTATACAGTGGAAGTGAGAAATAGATTTAAGGGACTAGATGTGATAGACAGAGTGCCTGATGAACTATGGACAGAAGTTCTTGACATTGCACAGGAGACAGGGAGCAAGACCATCCCCAAGAAAAAGAAATGCAAAAAAGCAAAATGGCTGTCTGAGGAGGCCTTAGAAATAGCTGTGAAAAAAAGAGAAGTGAAAAGCAAAGGAGAAAAGGAAAGATATAAGCATCTGAATGCAGGTTCCAAAGAATAGCAAGGAGAGATAAAAAAGCCTTCCTTGGTGATCGATGCAAAGAAATAGAGGAACACAGAATGGGAAAGACTAGCAATCTCTTCAAGAAAATTAGAGATACCAAGGGAATATTTCATGCAAGTTCAGTCAGTTCAGTCATTCAGTTATGTCCGACTCTTTGCGACCCCATGAACTGCAGCACGCCAGGCCTCCCTGTCCATCACCAACTCCCAGAATCCACCCAAACTCGTGTCCATTGAGTCAGTGATGCCATCCAATAATCCTCTGTTGTCCCCTTCTCCTCCTGCCCTCAATCTTTCCCAGCATCAGGGTCCTTTCAAATGAGTCAGCTCTTTGCATCAGGTGGCCAAAGTATTGGAGTTTCAGCTTCAACATAAGTCCTTCAAATGAACACCCAGGACTGATTTCCTTTAGGATGGACTGGTTGGATCTCCTTGCAGTCCAAGGGACTCTCAAGAGTCTTATCCAACACCACAGTTTAAAAGCATCAATTCTTTAGTGCTCAGCTTTCTTCACAGTCCAACTCTCACATCCATACATGACCACTGGAAAAACCATAGCCTTGACTAGATGGACCTTTGTTGGCAAAGTAATGTCTCTGCTTTTGAATATGCTATCTAGGTTGGTCATAACTTTCCTTCCAAGGAGTAAGCATCTTTTAATTTCATGGCTGCAATCACCATCTGCAGTGATTTTGGAGCTCAGAAAAATAAAGTCAGCCACTGTTTCCACTGTTTACCCATCTATTTCCCATGAAGTGATGGGACAAGATGCCATGATCTTCGTTTTCTGAATGTTGAACTTTAAGCCAACTTTTCACTCTCCTCTTTCACTTTCATCAAGAGGCTCTTTAGTTCTTCTTCACTTTCTGCCATAAGGTGGTGTCATCTGCATGTTTGAGGTTATTGATATTTCTCCTGGTAATCTTGATTCCAGCTTGCGCTTCCTCCAGCCCAGCATTTCTCATGATGTACTCTGTGTAGTAGTTAAACAAACAGGGTGAAAATACACAGCCTGACGTACTCCTTTTCCTGTTTGGAACCAGTCTGTTGTTCCATGTCCAGTTCTAACAGTTGCTTCCTGACCTGCATACAGGTTTCTCAAGAGGCAGGTCAGGTGATCTGGTATTCCCATCTCTTTAAGATGGGCTCAGTAAAGGACAGAAATGGTATGGACCTAACAGAAGCAGAAGATATTAAGAAGAGGTGGCAAGAATACACAGAAGAATTGTACAAAAAAGATCTTCACGACACAGATAGTCAGATGGTGTGATCACTCACCTAGAGTCAGACATCCCAGAATGTGAAGTCAAGTGGGCCTTAGGAAGCATCACTACAAACAAAGCTAGTGGAAGTGATGAAATTCCAGTTGAGTTATTTCAAATCCTAAAAGATGATGCTGTGAAAGTGTTGCACGCAATATGCCAGAAAACTTGGAAAACTCAGCAGTGGCCACAGGACTGGAAAAGGTCAGTTTTCATTCCAATCCCAAAGAAAGGCAATGCCAAAGAATGCTAAAAGTAGTGCACAATTGCACTTATCTCACATGCTAGCAAAGTAATGCTCAAAATTCTCCAAGCCAGGCTTCAGCAATATGTGAACTGTGAATTTACAGATGTTCAAGCTGCTTTTAGAAAAGGCAGAGGAACCAGAGATGAAATTGCCAGCATCTGTTGGATCATTGAAAAAGCAAGAGAGTTCCAGAAAAACATCTATTTCTGCTTTATTGACTATGCCAAAGCCTTTGACTGTGAGGATCACAATAAACTGTGGAAAATTCTGAAAGAGATGGGAATACCAGACCGCCTGACCTGCCTCTTGAGAAACCTGTATGCAGGTCAGGAAGCAACAGTTAGAACTGGACATGGAAAAACAGACTGGATCCAAATAGGAAAAGGAGTACATCAAGGCTGCATATTGTTACCCTGCTTATTTAACTTATATGCAGAGTACATCATGAAAAATGCTGGGCTGGATGAAGCACAAGCTGGAATCAACATTGCTGGGAGAAATATCAGTAACCTCACATATGCAGATGGCACCACCCTTATGACAGAAAGGGAAGAACTAAAGAGCCTCTTGATGAAAGTAAAAGAGGAGAGTGAAAAAGTTGGTTTAAAACTCAACATTCATAAAATTAATATCATGGCATCTGTCTCATCACTTCATGGCAAATAGATGGGGAAACTGGAAACAATGACAGACTATTTTTTTGGGCTCCAAATTCACTGCAGACGGTGACTGCAGCCATGAAGTTAAAAGATGCTTACTCCTTAGAAAGTTATGACCAACCTAGACAACATATTAAAAAGCAGAGACATCTTTGCCAACAAAGTTCCATCTAGTCAAAGCTATGGTTTTTCCAGTGGTCATGTATGAATATGAGAGTTGGACAATAAAGAAAGCTGAGTGCAGAAGAATTGATGCTTTTGAACTGTGGTATTGGAGAAGACTCTTGAGAGTTCCTTGGACTGCAAGGAGTTCCAACCAGTATATCCTAAAGGAGATCAATCCTGAGTGTATATTTGAAGGACTGATGTTGAAGCTGAAAGTCCAATACTTTAGCCACCTGATGCGAAGAGCTGACTCATTGGAAAAGACCCTGATGCTGGCAAAGATTGAGGGCAGGAGGAAAAGGGGACGACAGAGAATGAGATGGTTGGATGGCATGACCAACTCAATGGCCATGAGTTTGAGTAAACTATGGGAGTTGGTGATGGACAGGGTGGCCTAGCATGCTGCGGTCCTTTGGGTCACAAAGAGTCCAATTCGACTAAGCTACTGAACTGAACTGAATTGACCCTGCATATAAGTTAAATAAGCAGGGTGACAATATAAAGCCTTAATGTACCCATTTCCCAATTTGGAACCAATCCTTTGTTCCATGTCCAGTTCCAACTATTGCTTCTTGACCTGCATACAGGTTTCTCCGGAGGCAGGTAAGGTGGTCTGGTATTCCCATCTCTTGAAGAATTTTCCACAGTTTGTTGTGATCCACACAGTCAAAGCCTTTATCATGGTCAATGAAGCAGAAGTAGGTGTTTTTCTGGAATTCTCTTGCTTTTTCTATGATCCAACAGATGTTGGCAATTTGATCTCTGGTTCCTCTGACTTTCCTAAATCCAGATTGAATATCTGGATGTTTTTGGTTCACGTACCTTTGAAGCCTGTCTTGGAGAATTTTGAGCATTACTTTGCTAGCATATGAGATGAGTGCTATTGTGCAGTAGTTTGAACATTCTTTGGAACTGCCTTTCTTTGGGATTGGAATGTAAATTGACCTTTTCCAGTCCTGTGGCCACTGCTGAGTTTTCCAAGTTTGCTGGCATATTGAGTGCAGCACTTTCATACCAACATCTTTTAGGATTTGAAATAGCTCAACTGGAATTTTATCACCTCCACTAGCTTTGTTTGTAGTGATGCTTTCTAAGGCCCACTTGACTTCACATTCCTGGATTTCTGGCTCTAGGTGATTGATCACACCATCTTGATTATCTGGGTCATGAAGATCTTTTTGTGTAGTTCTTCTGTGTATTGTTGCCACCTCTTCTTAATGTCTTATGCTTTTGTTAGGTCCATACCATTTCTGTCCTTGATTGTGCCCATTCTACATGATATGTTCCCTTGGTATTTCTAATCTTTTTGAAGAGATCTCTAGTCTTTCCTATTCTAATGTTTCCTCCACTTTGCATTGATCAGTTAGGAAGGCTTTCTTATCTCTCCTTGCCATTCTTTGGATCTCTGCATTCAGATGGATATATCTTTCCTTTTTTTCCTTTGCCTTTCACTACTCTTTTCTCAGCTATTTGTAAGCTCTCCTCAGACAATCATTTTGCTTTTTTGCATTTCCTTCTCTTTGGAATGGTTTTGATCACCACCTCCTGTACAATGTTACGAACCTCTGTCTATAGTTCTTAAAGCACTCTAACAGATCTAATCTCTTGAATGCGTTTGTCACTTCCACTGTATACTCATAAGGGATTTGATTTAGGTCATACCTGAATGGTCTAGTGATTTTCCCTCCTTTCCTCAATTTAAGTCTGAATTTTGCAATAAGGAGTTCATAATCTGCGCCATAGTCAGCTCCTGGTCTTGTTTTTTGACCATTTGGAGCTTCTCCATCTTCTGCTGCAAAGAATATACTCAATCGGATTTCAGTATTGACCACCTGGTGATATCCATGTGTAGAGTCATCTCCTGTGTTGTTGGAAAGGGTGTTTGCTGTGACCAATGTGCTCTCTTGGCAAAACTCTGTTAGCCTTTGCCTGTTTCATATTGCTTATTTGAAATAAACAAATTAGAGGAAACAAATTTATTATAACCAGGAGTAACTTACCTCAAGAGGCAATCTGAGATCATTTTAGGGACCTGTGCCTTTTGTACTTTCCTCAGGAAGTAAAGAAATTAAATGGTTGTTGTCCTTCTTGAAGTCTGCTTAATCATTTGGAATCTTGGGATTTCACATGGATGCCTGCTTGATAGAAGCTGTCTAACCTTGGTAATCGTTTCTCCTCAACCTGGTTTGCATTGATTATGCTTTTAATATTTAAGAACATCTTCCTTCCAATTATACCTTTCTGTTGTGATGATGTTGGAGTTGTAGAAGTAAATCAAAGCAGCATGACAACTCAATATCAGTGGGGCTTCACTGAAACTATCTTGTGAAGAACCAGTCTTCTAACACGCAACAGGGTATGTGAAATGGGTCAGCTGTTAATAAACTGAAAAGCTCATTTGTTAGATGAACTCATTTTAAATATGGAAATGGATCTGGAAGGGGTTTAGATTTCTGATATTAGTATCTCGTGTACCTACTTATATGAGAGTATTTCTGGGTCAAATTAGTACATGGAAGATAAGATAGACACCCTGTTTGTGCTGGTTTTAAAGTGTAAATGTCAGCAAACAAAATAGCAGAAAGACAAGGCACAGCTCTGTAAAGAGTCTTAATTGTCTAGGCTGGTTGATGCTTGCTTCTCAGCCTAACATATTTTTCATCAACGTCTTCAGGGAAATAAGACAGTTTATCCACACCAGTGTCTTCCTAGATATGTGCTTTTGTACTCTATTGGTGATGGAAACCTTCTCACTATAGATTACATAAGCGAGTCTCAACATGAGTTCAATTTACTAACATAAAAATTAAGTAAAATTAAAATGTGGTAAGTTTTGATAATTCTAAACTAACTTTTGCTTGTATGAGTGTTCAGCATATTAAAAAGCAGAGACATTACTTTACCAACAAAGGGCCGTCTAGTCAAGACTATGGTTTTTCCAGTAGTCATGTATGGATGTGAGAGTTGGACTATAAAGAAAGCTGAGTGCAGAAGAATTGATGCTTTTGAACTGTGGTGTTGGACTCTTGATAGTCCCTTGGACTGCAAGGAGATCCAACCAGTCCATCCTAAAGGAGATCAGTCCTGAGTGTTCATTGGAAGGACTGATGTTGAAGCTGAAACTCCAATACTTTGGCCACCTGATGCAAAGACCTGACTCATTGGAAAAGACCCTTATGCTGGGAAAGATTGAAGGTGGGAGGAAAAGGGGATGACAGAAAATGAGATGGTTAGATGCTGTCACCAACTCAGTGGCCATGAGTTTGAGTAAACTCTGGGAGTTGCTGATGGACAGGGTGGCCTGGCATGCTGCAGTCCATGGGAGTCACAAAGAGTCTGACACGACTGAGTGACTGAACTGGACTGAACTGATGCAGGTTCAAATTATATTCTTCTTACTTTATATGGTTTAAAATGTCATTTTGAAAAATAATAAAATGGGGATAGTAGTTAGAAAATTCTTAATGAGCTTACCTAGAAAAAAATAATTTTTGTAGCTCCCCTGATTATTTTTTTCTAATTTTTATAGTATTGTGAAATTTAAAAACATGAGATTAATTGACTCAAGTTATTCTTTGATAGTAAAATTAGTTCTTTCAGAGAATAAGCAGATTAAATTCTGTGTTTGAGACTAGAAAGAGTGTATTCCTAACATCTTATGGAATGGATGTAAGTGTGTGTGTGTGTGTGTGTGTGTGTGTGTGTTTTAGTCCCTCAGGTATGTCTGACTCTGTGTGACCCTATGGACTATGGCACGCCAGGCTTATCTGTCCATGGGATTCTCCAGTCAAGAATAATAGAGTAGGTAGCCATTTCCTTCTCTAGGGGATCTTCCTGATCCAGGGATCAAATCTGGGTCTCCTGCATTGCAGGCAGGCAGATTCTTCACTGTCTGAGCCACCAGGGAAACGCCATGGACTGGATAAAGGTGCCTAGTTAAATAAAATAAACTTAATTTGAATACCTTGAAAGTGGGTTCTTTTGTTTGCTTGGGGTTTTGTTTGTTTGTTTCCCACTCCCTGCCAGTTGTGCTCAAAATCTAATGCTGCTGCTGAGTAGCTTCAGTCATGTCCGACTCTGTGCAACCCCATAGTTGGCAGCCTACAAGGCTCCTCCATCCAGGGGATTTTCCAGGCAAGAGTACTGGAGTGGGTCGGCATTGCCTTCTCCAATGCAGGAGAGTGAAAAGTGAAAGTGAAGTCGTCCAGTCGTGTCCGACTCTTAGCAACCCCATGGATGGCAGCTCACCAGGCTCCTCCATCCAGGGGATTTTCCAGGCAAGAGTACTGGAGTGGGTCAGCATTGCCTTCTCCTCAAAACCTAATAGAAATGGATAAATGGGCCTGAGAAGAATTTAGGTTAAAACAAGTCTTCTGAGTCTTGAACAAGATTCAGTAATATGCAGTATTCAAGGAAGTATAAGTGGAACCCTGTGGAATGCCTGTGTCCTTGAGCATTTCTTGAGTGTATTTGTCTTGTGGGAAGGCACAGGGA
Organism: Bos javanicus; assembly: GCF_032452875.1. Classification (NCBI taxonomy): domain Eukaryota; kingdom Metazoa; phylum Chordata; class Mammalia; order Artiodactyla; family Bovidae; genus Bos; species Bos javanicus. Next base: position 12,035,830 of record NC_083887.1, on the reverse strand, counting down.
TTGCAGATGCTGTATTGTGTGTTACCTCACAAATTATGTTCTTGACTCTGTGGTCTTTATGATCCTTCTGGGAACTGACATTTACTTGTCACTATGATTTGAGAGAAGAAAGGCTGTAGTAAAATGCTTCTAAAAAGACTACTTTCTAGGAACAGCGGATCTACCTAGCATTGTGTCTGTGTTTTGTCATTAACAGCATCTTTCCTAAATCTGCACAGTTGCTGGGCAAGAGCATTACAGTGTTACGTTTTAATTCTGTTATCCCAGAAGAAAAGCTTTTTACTATATTTTTATTATTGTACTAAGTACAAGATAAACACAGGAGGTTATTGAGAAGAGGGGAGGGGAATGCTAAGACCCTGTAGTTTTTTTTCTGCAGTTATTAATAAAGCATTGGCTGCACAGTTATCATTTAAAGGAATTTTAGTGAATCATATACACAAATTTAAGGAATAGGCTCTATAAAGTTATATGTATGTTAGTTGCTCAGTCATGTCCAACTCTTTGCGACCACATGGACTTTAGTCCACCAGTCTCCTCTGTCCATGGGATTCTCCAGGGAAGAATACTGGAGTGGGTTGCCATTTCCTTCTCCACTATAAAAGTAGGATGGTCATAAAACATGTTTGCATGCTAAACTGAGCCTATAATGCTTTATTTTCTTAATATTTACAGAATACCTTTGCTAGGTACTGTACTAACTTCTAGGGATATAAGAGTGAGTTAAATATAGTCTCTGACCCCAAAGAAGCCTCATTACCAAAGCTCCAAACCTTTGAGAAATAGCCACTGTTTAAACTCAGAACCTAAATATGTTTAAACACAGGCAGTTGATTTCTTATTGATAGGAGACGTGACAGGACCAATCAGTATGATCTCATTTACTTTCTGCCTACCTACCTACATGATCAGATCAGATCAGATCAGTCGCTCAGTCGTGTCCGACTCTTTGCGACCCCATGAATCGCAGCACGCCAGGCCTCCCTGTCCATCACCAACTCCCAAAGTTCACTGAGACTCACGTCCACGAGTCAGCGATGCCATCCAGCCATCTCATCCTCTGTCGTCCCCTTCTCCTCCTGCCCCTAATCCCTCCCAGCATCAGAGTCTTTTCCAGTGAGTCAACTCTTCGCATGAGGTGGCCAAAGTACTGGAGTTGCAGAGTTAGCATCATTCCTTCCAAAGAAATCCCAGGGCTGATCTCCTTCACAATGGACTGGTTGGATCTCCTTGCAGTCCAAGGGACTCTCAAGAGTCTTCTCCAACACCACAGTTCAAAAGCATCAATTCTTCGGTGCTCAGCCTTCTTCACAGTCCAACTCTCACATCCATATGTGACCACAGGAAAAACCATAGCCTTGACTAGACCAACCTTTGTTGGCAAAGTAATGTCTCTGCTTTTCAATATGCTATCTAGGTTGGACATAACTTTCCTTCCAAGGAGTAAGCGTCTTTTAATTTCATGGCTGCAGTCACCATCTGTAGTGATTTTGGAGCCCAGAAAAATAAAGTCTGACACTGTTTCCACTGTTTCCCCATCTATTTCCCATGAAGTTTATGATTGTTGTATTTCATCTTAAAGCTATCCAAACTTAGCCTCTTTGAATGAGATTTCTTGCAGAGATACATGGAAGAGCCTTAGCACTATGGACTTCCTCACCTGCATGTATATTGCTGGTTGGTACCACATGCTAAGCCAGAAGCAGCCATGGTGCCATGAAAGAGACTCAGCATCCCAGAAACCTAAGATTAAACCCATGGGCTATCTCACATGGCAGGGAGAGTTTGGGTTTCAATCTACCCAGCTCAGAACACAGGGTCAAGGAACACCAGGCAGGCCATACTTGCCATAGCAGCTTCCTGGATGCCTGTCAACTAGCCCAAAAAGCCTTTTTCCGGGTTTACTTTTATAAACTTGCATTTTTGGCTCTTAGACCAGATAAGATGTTTCAAATTTATATCCCTTCATTTATTTTAAATAATGAGGAAAAGATCAGTTATGGTCAACAATCCCCAGGGCTACAGTCCTTTTGATTTGGGCAAATAGATAATAAAGCCTATAGATTTTCCTTTGCTGAAAGTGCACTTAATATAACCAATGTAGTAGGAGACTAGCAAGGTCCTGCCTCACAGAATTTTGCACGTTTTTGTTTTGTTTTGTGTTGTACAGCAAAAACCATCACAACATTGTAAAGCAATTATCTTCCTCCAATTAAAAAATAAAGTATTAATAAGAAAAAAATAAAACTTCTTATTTTTTTATGAAAAAGAGAGAGGGGGTCCTTTATGAATGCAAATGATGGCTTGCTTTTGTTCCACAAAATGTTTGAAAGATAGTGTTAGCTATTGCTATATTAAATATCCATGCATATACAAATGTACATACAAGTCTACTCTGTATATTTCTGAGCAAATCAGAGGCATGTATCTTACAAACTTGGATATTCAGTGCTTCCAGGTTGATGGAGACTGATGAAAATAAAAGTCATCTCTAAGTGAAAGACTTTTCATAACTGGTGGTTTTGGACTTCAGAGATAAATTGACTTTTTGATCTTTTGGGTATGAGGGTGGACAGGGAAATCAGGCTCTGCCTTTATCTGTCATATGATAAACCCTTTACTTATAGCCTAGCCCAGAATGTACAACTATGAGCTCCCTGCAGGTTAAAACCAAGATCTTGTCTTCATTTTGAAAACAGCATGTACTAGGCCACTTGTTTTAATGTTTCATATTTTCCATTTTATAGTAATCATATAATCATCTTTGGGGCTTTATTTTTAGACCAAGAAAGATTTTAATGATTGGTCTGAAAGCTTCAAGTCTGATAACTTAATTATCAAAATCCATGTACCTGTCAGAAAATTCAACAAAATGTTTTGATTACAGGGATGACTTACTAGGCAATCAGGTAAAGTGTTTTAATGGAAGTGGTATGGTTGGGACTCTTTTTCAACATAACTATGCTGGGTAGAAAGCAAAGCTCTTCCATCAGTGAAAACTCAGGCAAAGACTTTCTTCCTGCAGTTTTCTTACATACTGTGCTAAAGGAAGTATGAAATGCTAAGCAAGCAAATTAATTTTACAAAGCACTTAGAGGCTGAATTTAAAGTTCCAGTGGAGACCACTGGAAAAATATGTTGAGTGCTTTTAGTGAAAAGTCTTCTTGTTGCTCAGTTGTAACCAGCAGATGTAGTGTTATAACTGGCAGGGAGTCAGACTGTGAAGAGGAGGACAGCTAACAGAATGAAACATGATGAATCCAGGGCAAACTTGAGCCTCATGTCTTGATTCCAGATCGGGATGTAAAGTACATTATCCAGATCCATTCTCTCAGAAATTGTTCCAAAGATTTGTCCAGAGATATCAGAAGACATCCCACAAACCCACAAGTTGTTTTTGTAAATACTTGACTTATGAATAAAATGACCACACAAATTATTATTCAGAATTTTGTTTGGACAGAATGTGGAATCAGGTAAAATGCTGAGACTCTACTGGGAACAATAAGAATGGTGGTCACTATTATTTATGAAGAACTTGCTCAATGACAGAGAGAGTGACCGATGGTTCCTTCACCATCTCTCGGAGTGAACAGAGCAAGTTGCTTATTGATAGTGTTTCCATGTCCCATTCCATTTGTACATGCTCCTGTCTATCCAGCAACATGCTACCCAAGGCAGAGTTTTTTGAAATATAGATAAAACTAAGCTCAGAGTTTTGCATTCGTTTGTTAATTTCAGGGTTATTTGTTAAATTTTTTTGAAGAAATTTTTACCCCTAAGTGTGTCTGAGACAGTACTTTCTAATCTGCATCTTCTTATCACACACTGGAGTGTCATTAGAAGTATGTTATAATGATAGGTAAGGTACCAAAATTTGTAATGTACTATTTTTGCATAAATTCAGGTGAATTCAGCATTATCACTATGATTGGAATAACCCTCAGATATTTCAAAATGCTTTCTGGAGAAATAGAATGAGAGCGAGCTTGAGAGCCAGCCTTTCTTATATTATAAATCTCGTTGAGTTGAACAGTGTCTCCTGTGTCATTGTGTCTCTTACCTGTATTTAACTAGGGAAAATTTGAGAATGTGTCTTCCACTTATCTACTGCTATATAACATTCCAATACATAGATAAAGGCTTAAAGCAAAACAATATGTTTTGCTTTTGCTCATGAGTTTGCAGCCTGGTCCAGGGCCCAGTGGGATTAGCTTTCTTTTCATCCACTCACAAACAGCTGGGTTGACGCTAAGGCTAGAAGTTGGAATTGTCTGCAGGCTTGCTCACTCTCATGTCCAGAGAAGAAATGTAAATTGTTGTTCACCGAGGGCTGTGGCTGTACTGTATTTTGCAAAAGTGGCTGTAGCTTCATTTCTGGTTCTACATGCTTTCCCAGAACCTGGCACTTGCTCATCAAGAAATGAGGTTTATATACTTTCCCCTGGATTCTGGGAAGGATGGGGAGGGAATGCTCTGACTATTCAAAAATGACAGAAGTCTTGCCAGCCTTGACTTTAGAGGCTGGGCTGGAAAAGGTAATGTGGCTTTTCACCTGTCTTTCTTTCTCAGAGTGCTCACCCTTAGAAGCCCAGGCCACATGAAGAAGACATGGGTGAGTGAGTGGTCAACAATCCCAGCAAAATCCTCAACAAGTGACTGGAATCAGTCATCAGACATGTGAGTAAATGAATCTTCACTCACTCCAGCCCCCAGTATTAAGCCATACCAGTTGACGCCATGCAGAGCAGAGACGAGCTATCCCCACAAAGTCTTGTGTAAATTGCAGATTTGTAAGAATAGATAATTGCAAGAGATAGCTTAAACACTATGCTTTGAAGATTAAAGAGAGGATACATTCAAAATTTTCTGAGGATCCCAGAATTTACTCTGGAATAGAAATAGCTTTAGTTTTGTCTGCTGGTATATTTTTTCTGTGTAGTTATATAGTTATATTTTCCTGTATAGATATATTTTTCCTGTATAGTTGAAATGAACATGAGGCCCTTATCAAATTTCATTTCCTTCTACCAAAGCATGTATTCTGATTCCCTTTTCTAGAAAGTATTCTTGCTGTAGAATGCAGACTCACAGAGCTACACTGATAATTTGCAGATTTCACAATGTGTACAATGGCACCCCACTTCAGTACTCTTGCCTGGAAAATCCCATGGGCAGAAGAGCCTGGTAGGCTGCAGTCCATTGGGTCACAAAGAGTCAGACATGACTGAGCGACTTCCCTTTCACTTTTCACTTTCATGCATTGGAGAAGGAAATGGCAACCCACTCCAGTGTTCTTGCCTGAAGGATCCCAGGGATGGGGGACCTTGGTGGGCTGCCGTCTATGGGGTCGCACAGAGTTGGACACGACTGAAGCGACTTAGCAGCAGCAGCAGCACTCTCAAATTCTCCCCTTCTATTTTCTTATTTCTGAGCTGCTAAATGAGATAATATTAAACTCTAATTTTTGAGCTACCTGGTAATGATAGCAAAACATTCTTATTGTATTAGTGTTGGTGGATGCCAGGGTTTAGGACTTTGATGTTAGCATGAGTCCAACTTAATGAACATACATGGTGTGCTACATTCCGTGGGGTCACAAAGAGTCGGACACAACTGAACAACTGATCTGAACTGATAGGGTACATAGAAATATTATATGACAATGTGTAATGGAAGATAAACAAGATCAAGGTTCTTTTAGTAGGATTTTGTTGTCTCCCCTATGCTTCATGTTAAACAGGAAAACATTGACACATGGTTTTTCTTCTTAAATGGCACACTATATTATTTATTCATGATAAGAATTCTGATAAATGTGAAATTTTTACCTTTCAAACATAATAAATGATTAAAAAAGCTCTAAAATCTCCACAAAAACATCATGAGAAAAATATTTCCTATAGCTTTTAATATTGTGTTATTCTAGTCTCTTAAGTAGTTCTCTAAGGATCCATATCAAAGACCACCTGGAACAATCATTCTCAAACTTTATGTTCATTACCATCATCTAGAGAATTTGTTGAATAACTGATTCCAGGGCCCCAATGCCAGAGTTTCTGATTTAGTAATAGGGGGCAGCCCAAACATTGCATTTCTAACAGTGCTGCTACTCTAGGGACCACACTTTGAAAACTACTAATCTGGAGAAAGAGGATAAAGGCTCATTGTGTGTGTAGAGCTTTTTCTAACCACTATTGTCTGGAATACTACTCTAAATATAAGTAAGCTTTCAAGTCACCACATGATAGTCATTTTCATTTATCCATGGGTTAGATAAGCCATTTCTCTAAGCTACATTTCATCACATATTGGGGTAATGTTAGAGAAGAAATAAATTGGCCCTTTCAGTCTGAATGTCATCAAGTTCCAAATGAGTTCTAAAACTGAGGATGTGTCATGAGAAAGCTATCACAGGCTTTTCTCACCAACGCACAACCAGAGAATTTGGTTAGTTTTGCCAATTTGATTATAAAATAGCTAGAATTCTGTCTCACATATGTCAGTAATAAATAATGTAGTAGAAAAATGCCATTATTCCTGGGAGCTCAAAGACAAAGACCAAACTCATCCTGGTCTAGATGCCTTGGACATAGGAGTCTCAGGAAAGCATCTGTGTCCTTAAGAAACGTATGAAAGGATCTCTCTCCTTAATTCCTGAGAGAGAAACAGATCTGGCACTCTGAATATATATATTTTTTCAATCTTTTAAATATTCTCAACTGCTACTGCTGCTAAGTCACTTCAGTCGTGTCCGACTCTGTGCAACCCCATAGATGGCAGCCCACCAGGCTCCCCCGTCCCTGGGATTCTAAGGCAAGAACACTGGAGTGGGTTGCCATTTCCTTCTCCAATGCATGAAAGTGAAGAGTGAAAGTGAAGTCTCTCAGTCGTGTCCGACTCTTAGCGACCCCATGAACTGCAGCCTACCAGGCTCCTCCGCCCATGGGATTTTCCAAGCAAGAGTACTGGAGTGGGGTGCCATTGCCTTCTCCAAAATATTCTCAACTAACTGGACCTAATTGTTATTCAAAGAAATGGCCTAGTTAGCAGTGTTCCAGGTCAACACTGAAATCATTGAGGCCTCTATGTTCATGGATTTTACATTGACTTTTTTCCATTTATGTTCATAATTTAGTTGTTTCTAATTTAACTATTTCATAAATTAACATTTTAAATTACTGTTTTCCATGATGGACTCTCTTGCTTTGCCTGAGATTTATGTCAATTACTATATATTTTCTACTTGTACTTCACTAAAAATTCTTCATTTACTTAAAAAATTAGTTGTTTGTTATAAAAAGAAATACATGTTCTTTGTAGGAAAAAGTGTTAAAGAAAAAATTAATATCCCAAAGTCTATCATTGCAGTAAGTATTGCAGTTAATATTATGCTAATTTTCTTCATAGTCATTTTCTATACACACATTTTCACCTAAATATATTTATAATTGTTAAAAATTTAAATTGAGTCATATTATAGAATTTTTAAGAAATCAAGTAGCTTTTCAAAAACTAAAACACATAAATTAAAAGAAATGAACAAAATTAAAACTTAAACATAATACTACCCCACCCCAGCTATTATCTTTATTATATTTTAGTTTTATCTCTTCTGATATTTCTACATGCATATAAATGTATTTTTCTGAAAATGAAATTTTCTGCATATATTGCTTTGCTACTGTTTTTGCTAAGTTCACTATAGAGAATACTTGTGCATATTTTTATTTTATTCTTAAGTAAATTCTGGTGAAAAAGCTTTCTGTATTAAGATGAGTATATATCTTTTAGACTTTTGCAAATTGTATCAACATATTTTCTCATCAACAGTATGTGAGAACATTTTATATTCTCACCCTAAAATATTCTATTACCTTTTAAAAAATCTTCAGCATTTTAATAAGCTAAAATGATGCTTTGTTATGTTTTATAATGATTTCCTTTTTTAAATAAGCATAATTTTCATAGGTTGATTTGCCATTTATGCTTTTTAATTTTCTGAATTATCTAGACATTGTTAATGTCTATTTTTTCTATTATTATGTTCATCTTTATGTCTATTTGTAGGAAAGTTATTATATATTAAAGATACGTTACAATGTTTAAAACTAGTGTGGCTTGCCATTTCAATTGTTCAGAGTATTTTTCTCTATGTAAAGTTTAAGTTTTTATGACATCAAATATAATTTTTTAAAAAACTGATGATCTCTGAAAATGGCCAGAAGATATTTGTTACTGTTTTTCACTTGAAAATAACAACCACTTACTTCTTAGTCTTAATGAGATGATTCTCTTCCTTTTGTTCACGTATTTTCACAATCATCATCTGGGTCAAGATACAAATCAGCCTCTCTTAGAATCATCACTGTGCTTCCACTCAGACATCCCCTCACTCCCAAAGACTCTGCTTTTCTATCACAATAAACTATCTTTCTTGATTAAAAAAAATTATTGAGATATAATTGACATATAACATTACATTAGTTTCAGGTACACAAAATAATGATTTGATATTTGTATATACTGCAAAATGACCACCACAATAAGTCTAGTTAACATGTCACCATACATAGTCACAGCAATTTTTCCTTTGTAATGAGGACTTTTACCATATGCTGTTAGAAATTTTCAGACATGCAATACAGTATGTTTGCACCCTGAATCTTCATGAGTTATTTATTTTATAACTGGAAGTTTGATTGATTTGATTTAATGTTAAAGTTAACTCTGCATTCCCGGAATCAACCCTTCTTTGTCATTATGTATTATCCTTTTTGTATATGGTTGTATTCAAATAGCTAAAATTCTGTTAAAGGCTTTTCCATCTATGCTCATTAGTAACAATGGTCTAAAGTTTTCTTTTCTTATAATGTCTAGTTTTGATATCAGGTAATTCTGGCTTCATAGAATGAGTTTGGAATTATTTCCTTATCTTGTTTTCTGGAAGAGCTGGTGATTTATATTGGCAATCTATCAAGTTTTTGCTTTGTGTATTTTGAAACTATACTGGCAAAAAAGGAAAATCTCAGAAAGTATATATATATATATATATATATATATATATATGTGGGTGAACATAAAAGTCAGTTCAAAAAGAGAAAAGCAACAAAATGACAATGCGTTGTGAAGTTTATAACACATGGAAGTCATATATATGACAACAATACCAAAAGGCAGAGGGGGTGGTGAAAATGTGATATCATAAAATATTCAAGGTAAACTATAATAAATCAGGTGAACATATTTTAACATCTAGTGTAATCATTATAAATAATACAAAAAGATAGAGCTAAGAAAACCAATCAAAGAAATATGAATAAAAACAATCTTTGCTTAATTTGAAAAAAAGTAAAGAAGATGGAAGAACAGATTAGATAATTTGAAAATAGCTGAATTGCAGAGCTAATCCCACTTTATACGTGATTACATTTGCTTTAAGTGGCCTAAGCATTCCAATTAAAAGAGATTATTAGACTGGATTAATACACTTGTGTTCACACATACATGATCCAAATATATACTATTAACAAGAGATACCCTTCAAATATAAAGACACAGGTAGTTTGAAATCAAAAGAATGGGGCAAAAGATGTCATGCAAACACTATCTGAGAGATGTTTTGACTACATCCTTTTCAAAAAGGAAATTTTCTAATAGGAAGAGAGGGAGAGGAGAGACGAAAAATAGAGAAGATGGAAGAGAGAAAGGGTTTGGACATTTAGAGGAGAAAATAATGGAGACGGGAGAAGAAAGGAATAGGAGGTAGAAAAGAAAAGTGAAGGATGTAATAAGATGGAGAAAGTTACTGCTATAAATTTCACAAGTAATTTCTCTTTGGGTTCAAGTTTCTAGAAGCCCCAGTTCCCAATTTCTGACAGTTCTTTCTAGCATGGACCACTCCCTAACCCATACCTTTCCATTATTTTATATTTTACATTTTCTCTTAATCAGCAAAAGGACCTCTGCTCAGTCAGGAAATGTAGTATTAAAATGTTTTCAGTGCGTGAGTGCCACTAGTTACTTCAATTACCTACATTTTCCTTAGGGGATGCTAAGGAGCTTCTCCTTAGGAATGCTAAGTACTCCATTCCAGACCCCATGGCCAACACTGTCTCTGCTGAGGGACTGATTTAACAGGGGACTGCTCCACTACCAACATTTTGAAATGAACTTCATGAGGTTTTATATTTGAAATGACCATGAGGCTTCCATCACTGGCAGCACAAACCTGCAAAAATATGTGACAAGATTGGGTGCAGTTCATCCAAGAACAAGGTAGTCTCAATTTAAGGCCTTAGATGAGATTTATAAACATTTCTACGGAAAAAGAGAAACCGTTTCAGATTGTCATTCCTGCATTGACCTCAAAATAAAGAAGTATTTTGTAGGGTTTAAAACTATCCTTACAATGGAATTAGTGGCTTGAATTTTGTCTGTTGAATGTTTGGCAATAGTTAGTGGACTTAAATGCACACATTTTTTTTATGATGACTGGACCATGAGGTGGCTAACTATTTCCCCCTCTCCCTGACAAATATGTTGGAGAAGGCAATGGCACCCCACTCCAGTACTCTTGCCTGGAAAATCCCATGGATGGAGGAGCTTGGTAAGCTGCAGTTCATGGGGTCGCTAAGAGTCAGACACGACTGAGCGACTTCACTTTCACTTTTCACTTCCATGCATTGGAGAAGGAAATGGCAACCCACTCCAGTGTTCTTGCCTGGAGAATCCCAGGGACGGGGGAGCCTGGTGGGCTGCCGTCTATGGGGTCGCACAGAGTCGGACACGACTGAAGTGACTTAGCAGCTTAGCAGACAAATATGTAAATATTGTCCAAGGTTGCGGGAGTTGGGAATAGCATGTACATAGTGCACACGCTGTGTTTTTCCCCTTCATGGCCAACTTTGAAAATTAAGCAGGCCCTATGTCCCTAGCTCCTTCGAATCCTTCATACATCACCTGAGCTGCACCACCACTCGAGTAGGCCTGGCTATGCAGTTTCTTAGCTTTTGAGTGTCTGTGTGCCGCCGTCTCCTTCAATAATCATAGGTTCTCTCTCAGAATAATAGTAATTTATTTGATTTTTCAGAAAACAAACGCATAAATGCATAGGATTATTATAACATGCAATTACCAAAATGTTTATAACTCTGTAACACAGTAATAAATTTGCCCTTTTATTAAGAAACATTAAGAAACTAAAATGACATCTACCAATGAGTTTTCATAAAAGTTACCAGGTTTGAACACAGCACTGAGCGTAAATAATTCCTCTATACAGTTATGACATGATACAAAAAGTCTGTAATTTGTACTGTTGACAAAGTCACAGATACTTTTTCCCCATCCAAGTGAACCCTAGGTTAAGAATCCTAGGAGGGTAATGTGATTGAGGGGTCATGAAATTTGAAACCTACTGATTTTTAACAAAAACATAAGCAGCTTGTAGACTATTAGAGACCAAGGGAATTAAGTGTTTAGGGCATAAGAATTTCTTGTAAAAAGAAATAGGTAAAAAAACAATTGAAGTTCAATATTAAAGATTAGTATTAATGATTAGTGAGATCAGTAGAAATAGGTACATTTCAGGCCTCTATTGCTTTTTATTGTTCTTTACTTTGTTTTTCTTTCCTAGTTAGATGAAAGGAGACATGCCTTTCCACACCAAAGTTGTGGTCTTAATAGAAGCCAAAATCTTAATATGGAACATGCTTTGGGATTTGTGGGCACACCGAGTATAACAATAAAAATGACACATATCCTAATGTTGGCTAGATCTATATTGAAAAAAAAAATTTTTTTTCCTTCTTGGCCCTGGAAGATGGTTTCAATATTTGAATTTCTGTGTAGACCAACATCAAGTTGGATACAACACGCATTGTATTATGAGGTCCTTTCTGTCTGTTGGGCATTAACTATCACCTCTCAGAAGGATGGACCTGTGGCCCCTGGGTTTGTATCTCATTTGATCCTTTTAAAGAAAAATCAAAGGGTGAAAACCGCAGAATAAAATTCAGAGTCTCGGCCAGACCTCCTCTGACATCAGATCCTCAGTTTTCTTCTCTCGTAAATTGTTACTAAGGCAATACCTTTTGCTTGTGAAACTGGCCTTTACCATACACCATTAGGCCTTCCCTGGTGGCTCAGATGGTAAAGAATCTGCCTGCAATGTGGGAGACCTGTTTTGATCACTGGGTTGGGAAGATCCCCTGGAGGCGGGCACGGCAACCCACTTCAGTATTCTTCCCTGGAGAATCCCCATGGACAGAGAAACCTGGTGAGCTACAGTCCATGGGGTCGTGACCTCATGGGTCAGACCCAACTGAGCGACTAAGCACAACACAGCACAGCACATACATGATTCAGATGTGAAGATTAACCAGTAGAAATGGTGAAGCTGTGGAGTAGATTGAGAACACCTGACCATTAAGAAAACTGTGCAAAGCAAGGATAATATCCCTTTAAGGAAAAAAAAAAAGAACTTTCAGAAGGAAGAAATTCAGAAGAGGATATAATTCAGTAACCAAACGAGTCTTGTCAAGTTTTAAAAAGTACAATTTAGAAAATGAATGGTTAGAAATTCAGTTGGGCATGTTCATCAACAAAATGTTATAATGTTTGAAACAGTATCCGCTGTAGGAGCCAGGCAGGGTCTATCATTACTGGTATAGAAGGGCATACTTTCTTAGCTATTTTAATTCTCTTAAAACAAAAATAATTTGTTTTCCACTTTTTCTTTTTTTTTCCCCATTGAAACTGAGAAGATAGTAGATGGAAGATGAGTAGATTCAATTAATTTTCTTCATCTAGGAGAAAGGTTATTAGATGTTATACAGTCATAGCCATAATAAAAATCATATGTAATATGGGGGATTTTATATGATTATTGGTAAACCTCATAGTCTTTCAAGAGAAAGCTGACTCTTGAAATGCAAAATCTGTACTGTTACAAGCCATTTGAGAAATTCTGCTGGAAGTATTTTTTTAATTGAGTGGAGTGACACATATCATTGATTCATATACAGGGAAGCCTTGCCAAGTCAACCACAGTTTACCACACCACACAAGTTTTCAGGAGCCTCTTCCTTCTGCCAATGCAGTGCATCCCCAAGGAGACCCTTGTGTAGACCACAGCGGCTCCCTCAGTTCACAGATCCCAGGCTTCCCACAGGCAGACAGCATGCTGGGGGCAGTGAGCATGATTCTTTGCAAGGCAGCACCCGTCGATGACATTGTGCATACTGACATGACAGCTCACTCCAGTCCACACACCTGGAAAGGCAGGAGGAGGAAGGGCCATCACTAGGATGTGGCTTCTCCAACACCACCCCAGCTCTCTCCACCTAAAGCACTCATTCAAGCCAGTCCCTGGCAACTGTGCTCCAACATTCACTGCCAGTCTCCCAGGGGGCATTCAGCGAATTGCCTCATTTTCCATAGAGCATCTGAAACTTTCTCTATAGTAAGAAAAGGGGAAAGTTTCTGCCAGTCCCAACTCAACCTTCCTTCCATGCAGATCTGGAAGTCCTCCCGCAGAAGCTGTTTCCAGCTGGCTTTGCTTTGGTTTCAATCTCTGCAGAGGCATGCCGGCTCCGTACCATTCACACCTGGGTGAGGCCCCTCGACCAGTCGACAGGGTAACCTAGGAGGGAAGTTCAGTGTCGTAATCCGCAGCTTCTGTGTGTGTGTGTGTGTGATTTGTGAGCAGTAATCCGCAGCTTCTGTGTGTGTGTGTGTGTGTGTGATTTGTGAGCAGTAATCCGCAGCTTCTGTGTGTGTGTGTGTGATTTGTGAGCAGAGAGGACGGGCCAAGCTTGTGAGTACAAAGCCTTTCATGAGTCACCCGTCTGTATTGTGCTGCTTGGGCCTTGCCTTGCTAAGCACCACTTAGAGCTTTTGTTGGGGAGCCCAGTTGCCTTCCACTGAATCACATGCTGAGCTTAAGGATCATTTATTCAAGCAGCATGGCCTCTCTTCACTGAGGCAAGTGAACCTCTTAAATTTCAGTAACTCTCCCACCAGCAAAAAGCAAGCCCTTTCACAGGACCAGTGTCCTGAGAGCGGAGAGCCTCACTGCCCTGTGGGCTGTGCTAAAACAGAGGAAGGGATGAACAGGATCCAAGCGGCATTGTTTCTGGCCTCGCCACAGGCCCTTGGGGTAATGTGATAATCCCCGCAGGCTAGCCTGGGGAGGAGGCCTCTGCATACCTCACTCAGGGATCAACTTCTGACCTCCTGGCTCCCACTACCCCCCAAGCCCCCACCCAAATGATTTTGTTAAAAAACGCTAGCTGCTCTGCCATGAATTATTCTTTAGTTAAGGGGTTTGGCTCCTGTGTGAGTTACTGTGGTTTGAAAAGAGAAAGGAAAAATAAATCAGAGCATCTGGGTTTAGCCAAGATCCCAATCATGGAGAAGTGGAAAGAAGCTGGACATGGCAAATAGAGGAGCAGCGAGAAGAGGTTTATGGATGTGCTCTTTCACACCACCCAGATCATTACTTGTTGATAGTAAAATTGTTTAGAAGTGTTTTTTTGTGTGTCTGAATTTCTCTGGGAGCTGGATAAGAAGAAGATGCATTCTGATGGTAGTCAGCATTGTCTTTTTTGGGTTTTCAAACCCCTTTAGGGGATTCTTAGGAACTCTGGAACTGCTTCTCTGACAATCCAGAAATAGGTCACGGAGCCGAGTTGCCCAGACATGGGTTTAACCTGCATCGCCGCTTGGTTTTGCAGTGAAAATGAATGGTTTTTGTTTGTGATTTAGCTGGCATTTCCCTGTGCTCTCACTGGCTGATTAGCAGGAAAACAAAGTATTAACTGACTGCCTAAAGCAGTTTAAAGTTTTACTTTTGTCCCAGTTACTTACTCTTTTAAGGTAGGACAAAGACTTTTTTTTTTTTTTTAATTTTATTTTATGTTTTAACTTTACAATATTGTATTGGTTTTGCCATATATCAACATGAATCAAAGACTTTTAAACAAAAATGCTCAGTCTCTGGAAAGTCTCTTCTTCCCCAGGTTTCTCTCCTTTCAGTGGTGTCTGGCTCTGTGGATCATTGGGAGGAAATGGCCCTGGCCTCTGGCTCACCGAGCAGTGACCTGCTCCTGGGCACCGGCCCGTGGCTCCTGGGTACCCTTTCCTTAGGGGCTTCATATCTGTAGATGGAAAGTGCGTGGCTTCTTGGAGTTTGGAATGCCCCCACAGAGCCAGGGCCACCCTCTGCTTGCTGATTTGGCCTCCCCATAGCTCTCATGGGCGGTGGAGCATCACCCTCCTGCCTCACCCTGCCTCGGCCTTTACAAGATCACCCAGCCTTGTCCCATAAAGTCCCTGGCAGTCCATTCTCCTAGCTCAGTGTAGGGGCCACCTGAGGGTTCAGATCAGCTCAGAAGCAAAGCCCAGGGCTTCTCTGTTACCTTGATGCCCTGTCCTGGTGGGGTCTAGCTCAGGAGGTGTCTGGCAGCCAGAGAGGAGCGGCTTGATTTCTGCGTTACCTTGAGTGCCTCCCACCCTTGGGAACAAAGCCTAGAGGGGCAGTCAGGAAACACATGTTCTATTACTACTTTCTCCTACCTAGATTTCCCCTTGTCTTCCTCAGGAAGGAGATGAAAGAACAGGATTTTCCTTTATCCCTTTCTTCCACTTGACTCTAGTTAAGCCTTAAACAAGAGTACTTGGAACATTAACTCATATTTACAGAAAGTCATTAGCTGGTCTTTTCAGGATTGCTCTCAATATATGAAAGGAGAGAAAGTAATTTAGTTACACTTCTCTTTCCACAAAACCTGATTTTTAAGCCTAAAAATCTCTCTAAGAAGTAAAATTTCACCTGCTCCTGCAATAGGGAGCTTGACCTCCAGGATAAAAAATTGCAATGACATATTCATTAAAGGAAAATGTAAAGATCATAAGTTTAATATTTGCTGATGCATTTTCAGTACTTAAATCTCGTGTGGCCAGGACTGCTGCCCTGTCTACCTCGAGGGGGATGAGATTGGTGCTCACTGGAACATCCGGCATAGAGCTGTTGAAAGGGGAGGATTCCCGGAGGTAGAAAATCTTTCTGGAATGAGAGGTCAATTGAAATCTTAACCATGGTCTTCTAACATTGTTTGCTCCTGTAATAGCAGAGCAACCAGAAAAAGGAGAGTTTCATTTAAGTTAAATGGCAGAAAGCTACAGGTGAAATATATTTTGACTATCCTGTTGTTTGACCTTCTTCACAAAGAATGTTTTTACATGACACCAGTAACCATAAAGGTTCCATATTTCATCTTTGAGGATAAGCTTCTGATGTTCTGTGTTACTGCCCTCTGCTTAAGTGAATAGTCTTTCTGTGCTCCAGGTTTCCTTTGGTAGTTTTCCATGAAATTTTAAAATAAACATAACAATAAATGCTATGCTTAATTGTAAACTTTGAAAGGATGACATGTTCAAGTTCCATTTATGAGATGAACTATCTTTTCCCACTTATTGAAATATCACCTTAGTTATATATTAAATGTGGTTTATATTAGGATTTATTCCTCTTTACTTTTTTTTATTTTTTATTTGTCAATTCCAAGACCATAGTCTTTTGTATAGCTATTCCTTTCTATAATGTGTTTGTGTCTGATAAAACAAGTTCCCCCTTCAAAGTTACAATGACCAGGGAGAAATGTAGAGAAGAATACCTATCAGGCTGTCCACTTTAGTTCATGAGAAGCAAGATGAGGAGGTACTGGAGAGGCAGTAAAGATGGAAAGAGTGGAGAGAAGGAATGGGGGAAAAAAAGATTTGGGATAAGTACTACCCATGGCAAAAAATTACAGGTAAGATAAAATTCCACCCAGATCCTTTGCTTCCTCCTACTCCATAGAGGATGATGGTATGAATATTAGCAGTGCAATACATACCACCATCATGATCATGTCCAAAAGAACATCACTGCAGACCCGCAGTAGTGGATAAGGCCCTTGAGAAAGTGGCTGAGATCTCTGGCCTAATATCTATGGAGTGAGTTTGAGCACTGAATTCAGAGATGAACGTAACTGGCACAAAATGACCCTCTGAAAGGAGGATCTTATTTTCTCCAAAATGATGGACCATGCTAAATTGTTAACAGTGGTGTTGTACACCATTTTGGAAGGTCAAATATCCTGATCAACCTAACTCACTGTTGCACGTTCGTATTGCTCTCTAAGGGCACAAAGAGAAAACTGTTTCTGGAAAAAACAGAAAAAAACTTTCCTTGAGTGAAAGGATCCTTTCTGCCTCAGGAATCTTTATTTACACCAGCTTTCCCAAAGGTCTCTCCATCTGCTCCTTCTTTCCCACAGAATCAGTTAACATTCTTTGTTGAGAGTACAGATTTACATAATTGGCTCTTCCTGATTGGAATGGATGTATTGTAAACCACTTTGGGAAGCATGTGGTAGAAGACCCACACTGTAGACTTCTAGAAGCTTCATTATTATTTTTTCTTTCTTGTCCCCTCTCTCTTTTATTTCTGATCTTTCTTAGTCTTTATGATTTTTTTTCCTTGTTTAGTTAACTTGAAACCATTTTCTAGAAACCATTATAGACCTTTATCCTGTATAATTAGAAGCCTTTGTTTAATGTATAGATCCTTTGTTAAAAGAATTGCATGGGAAAATTTAATGAAGTCATTTTAGTGAAGTACTTAGCAGTCATTTTGTATGCAAAGCTTAACTTGGGAAGTTGGGAGATGTTTGCAGAAATAAGATGATGTACAAAAATCCAAATGCCCACTTTTTTTTTTCTTTTTTGCATCATCTATTAATATAGAATATCTACATTGCTTCTACTAGGATATTTTATGTATAGCTTTCCTTGAACAAAAGTTGAGAACATAGACTGTATTAATTTATAATGACTTTTTGAATGTTTAAATTAAAAATCATCAGATTTGCATGAACTAGACCTCTGGCTTGTTAACACACACAAAAAAATGTTGAGAATGATGTAAGGGATGAAAATTTGAAATTGTATACATTTAGCTTTAGAGTAGAGCTGCCACCACCTTCTGAAAATACCAAAGATTTATTTTGCCTTCTTGTTCAGCTCACTTCTGAGTTTTCTCACAAAAACTTCTTAATTGGCTATCAGAGAGTAATATCTATGTCTCCTCCTAAGATCTCCTAAGTATTTTACCAGAAGGTTCAGGAGAAACAAGAGAGGCATATACTCAACAATATAATTGTTTTATAGACACAAGATTTGATTCCACATGTGTTGTTGTGATACTAAGGGAAAAGATTCTCATCACTTTTCTTTCATGTTTTTCTAAAACTGATCTCAATTCAAGATGAAAAGACAGTTCTAAAATTTAAGATTATTTTACTATCAGAGAGAGACAACAAAAACTGCAGTTTAATCAAAATTGTAGGCTGTGTTTTCTTTTTAAATTAAGCTTAAAAACCCATTCCCAAGTTTCAGCACAGAAGCCCACAAAGGGTAGGGGCAATATTTATTTAGCAAGGGTGGTTAATAATTGTCTTAATCTGACCTTGTTATTATTTTAATGCAAAGTGAATATTGTTATAAATTGAAGGAAAATGCATTTCTGAACACCTTAAAAATTAAAAAAGCAAAAGCAACCTTTTGAATTTAATTAAAAAATCTTTGAAATGAGTAAGACATAATGAGAAAACTACATGAGAGAAACATATTTGTGAATTTATTATCTATAATATTTTCTTGAAATATTTCCCATTTTCTCTCCTATCTTTCAATTTGATAACTGGGCAGGGTTCATTGTTTCCTAGATGCTTTTTAGATTGAAAATTCCTAGATGCCCAAGATTTAAGGGAAACAGGTGGTGTGGATTTGAAGATGGTGGTGGTGATTTTCTTGGAAAATAGAAAATACTTCCTTGGTCTGAGGAGGAGAGAGACCCTGTATTCAGGACAGAGGAGCCCTGGACTCTGATTCCTGGATGGCCCCATGAAAAGAGACTCAGGAGACACCAGAGGGGAGCTTTATATCCATTATGGGTACATTCTAGTAAGATCATAGATTGCCACTCCACACACAAGCACCAAAATGGTTCTCATGTCTTTCCCTGAGTAGAGATTCTTCAGAAGTAGTGGAGAACACTCAGTCTTAAAAAAGCCAAACAGATGGCAAAGAGGCTGTCTAAATGACTGTTGGGATCAATCTGCCTGCACCCAAAGATAATGAATAGTTTAGTACATACCAGTTTAGACAAAAATCTTCAAGAATAGGAAGAACTTTGGTCACTCCACTGTGCAGTCATACTTGGCCAATCCTCTAGAGTATGTACGCCTGCATACTCGGTTGCATCTGACTCCTTGTGACCCCTTGAACTGTAGCCCACCAGGCTTCTCTGTCCATGGGATTTCCCAGGCAAGAATACTGGAGTGGGTTGCCATTTCCTTCTCCAGGGGATCTTCCCGACCCAGGGACTGAACCCATGTCTACCTAAGTCTCCTGCATTGTGGGCAGATTCTTTGTTGCTGAGCCACCAGGAGAGCCTCTAGAACATACTGCTAAAGATGAGAGAGGGAAAACTGCACAGCATACTGATGGAAATTACCTTCTGTCATCTGACATAATGGGAACAAAATAGAAATTCATTTGAGTTATAGACAATAAAGCTATAATTTCCCACTTATCTCAGTGTGTGGATTGAGACTTATACTCTGTAATGGAGGGCAGGGGAAATGAGGATGAGTATCACAATATCAGGGACTTCTATCACTTTATTAGATTCAGCTGAAGCCATAGAAGGCGGGTTACTCTTTTTCTAGAAAGAACATAGTTTCCTTTAATGACTGTTTAAAGCACCACCAGTATCAGTAGACTGGCAAGAGTTAAAAAGAGCTCCTAAAGGCGGTCCATCTCCAGGTTCTGCTGTGAGATCCCCTGCTGCAGGAAGCCAGTCTTCAGTGAGTGTCAGCCTTTTTTCTTTTCTTCTACTTTCTTTGTTCTGTTTGTTATGTATTAAGTCTGTCTTCTGTTTTATTGCTTATAAACTAGTAATGCTTTAATAAATGTCTTTGCTATGATTAAGACTGCACAAGATTTCTACTTTAAACTTTCTACTTTAGTTACTTGCTTCTCTAATTTTTAATTTCTTTTTATCCTTTGTTTTATTTCCATGTAATTTTTCTTTTTCCTCTTTTAAATTTATTTTAACACTACTTGCTTTTATTACCTTCTGTTGTAATCCTTTGCTCCTTTCTAGTTTTGTGTTTTGAATATATTGTGTTTTTATCCTTTATCTTAAGTATTATTTTTTCTACTTTATATTATTTTTCTTTCTAAGATGTTTTATCCTGCTAGTTATTTGTAACTTTTCTTCGTCTGAAGATTTAATCCTCTTCATCCTCTATCTTAATTATTTTACTTTATTTTTACTTCCTTTACCTCAAAGGAAATAGGATTTAGTTTCTAAATTACAAACAAAAAGCAGGGTTCTAATCATGCCGGTAAGATCTGGCCTCTGAAAAGGCCAGAGCAGCAATATTAACTCTCGAAACTGAAACAGATCTATGAGAAACTGATAAAAAGATAACATAAATTAGGCAAAACAATGATAGTAGGACCAGAAAGAGAAGGTTTATATAAAAATGAAGGGGAACAATGTCAAAAGATTGTAAGAAAGTAAGAGGCTATGTCTTTTAACAATTCATTAAGAGTTCTAGATAAGATGCTAGAAAAACTATTATGATCCATCCATTCTTCCTGTAAGTTAAGGAAAATAATTTTGATTCATTGTAATTACAGCATGTCCCTGTTTCAATTCAGTTCAGTTGCTCGGTCATGTCCGACTCTTTGCAACCCCATGGATTGCAACATTCCAGGCCTCCCTGTCCATCACTAACTCCCAGAGCTTACTCAAACTCATGTCCATTGAGTTGGTGATGCCATCCAACCATCTCATCCACTGTCATCCCCTTCTCTTCCTGCCTTTAATCTTTCCCAGCATAAGGATCTTTTCCATTGAGTCAGTTCTTTGCATCAGATGTCCAAAACATTGGAGCTTCAGCTTCAGCATCAGTCCTTCCAATGAATGTTCAGGACTGATTTCCTTTAGGATTGACTGCAGTCCAAGGGACTCTGAAGAGTCTTCTCCAATACCATAGTTCAAAAGCATCAATTCTTCAGCACTCAGCTTTCTTTATAGTCCAACTCTCACATCCATATGTGACTACTGGAAAAACCATAGCTTTGCCTAGATGGACCTTTGTTGGCAAAGTAATGTCTCTGCTTTTTAATATGCTGTCTAGGTTTGTCATAGCTTTTAAAAGCTTCCTCATGGCTCGGTGGTAAAGAATCTGCCTGCCAATGCAGGAGACGTGGGTTGGATATCTGGATCAGTAAGATCCCCTGGAGAAGGAAAGGGCAACCCACTCCAGTATTCTTGCCTGGGAAATTCCATGGGCAAGAAATATACTGGGTTATGGTCCATGGGGTCATAAAAGGGTTGAACATGACTTAGTGACTAAACAACAATAACAACAAAAGTAATTATAAAAAAGAGATAATACAGAGCATAATAATGTCCCTACAGAAAATCTAAATCCAGAAAGACATGCCTACAGAGCAAATTAAAAATATAACCTCATAACCTAACATTTCAAAATAAGTTAGAACTTAATAATAATAGAAGTCAGGAAAGAATTAGTAATCAAAGAAAAAGAAAAATTTCAGAATCGAAGACTAAACTTGAACATACATGAGAATAAGTGAGTAAAACCAATAATACCTGAAGATAAATAGTAAGCAAAAAGAAAAAAAATTCAGGAAGAGAAAATAATTTAAGAAAAAGTGAAAGATGAAGATAAACAAAAAGGTCCAACATGTGTATAATTAGGAATCTCTGAACAAGAAAACCAAAACAATGGAAAACTAGTAAAAAGCATAGCTCAAGAAAATGTTTTTGAAATAAAAAAGACAAAACAGCACGCTGAAAGAGCGAACCATGTATCTGTTGGAATCTGGCATAGAATTGTGTCATTTAAAATATGCATAGAGCAGCAAATCACATCATAGTACAATTACCAGACTGTAAAGAAAGAGAAATTGAAAACTAAGAAAAAAGACCAAGAATGACCTTTTCTTTATCAAGAAAAGAAAATCTGATGTCATCAAACTGCTTGATGGTAATACTTTCTTGCCAGAAGATAATGGAAGAACATGTTAAAATACTGAATAAGGGAAATATGACCAATAATTTTCTCTCCAGTCAAAGTGACTTTCTGATATAAAAGTTGCATGCAAACTGTTATGAATATGCAATAATTCATGGAATATATTTTTTCCTGAGGAATGTACTAGAGAATGAGCTTCAGGCAACAATGAAGAATGAAATAAAATTGGCAAACATGCTGGTGATGAATACTAAAGATATATTTACATATAGAACTAATACCAAATGGTAGTTATGTACCAGGAAGTATGGTGTTCAGTGACTACATGGTCTGAAAATTATGATATACTGTTATTATTAAAATACAAGAAAAATAAATCACATAAAAGTATAAAAAGCTTACTAAGTAATTTATGGTTACTATTAGGAGTTAATTAATATTATTTCAAGCCAGATGCTGAGATAGAGGCAAGAAAATGAAGTTATTATCTTATAATATCCCTATGTGTACATGTGTGCTAAGTCACTTCAATCACATCTGACTCTTTGCCACCCTATGGACTGTAAAACCACCAGGCCCCTCTGTCCATGGGATTTTCCAGGCAAGAATACTAGAGTGAATTGCCATGCCCTCCTCCAGGGGATCTTCTCCCACTGTGTCTCTTGCACAGGGAGGCCAAATAGGAAATAAGCAAAAAAGGGAGGTTGCTAGGTGTACTATATAACATAAAACAAATGACAGAGTTGAAATGAAAGTATTGATCATATCACAAAATAAAAAGTTAATAGAATTATAAATTCTTTTTCTGATTGGCAAACAAAGTAACATCCAATGCTTTGTTATATATTATACATATCCAAAGGAAAGAAATTGAGAATGGTTGAAAATAAAATAATTCTCAAAAATATATCAAGCACATACAAATAAAGCACTGGTTAAATTATTGATGTCTTACAAGGTAGAATTTAAACCAGAAAATAATAAAAGAGAGATATTTATATATTTAAAGGCTAAAATTTGCAGTGAAAATATACAAATTATTTATATAGTCACAGATGTATCTTTCATTCTCTGGGAGTTCAGAAAATAGTTGGAAGTTTAATAATATTTGAAAATTTTAATATACTTCAAAAATGCAAAATGGATGAATTAGACTAAAAATTAATGATGATATAGAATAAAGCCAGCAAATGTTTTTTGGAAAAGGCCAGATAATATATACTTTAGATTTTCTGGTTCATACTATCCCTGTTGCAGGTACTCAACTCTTATGTTGAAGTATAAAACAGTCAGAGATAATGCATAAATAAATAGGTGTGGTTCTTATCGAAGAAAATATTATTCACAAAAGCAGGTTAGGTCAGACTATAGTTTGCTAACTAGTCATTCATATGGGAACCTAAATAGCATCATCAGTATATGCGTGTATCTTTCTATGTATTTAAAGATTATATACTGCTGTCTAATCATGGGTATATATTTTTTCTAGTGTGTGAGGAACATTCACAAAAATTAACCCTAATATAGTCCATAGAAAAATCCATAAATTTCAAATATTTGATACATTACAGGAGTATTTTCTGACCATAATGGAATAAAACTAGAAACTGTAAAGACCTAAAAATGCACAAACCATTCTAACACCTGGAAACTTATGCCATTAAATCCTACATTCATAAGACTAAGAAAAATGGAAAATAAAAACTCCATTTTTTGGAGTTAATGTAGTTAAAAAAATTCCATTCAAAATGTTAAAAGTTAAATCACAAAATAAATCAAAATAATCCAAGAAAGGAATTAATTAAAAGCATAAATGAACAAGTTAGGAAACAGAAATGCTATAAATAAAATGCTATATATAGCAAACAGAAATACTATAAAACCAAAAGCTTTAAAAAACAAAGCAAAACAGAAAGCCACTAGGTAATCTGATCAAGAAAGAAGGAGAGAAAGCATATTATAAACAATTAAAGAGGACAAAATAAATAATCATAAAAAGAGAAAAATTTTAAATAATTGTAAGACACTTTGGAAACACTTTGGAACTCTATGCAAATACTTGAAAGTCAAAACTGAGTAGATAATTAAACAAAAGTTGCCCAAATAACAGGAGAGGCAATTTCTACAGACAAATTACCACCAAAAAAATAGGAAACATATCTAAAGCTACCCCTATGAAAGAACATAATCTCCCAACAGTTTCAAGGGAGAATTCAACTTTTTAATAATGACATGATTATAATGCCACTTAAATTATTCCAAAGTGTAAAAAAAAGAAGAGGAGAATTCAAGTTTATTTTTATGAAGAAGGCATTAAATTCCCATAGCTAACCCAAGACTGCATCAGAAATGATGGACTAATCTTACTTATGAATATTGATACAGACATCCTATATAAATTAAAAAATTAGTGTATCAATAAACAGACTCCATTGATACATTTTTTAAAGTATGAATAAGTGGGGTTTATTTTAATAATAAAGGAATCCCTTAGAAGAAATGGAGTAGCCATCATAGTCAACAAAAGAGTCCAAAATGCAGTACTTGGATGCAGTCTCAAAAATGACAGAATGATCTCTGTTCGCTTCCAAGGCAAACCATTCAATAACACAGTGATCCAAGTCTATACCCCAACCAGTAACGCTGAAGAAGCTGAAGTTGAACAGTTCTATGAAGACCTACAAGACCTTGTAGAACTAACACCCAAAATAGATGTCCTTTTCATTATAGGGGACTGGAATGCAAAAGTAGGAAGTCAAGAAACACCTGGAGTAACAGGCAAATTTGGCCTTGGAGTACAGAATGCAACAGGGCAAAGGCTAATAGAGTTTTGCCAAGAGAATGCACTGGTCATAGCAAACACCCTCTTCCAACAACACAAGAGAAGACTCTACACATGGACATCACCAGATGGTCAACATTGAAATCAGATCGATTATATTCTTTGCAGCCAAAGATGGAGAAGCTCTATACAGTCAGCAAAAACAAGACTGGGAGCTGACTGTGGCTCAGATCATGAACTCCTTATTGCCAAATTCAGACTTAAAATGAAGAAAGTAGGGAAAACCAATAGACCATTCAGGTATGATGTAAATCAATCCCTTATGATTATAGAGTGGAAGTGAGAAATAGATTTAAGGGACTAGATCTGATAGATAGAGTGCCTGATGAACTATGGATGAAGGTTCATGACACTGTACAGGAGACAGGGAGCAAGACCATCCCCATGGAAAAGAAATGCAAAAAAGCAAAGTGGCTGTCTGAAGAGGCCTTACAAATAGCTGTGAAAAGAAGAGAAGCCAAAAGTAAAGGAGAAAAGCAAAGGTATACCCATTTGAATGCAGAGTTCCAAAGAATAACAAGGAGAGGTAAGAAAGCCTTCCTCAGCGATCAGTGCAAAGAAATAGAGGAAAACAACAGAATGGGAAAGATGAGAGATCTCGTCAAGAAAATTAGAGATACCAAGGGAACATTTCATGCAAAGATGGGCTCAAAAAGGACAGAAATGGTATGGATTTAACAGAAGCAGAAGATATTAATAAGAGGTGGCAAGAATACACAGAAGAACTGTATAAAAAAGATCTTCGCAACCCAGATGATGACGATGGTGTGATCACCTACCTAGAGCCAGGCATCCTGGAATGTGAAGTCAAGTGGACCTTAAGAAGCATCACTATAAACAAAGCCAGTGGAGGTGATGGAATTCCAGTTGAGCTATTTCAAATCCTAAAAGATGATGCTGTGAAAGTGCGGCACAAAATATGTCAGCAAATTTGGAAAACTCAACAGGACTGGAAGAGGTCAGCTTTCATTCTAATCGCAAAGAAAGGCAATGCCAAAGAATGCTCAGACTACTGCACAATTGCACTCATCTCACACGCTAGTAAAGTAATGCTCAAAATTCTCCAAGCCAGGCTTCAGCAATACGTGAACTGTGAACTTCTAGATATTCAAGCTGGTTTTAGAAAAGGCAGAGGAACCAGAGATCAAATTGCCAACATCCGCTGGATCATGGAAAAAGCAAGAGAGTTCCAGAAAATCATCTATTTCTGCTTTATTGACTATGCCAAAGCCTTTGACTGTGTGGATCACAATAAAGTGTGGAAAATTCTGAAAGAGATGGGAATACCAGACCACCTGACCTGCCTCTTGAGAAACCTATATGCAGGTCAGGAAGCAACAGTTAGAACTGGACATAGAACAACAGACTGGTTCCAAATAGGAAAAGGAGTACATCAAGGCTGTATATTGTCACCCTGTTTATTTAACTTATATGCAGAGTACATCATGAGAAATGCTGGGCTGGAGGAACCACAAGCTGGACTCAAGATTGATGCGAGAAATATCAACCTCAGATATGCAGATGACACCACCCTTATGGCAGAAAGTGAAGAGGAACTAAAAAGCCTCTTGATGAAGGTGAAAGTAGAGAGTGAAAAAGTTGGCTTAAAGCTCAACATTCAGAAAACTAAGATCATGGCATCTGATCCCATCACTTCATGGCAAATAGATGGGGAAACAGTGGAAACAGTGGCTGACTTTATTTTTTATTTTGCAGCTTCAAAATCACTACAGATAGTGACTGCAGCCATGAAATTAAAAGACGCTTACTCCTTGGAAGGAAAGTTATGATCAACCTAGACAGCATATTTAAAAGCAGAGATATTACTTTGCCAGCAAATGTTTGTCTAGTCAAGGCTATGGTTTTTCCAGTGGTCATGTATGGATGTGAGAGTTGGACTATAAAGAAAGCTGGGCACAAAAGAATTGATGCTTTTGAACTGTGGTGTTGGAGAAGACTCTTGAGAGTCCCTTGGACTGCAAGGAGATCCAACCAGTCCATCCCAAAGGAGATCAGTCCTGTGTGTTCATTGGAAGGACTGATGTTGCAGCTGAAATTCCAATATTTTGGCCACCTGATGTGGAGAGCTGACTCATTTGAAAAGACCCTGATGCTGGGAAGGATTGAGGGCAGGTGGAGAAGGGGACGACAGAGGATGAGATGGTTGAATGGTGTCACCGACTCAATGGACATGAGTTGGGGTAGACTCTGGGAGTTGGTCATGGACAGGGAGGCCTGGCGTGCTGCAGTCCATGGGGTCGCAAAGAGTCGAACACGACTGAGTGACTAAATTGAACTGATTCTAATAATGCAGGAGTATTTAATGTCAGAGAAAACGTTAAAAATCTATCATAGTAACAGAAAACATTAAAGGTTCACAATAATAATAGAACTACAATATAAAATCATACTAATAGAAAACATTAAAGACCTATAATTCTAATATAACTACAACATAAAATCATATGATCACTTCCATAGATGTAGAAGGGCTTCCCCTGTGGCTCATCTGGTAAAGAATCCACCTGCAATGCAGGAGACCTGGGTTCCATCCCTGGGTTGGGAAGATCCCCTGGAGAAGGGAAAGGCTACGTACTCCAGTATTCTGGCCTGGAGAATACCATGGACTGTAGAGTCCATGGGGTTGCAAAGAGTCAAACACAACTGAGCAACTTTCACTCACGTAGATGTATAAAAGGCCTATAGAAAAATCCAGCTACTGCATGTGCCAAAAGACTCAGTAGAGTGTAATTGATAGATGCATCATTAATAAGGATAAAATATAACTCTAGCTTATAATCCAAGAATTTTTCTCTTAAGGAACTCTGGTACATAGACCCCGAAATGTCTATGATAACATTGTTTATAACAGCAAAAAGCTGGAAATAAGCTAAATAATCATCAAAGTACTACATTACTGCTACATAACTACTACAGTAGTTAATACAAATTAGCTAGCACTAAATAGATTGGCTGTGCGCCTATCTGCTAATTTCAAATACATGACTTTGTCAAATCTACTTGATTTCCTTGGGCTTTTGGTGTTCCTATCTGTAAAATAGAGAAAATATCTATTCTGCAGTGTTCCAGTCAGAATCAGAGTTAATATATGTGTAAAGCTCTTTGCACAGTGTGACGTAGGCACTCAGTTGATGATTATCTCATAGGTGCACTAATGCTGCCAAGTGTACTTTGCTAAGTTATAGAAACTAAAATAAATGGAGCTTTAATACTAAGGCAAAAGCTATCAGATCCTTTTCATTATGTTGTCTTAGCTGAGGTCCACGTCTCTTTTTTTGCTTGAATTACTATAATAACCTCCTATCTGATCTTCCTGACTCCAGTCTGTTTTTTCTTATCAAGGGTTTTTCAAACCATAGGTCACATCCCGTTAGAGTTATGAAGTCAACTGAAGGCTGAGACCAGAATTTTAAACAATGAAACAGAACAGAAAATACCAGTGCATCACATGCAGTGCAACTCTGTTTTGCTTTGTGAAACTTCTTTAGTTCTCTTTCTGTGTTTAAGTGTACTATTTGCTATGTATTTCCTATGGGTGATAAAGTTGGATGTATCTCTGTATATGGTCTATTCTCTATAATTCAGCTAAAGTGATCTGCAATGCAAATCTGGTTACATCACTTTCCAACTTACATAGCTTTGATGGAAAAAATTAAGCCCTAACACGCAAGTCTCCGGAGATCTTAAGCTATTTTTCCATCCTTGACTCCTGTCTATGGCCTCTGTATTACCCCATTTGCACCATGGTGATCTATTTGTAGCTCACTGAACAAGTTATACTGTTGGCCTTCTCACCTTAGCACATGTGGGTCCTCCCCTTGGTTACCCATCTCCTCCTTCTGTGACTAAAACTCTTGATTATGCTGTAAAATTCAGCATATACCACTTCTTTCAGGAAGACTTCCCTGTACAAGTGTCACGTTCTTATTGTTACAATAATACTTATGCCGAGTATAACAATTTTAACTTATTAGCCGGTCTTATCTGCTAGAACATAAGTTTCTTGAAAACAAGGACTGTTTTTATTTAACTAAGAATCCCCCATGAAAAGCAGAAAATCTGACATCTCTCAGGACCCCAATATGTGATTACTCGTGCTTACTTGGGTGGCAAGTGAGAGATCATGGTGCACATGATGAAAATCTTAGGAATTTATCTACTTTGTTTTATTTTGTTTTTCATGCCCCAAATTTGGTCTTTAATTGATACTCAGTTTACTTTTTTATAGTAAGGCAAAAGAAAAGACCTTTTGGAGTCACTGATAGAAAAGCAGATTTGAATGTAGTTACCCTTTGATATATTACAATCTTTTGTCTATTAATTTTAACTAGAATACTGTAGTTATGAAACCAGTGCTTTAGTTTCTCTCTCTCTCTGGATTGTTGATGTCTGAAATCAGCTTGTTAAATAAAGTTCATCTGCAGAGCCTCTTTTGTGGCAGCTGTCCCCAGTAAACACATTCCCTGCACTATAGCATGCTAAGTCTTTTGAGCCAAAAGATATGTCAAACCATTAGTTATCAAAGAAGACATGACATGTGAGTAGTGAAAATTCCTTAAGCTAGATTGCATGTGGATCTGATATAAATGAAATATAGCATTACTCTTCAAAGATGGATTTTCTGGGTTTTAGGCTGTTTTTATTTCACATTTTCCCTCTCATTTCCTGTCTTTTGATCGTTTATTTATGGCTAACAGCTTTGTAACAGCACAGATACAGGGAGAATAGAGGAAAATCAAAATGTGTATTAAGCTCCTAATATTCATAAGAATGAGAGTCGAGTGTTCGCCATTCACTGTCTGGCAGACACTATAATCAGTGCTGTTCTGTGCACCGTGCATTAGCTCACACCAGCCCTGCAAGCCTTAGTTTGGGAAATTAAAGTTTGGCAAGATAAAGTAAGCTGTCACAGTTACATAATTAGAGCTGATTTCTCATTCTTTATATTTAAAATGCAAAAATATGATTGGATAGAAGGTAGACATGAGGAGCTAAACTGGGAATTTGAGTTTATGGTTGATTTCTTCAAAGAAACTTTTTCCTGCCCATGGGTTATATAGAATATTCTGGACAATCCTCCTGCACTTCACAGTTTTTACTTGGCTGGTATATTTTGCTGTACCATTAAGAAATTAATAAAAATCAAAAAACAAATCTTATTCATTCACTCATTTATTCATATTTTAGAGTCTAGAGATACAAGCAAAAATAGGAAACTTAGAATCAGTGAAGAATTTAGACATGTAAGTAAAAATTATAGCATTGTAATCATAGATATCTATGAACTGATACAAACAATAAGAGACAAATAGAATGAGCACTTAACTCTTTCTGGAGAGATTGGGGAAGACCTTTTGAAGAGGTGACACTTGAAATGAAGGATAAGAGATTTCTGGGTCATTCCTTACATGCATGTTAAAAATAGACGGAGCCTACGGTGACAATGGCCTAAAAAACTGCTGCAGAGAACAAATTTTCAGAAAGCTGATGAAAGCGATTGTCCAGAGTTAGAACACTACAACTTTCAGGACATCTCCTATTCCCCAGGCTTTCAAGTCTGCTGAGATGACAAGTTCAACATGAACCTGCTTCATGAATTTTATGATGGGAGTTTGATGGTGGAGAAGGAAGGAAGTATTGGGAATGGAGAAGTTTGACAACTTCTGAAGGACTAGGTGCCTCATCATTTTCCTCTGTTCAAATTCTTTCTATGTTGAGTGAGTCACCATCATAGCAATGCCATTAGCCTGAACATTACAGTTCATTCCCAAGTACAGTGATGGGGACTGGCCTCCTCCTGTTAGGGATTCACCATCCTTAACTGATTCTGCATTCTTGATAATGGTATAAATCAGAAGAAGTATTATTAGCTGCCCTTGAACTTCTTGGAAGTACCAGTTTAAGAGAGGGCCCCAAAAACTCTTTCACTCTTATTTTTTGTACACATGAAATAATGGAAAACAGTAGAATCAAGAATGGAACGCATTCTGCTTTTCCGGATCCACTTGGTACAAGTGCAAAAGAAGCCGCAGATGGAAGCACACAGATGGACTCCTGCTGATCATACAGCTGTTTCTTTGTTGGTACAGAAAACCCACTGTGGGCGGGAGCAATGGAGGAAGAGACAATATTAGAATGCAAGGGCATTTTAATTATACTTACCATAATTCCAATGTTTTATTCCGTGGTGAATTGTGTGGGGAGTTGTCTTGAAATTAGAACCCAATCAGGCAAACTTGAATCAATTAAAGCAGTACTGTTTAGAAATATACAGGGAAGTGAATTTGCAAAAGATTTCCCAGTAATCTTGCTTTGTGATGTTTAGACTTCCTCTGGTGATTCTTAGGTTGGAGGGGAGAGGAAAGGCAGAAAAGGCCAAGATTTGAAGGGCCCCGTTTCTGTTCCCAAGGGACTTTCACTGGAGCATATCCTTAGCTCCTTGAACTTTTAAAATTCTAGATACTCTTATCAGAGGCCAGGCCTACAGGGAGTGAAGCCAACTTGCCTGAAAGAAGTAATGTGACTCTAAGCTAGTTCTGCCATTTCTATTTCCAGGAATGGAAACTTGAGAGCCAACTAAGTAAGTTACTTACTAAGAAAGCTACTTACTGAGTGTCAGGCTGAATTTCATTTTATAAATTATTAGATGCCTGCTATCTTCCAGGCACAGGGTTGAGTGAGAGACACAATGTTCTTGTCCTCCTAGAGCTTATGATCTAGTAGGGAAAACATATTTATTTTGGACTAGTGAATTAATTATGTGATGATAAATGGAATAAATTTATCCAAAGTAAAAGATGAAATGAGACCATGTGCTCAGTCGTGTCCAGTTCTTTGCAACCCCATGGACTGCAGCTCACCAGGCTTCTCTGTCCATGGAATTTTCCAGGGAAGAATACTGGAGTGGATTGCCATTTCCTTCTCCAGGGAAAGAATGATAGAAGAGCATATCAGAGTGAAACTAGAAATAGATTGAAGGGACAGCAAAGGCTCTCCTGGGCAGCTCAAGGCTCACATGAGAACAGAGTTATAAAAGTTAAGAAAGAGGGCAAAGGAGCTCCAAATACAAGGAACAGCATATGTGAAGCCTCTGTGGCTGGAAGGGGATTGAGTTGTTTGAGGAACTGAGAGAAGACCAATGTGCCTGGGGGACAGAGACTGAAAGAAAGCCAGGGAAGTGGGCAGAGCCTGGACTAAGAAAGCCTTGTAAGCCACACAATGATTTTGTACTGTATTCTAAGGACAATGGGAAGCCAAAGATTTTAAGGAGAGGGGTGACACTTCAACGTGAATATTTTTAAAAGGTCAGTTTGGCAGTTGTGCAGAGGTGATTTGGAAGGTCCCAAGTCTGGAAGCAACCCACTCTAGTATTCTTCCCTGGAGAATCACAAGAACAGAGGATCCTGACAGGCCATAGTCCATAGCGTGGCAAAGAGATGGACATGACTATAGCAACTTAGCACTCATACACGCAAATCTGAAAGCAGATTTAGTCAAGGGGTTCTGGTGGCACCTCTGATGATAAAAGTCTCATAGATCCGAGAAAGATTTCTGAGTCACATCAGTGAGGTTTGGTGAGTGATTAGTTATAAATTATGAAAGGGGAAGGGTATTATATTTTCTCAGTGAACAAATAGGTATCTGATTGTGTCACTTGCAGACATTAAGACCCAAGAGAAGGATGAGACTTGATGAGTGGGGACAGTGCAGGAAAATTATAAGTTTAAGTTCAGACAGTTGAATCTGGTGTGTCTCTGAGAAATACCCAATTGAGTAGACAATATAGAAATGGAAGAGTGGAGGTGCTGAAGTGAGGTGGACTGAGTTTGTATTACCTATGCTGTCATTACCATCAATTAAATATTGGATAAATTAAAAAATAATTTTATATATCCTTTTTCCCATCTTTAAAATGGAGACAACTACAACAGCACCTCCCCTGAGTTGTGCAAATTAAATGAGAACATCCATCAAACTAACAATAGATACTTGAGGATAAGCAGGAGATGAGGTGGTGTAGGAAGTTGAATAATAGGCAGACTGATATGACTGATCTTTTTTTTATCATTTTAGTTTCCATAAGAATGTATATCTTATCAATATTATATGTATACTTGAGAACAAATAAAAGGATAAAATATAATATATAAAAGACTAAATTAAAAATGTGCATTACAGCACTTGTCAGAGCACTTGGTGAACAGTCACTAAATATTAGCTGTCTGTAGACATTGGGAGCTGGAGCTCAGAAGGAATCTGGTCTAGAGGTGTGCTTTTTGTAGTCTTTAGCATTCTGACAGTAACAAGGGCCACAGCAGTTGATGAAATCCTCTGGAGAGACATCTATGTCTTCTGCTGTGTAAAAGAGAACCAAGGGTTAAACTTTGAGGAATTCCACTGTTAAAGAATGAATAGCTAACGGAGCCTTAGAAAAGGAAGCCAGCAAGGCAGGAGGAAAACTGCCCATCCGGGCAAGGTGAGCTTACGTTTGAAAGAAAACATAAATCATATGGCATGTTGTTGCAAGCTGTAATGAGTGGAAACCTA
This sequence comes from Bos javanicus, assembly GCF_032452875.1. Classification (NCBI taxonomy): domain Eukaryota; kingdom Metazoa; phylum Chordata; class Mammalia; order Artiodactyla; family Bovidae; genus Bos; species Bos javanicus. The sequence continues at coordinate 12,002,296 of NC_083887.1, read as the reverse complement.
CAAAGTGTGCCTTGAACAAATTAAACTGGAGTCTTGAGCAGGCTCTCTGGATAATCAGGCAACAAACTTTGCTGAGAAACTATCTGGTTCTTTATTTTAAATCAAATCTTGGCTTCTGTCCTGGAAACTGGGCCAACCAGTTGGTCATCTGGAAGTTGAATCCATATTTCTTATGAGATTCTCTGTCTATTGGAAGGTGCTACTTAAAACTGAGTCAATTTATATAAAATGAAAAATTATCCTTGATGTCAGAGAGGAAAGCAAAAAGGTACAAAGAGAGGAAGTTTCATTCTTTTCCCTCATTAGTTCTGACCAATGTATAACCTTTAATTTTTTCAACAAAATTTATTTTGTTTCCTTGACTTATAATTTAATAGACAGCCATTCCTCTTCTTAAATTTCCTTTTTGTAAAAACTGATACTTTCCTCCTTAATATTTACAAAAGAATGATTTTCTGACCTTACAAAAAAAGAGCTGAGTCTTCATTATACTGTATGTGTTTCCAAAGGGAGAGAAAGGTTTAATTCTATGCCCTGTTTTTCAGTTACATAGCATTTTACCTTAGACACTAAAAATGCTAGTATTTTTTGTTTGTTTTATTTTTAATTTATTTATTTTTCATTGAAGGATAATTGTTTTACAGAATTTTGCTGTTTTCTGTCAAATCTCAACATGAATCAGCCATAGGTATCCATATATCCCCTCCTTTTGAAACTCCCTCCCATCTCCCTCCCCATCCCACCCCTCTAGGTTGATATAGAGCCCCTGTTTGAGTTTTCTGAGCCACACAGCAAATTCCCGTTGGCTATCTATTTTACATATGGTAATGTAAGTTTCCATGTTACTCTTTCCATACACCTCACTCTCTCCTCCCCCTCCCCATGTCCATAAGTCTATTCTCTATGTCTGTTTCTCCATTGCTGCTCTGTAAATAAATTCTTCAGTACCATTTTTCTAGATCCGTATACATGTGTTAGAATACAGTATTTATCTTTCTCTTTCTGACTCACTTCACTCTGTATAATAGGTTCTAGGTTCATCCACCTCATTAGAACTGACCCAAATATGTGCCTTTTTATGGCTGAGTAGTATTCCATTGTGTATATGTACCACAACTTATGTATCCATTCATCTGTCGATGGACATCTAGGTTGCTTACATGTTCTAGCTATTATAAATAGTGTTGCAATGAACAATGGGATACATGTGTCTCATTCAATTTTGGTTTCCTCAGGGTATATGCCTAGGAGTGGGATTGCTGGGTCATATGGTGGTTTTTATTCCTAGTTTATTAAGGAGTCTCCATACTGTCTTCCATGGTGGCTGTATGAATTTACATCCCCACCAACAGTGTAAGAGTTTTCTCTTTTCTCCACACCCTTTCCAGCATTTATAGTTTGCATACTTTTTGATGGGGGCCATTCTGACTGGTGTGAAGTGATATCTCATTATAGTTTTGATTTGGATTCCTCTAATAAATGAGCTATGCTGAGCATCTTTTCACGTGTTTGTTAGCCATCAGTGGTGTGTGTGAGCTTCGTATGGATGAGATTTGTGCTGAGTTTTTGTTTGTTTGATTGTTTTTCCTCTGATGGGCAAGGCTGCGGGAGGTGGAACTCCTGTCTGCTGATGACTGGGTTTGTATTTTGTTTTGTTGTTTACATGAGGCGTCCTTCACAGGGTGCTACTGGGGGGTGATGCCGGGTCTTGTATTTAAGTGGTTTCCTTTGTGTGAGTTCTCACTATTTGATACTCCCTAGGGTTAGTTCTCTGGTTGTCTAGGGTCTTGGAGTCAGTGCTCCCACTTCAAAGGCTCAGGGTTTGATCTCTGGTCAGGAACAAAGATTCCACAAGTGGTTTGTTATGGCATTAAGGGAGAGTAAAACAAATATCCAAAAATAAGAAACCAAAGATGAACCCCAGACAAATGGCGGTTACAAAATCAGGCAAATAATAATTAAAATAATGGAATATACACATATACATATATACCCATGAGCAAAGTCAAAACAGTTCAACAAAAATAAAGTACGGTCTATTGATCTGGCAAACAAAGGAAATCAAAATTTATATTTACCAGTTAAGAACAAAACTATCTTAAGCACAAACTGGAAAACAAAGCTAAAGCAAGGCAGCAAGTGGGGAATAAAGCAATGAAAGCAAAACTAACAAATATGTTGAGAGGAAAGAAAAGAATAGATATGCAAGTTATAGATGAAGAAGACTTATATACATTAAAGATTAACTGCAAGGGGAAAAGAACAGTGGGAAAGGCAAAGAAAGGCATAAAGGCAGAAAAAATATAATAGGTTTAAAAAATTAAAAATTAAAATTATAAAAAAGAGAAAAGAGAAAAAACAGAAGAAGAAATAAAAAAGGGGAAAAAAAGGAAAACTCCACAGAACTTCAAAAGCCCAGTGTAGAGGCAGAGTTTTATAGCAACAATAGAAAGTGTGACTGAATATACACATATACATATACACCTGTAAGCAAAATCAAAACAGTCCAACAAAAATTAAGTACAATAGATTGACCCAGTGAACAAAGGAAACCAAAAATTATATCTACCAGAAGAAAACTATTAAAGCACAAACTGGAAAACAAAACTAAAGCAAGGTGCCAATTGGGGAATAAAGCAATGAAAATAAAACTAACATGTTGAGAGGAAAGGAGAGAAAGAAAAGAAAGAATAGATACACAAAGTTAAACAGAGGTAGATAAAGAAGATTTATATACGTTAAAGATTAACTGCAAGGGGAAAAGAACAGAAGGGAAAGCAAACAAAGGAATAAATGCAGAAAAAATAATAATAGGTTTAAAAAATTAAAATTAAAAAAAAAAAGAGGAAAACTGGAGAATTGCAAAAGCCCAACATACAGGCTGAGGTTTACGACAACAATAAAAAAAAATGTGTCTAAGGAAAAATAAAAAAAAGCTTAAAAACTTAATTGGATTTCTTAGTGCCAATAAAACTGACAACTACAACAGAGGGGGAAAGAAAGGGAAAAGAAAAAAGAAAAAAAAATCCAAAAGAATCTACAGAACAAGTCAAAACATAAGAATAATAAATGTTGTTCTTGAGTCACTGCTGTCAGAGTCCTTTCCTGGGCTCCGAATCGCAGTCCCCCTTGCCTCCCTAGGATGCCCTCCAGCACTGTGCTGATCTCTGGACCTGCCGTGGGGGCAGCTCAGATCCTAATCTGGTCCTACTCCTGTGTGTTCTTGTCTCCAGTGTCCGCAGCTATCAGAGCTAGTGCACTTTCTTTTGTGGGAGCTCTCAATGGCCTTTATATTCCATAGACACAGAGTCTGCTTAGTTGATCATGTGGATTTAATCTGCAGCTTGTACAGCTGGTGGGAAGGTTTTGGGTCTTCTTCCTTAGCCACACTGCCCCTGGGTTTCAATTGTGGTCTTATTTCCACCTCTACATGTGGGTCGCCTACTGACTAGGACTGTCAGCTCCTGGGACTGCCCTTTAGGGCTTGGGTCTGCCCCTGTGAGGGCGGGTGTGGAGGTGGTGCAGCTGCTTGGGTCGCAGGGGTTCTGGCAGCACCAGGTACTCAGGGGGGTTGGCGGCTGGGGCAGCAGGAAACACAGTGCTCTAGAAGGGCATGGCCACCAGTGTTGGCCAGTGCGCACCAGTGTTCCTGCCTGGAGACCCCCTTCCCTGACAGAGAAGCCTAACAGCCCAGTCTGCAGGGTCTCAAAGAGTCCAACCAGACTGAAGGGACCCTGTGGGCATAAACACAAGATTTTGTGTGTGTGTGTGTGCTTGTGGCAACTCTGCCCCAGTGAGAGTTAAGCGTGAAGGTGGCATAACTGCTTGGCTTGCGGGGACCCTGGCGGTGCCAAGTGTTCAGGTACATGGACTGCCTCCACGGCAGGAGTTATGGCCCCATCAGAGTCTTTGTTCAAGCCTCTTGTAGCTGGTGATCAGAAGGCCTCTTTGGCCAGTCTTTCTCCATAGCTCCACCCATTCGGGCACTTAGAAGGGATCCCTTGCCTGAGGTCCTACTCTGTTGTTCGGCTTGTCAGGCACTTAAAGGGGCACCCTGGGTGGGATCCTACTCTGCAGTTCAGTGCATCAGGCATTTGACGGGCCAGCCTCTCTATTGTTCAGCTGCTGATGCTGGCATGTGGAGAGAGAGAGGCTATGGTGATGGCTCCACCCCCTACGGATGACTCAGCAGTATTGCCTTGCTTCCATGGCTGCCTGGCTTTCCTCCACAGGCATTTCCCACCACAGTCTCATCCCTCGCATCCCCTTGAGCCATCTCTCCACAGTCAACAGCAGCCCTTGCCCTGGGATTTCTCCACAACCCCTAAACTCCAGCTCCCATCCACTGCCCCTTCCAGGAGACCTGCGTTCCTCCCTACCATATGAATGGCTGCAGCAAGGACTGTCTGATTCTCATTCCATTTAGGCTGCCACAGATCAGCTGTTTCACTCTGAGCCTTAAATGTTTCTCCTCTGAGTCAGATAATTGTCTCGATGTGGGGATCAGACCCCTGCTTTAGTTCCCCCACCCACCGAGGGCAGGTCCAGTCCTACTAACACTCATGTTTTCCCCCTAGTTCCTTCATCCTACTGAGTTTTATGTGGTTCTATATGTTCTTTTCCCCTCGTCAGGTACTCCTGTCCACTCTCAGCTGGTGTTCTGCATGCACTTCTGTGTCTGAAGGTGTATTCCTGATGTATCCATGGAGAGAGATGTACTCCATGTCCACCTACTTCTCTGCCATCTTGTTCTGCAAACTGCTAGTGTTATTGAGGAGTAATTAACCCTAATCACACCATAGAGAGAATGGGAAGTAGAAGAAATAAGTGGGTCACAATAAATTTGAGGTTTTAGATGGCATTGGGATTCCCTGATAGCTCAGTTGGTAAAAAATCCACCTGCAATTCAGGAGACCCCGGTTCAATTCCTGGGTTGGGATGATCCACTGGAGAAGGAATAGGCCACCCACTCCAGTATTCTTGGGCTTCCCCTGTGGCCCAGCCAGTAAAGAAGCCTCCTGCAGTGGGAGACCTGGGTCTGATCCCTGGGTTCGGAAGATCCCCTGGAGAAGGGAAAGGCTATCCACTCCAGTATCCCTGCCTGGAGAATTCCATGGACCGTTTTAGTCCATGTTATCACAAAGAGTCAGACACAACTGAGCAACTTTAAGGCATAAGGCAGATGGCACTAGTTCTAGCTCCCTCTTCTGCTTGGATTCTGAGCAAAGGCAATTGAGGGACTACGAGGAGGATGCTTTAAATAGCCTCTCCCACTCTGCATCAGTTCTGCTTGTTTTCAGTGCAGCAGAGCACGGTGAATATCTTGCCTTCAGCACATTAAATTTCCTACTAGCCCGGTTTTCCTGGTTACCCAGGTGTCTCAGTGGTAGAGAATCTACCTGCCAATGCAAGAGACACAGAAGACATGGGTTTGATCCCTGGGTCAGGGAGATTCCCTTGGAGTAGAAAATGGCAACCCATTCCAGTATCCTTGCCTGGAAAATTCCATGGACAGAGGAGCCTCACAGGCTACATTCCATGGTATCACAAAGAGTTGGACATGACTGAGTATGGCACAGCAACAGGAGCCTATTTTTGAATCCCAGGCAAGTCATTTCCTTCCATGAACATCACTCTCCTAATCTGCTAACAGGAGATAACAATTCTGCTATCCTCATAAAGTTGTTCAGAGGAGTGGGTAAGTCAGCACAGGCAAAGCTCACGGCATACAGGAAACTCATACATGGCATGACCAACATTCTTAAATGTGAGAATTCCCTCAGTAGAATTGTTAATCTGTTTATTTTCATCTGTCCAAGTTCATTTATGAAATGTCTTTCTACTCCCCCTAGTCACCTTCTCCCAAACTTCAAGATTGTCTTTATAAAGGCAACAGGTTTGGCCCTCCATCAGCAAACTCAGTTACACAAAATAAACTTTTTATTTTCCTCAAACTCAGCCTGATTTTTATTTGAGACCTTATTCTCCCAGGAAGGGTAAAAATATCCTCAATCAATTTAAGGATCTCTCTCCCGTCCTTTCCTTCTTTTCCTGGGATTATGCGTAAGTATGTGAAATGCACACGATGCCAGAGCTTGGGAAGAAGGAGCATTTGTCCTTAAATATGCAAGGAATGGTTGCAGTGTTCATGCTGTAGCCTGGTCCTGAGCATTCATCATCACTGGTCTCACTGGGAGGCCACGGTTCTTTATGTGCATGGTCTGTCTTGTCTGATATCTCCTCTAATTGCATGTGTGCTGGCACATGGAACTCCTTCCCTAAGGTAGAGAAGCTATGCTTTCTTCCCAGATTCTCCTAATTATTTGATCTATATCTTGAGCCACTAAGTTATTCTATGATGTTTTTTTTTTTAAATTTTATAAAAACCAAAGACTTGCACATTATTTCTACTCTCCTACCTGACACATTCTTTTTTCACAGCCATAAATGGAAAGCTAATTACCCACGTGATGAGGGAAAAAGGAAGGGACTATCAGAGAAGAAAGGACCAAAGTCAATATCACAAATCTACTGTCTGCCCCTCAGGTCTACAGACATATTATGGAAGGTAATGCTTTCTACCATGGAGCACACTGGGGTACTCTGTAGTGAAAGAAATGTCATGCAGAATTTATGATATTACTTCTGCTTGGCAGAAGGACATTTTAGAAGTGCAAGTTTTGTTTTTCTTAAAATGGACCAGGACTGTACATAATGACTTAAGTTTAAAATCTTCTTCTGTGAGTAATACAAGAGGGCTCATTACACAGACTAGTGAGGGGAACCTTAAAGTCAAAATCATCACACCTATATCAAAGAGGCAGACAAGACCTGAAACACTATGTGTGCTTAGAAAAATAAACTCTTTTTCTCTGGTGTTGGAGCCTTGACTGAAGGCCCAATTCCATGCTTTTTTGGCATTTTAAGGATTTTTCTTGACTTTTTCTGGACCCAATAAATTCTGCAGAATTTAGCAAGAGAGAAAAAAAAAAGTTTGCTGTTTTGCTCCGGTCCACTTGTACATGTAGCTTTCTTGTTGCCCTTGGTTACCTCCTGTGTTAACAGTAATTGGAGGGAAAACAATTCACAATTTGGTTTTCAAAGAGGACAAAGGGATTGGGAAGCATTATTTACCTACTAGGCAGAAGCAGACCTTGGAGGCCATCTGGTGCGCCATGTTTCTGGGTAATTAACATGCAGCCACACTTCTATTTTGTTTCCTTTTTGAACTGGATCTGAAAATGTGTGCTAACAGACTGTCTGTAACACAAAGGAGCCAACGCTAAAAAATGATTATACTCATCCTGTTTCAAAAAACAATGAAAAAAAAAAAAACCAAACTCTGTTTTGCCACCAAAGGCAGAAGCTGCCCTAAGGGCTGCCAAAGACTCTGGGTCCTGTACAGAATTGCTTGTTCGAGCCAGTCACCACATTTGGTGAGCAATCTTGGAGGCTCAATATTCCCCATTCCTTTTCATCAGCCTTGTCACCCACAGCCTTAGGGGGAACATGTACACGACCGAATGTTCATGGCCACAGTGGTACAGCCCCTTCATGGACTGGATTTTGAATCTGGGATTAGTTCTCACTGGTTAACAGCTTGAGTTTGTTTTTCCAAATGACTTTATCATAACTATAAAAACGAGTGAGTCAACCTACTGAATGGTGGCTTAATATGTCTGTGTGCTGGCAATGTATATTTGATTAAATCTACAGGGACAAGAAATGACTTTGCTTGGAATAAAGCCAGGTGGGATAATTTAACAAACAGGTAAAATGTACAAGTCTAAACAATTTCTTTCTGGAAGATTTTACTTTATAATGTTAGTGCAATAGCTTCATCCACAAAATATCTGGATGTATTTTAAGTCAACCTGAATGAATAGATGAGAAAACACCGACTGTCATAGTGAATATAAGCAAAAATATATATAGATGAAAATGTGCAGCTGAAAATAGTAGCTCAAGGATAAAAGTGGGGATTAAATGAAATTTCATTGTGGAATATTAATCTCACAGTGTGAAACTTTAAAGGTAAATTAATTTTTAACACAAATTGATATTTAATATTCACTTTTTTAAAATTTAGAAAGGTTAGCTTATTTTGGGTGAATGCAAATTGTTTACTGACCTAAGACCAATTCTACATTTAGATTTCATGTAGAGTTATATGTACTAGAAAAGAAATATTCTAAATGTATTACATTCCCCTTTTACACTTAAGAAAATTGAGTTTTAGAAACAAATTACTTGACTGTGTTCACTTGTATAGGTAGATGTTAAATGTAAATGGACCCTATTTCATTTAGGCCCTCCTCTTCCTTTCTCCTTGAATGATTTGATGAACCTGAGGTAGGTGCTTGAGTACAGTGATGTGTAAGACAACAAAGCCAGAACAATCACCCTAAAAGTGATTATGTTTCATCAGTTCAGTTCAGTTCAGTCGCTCAGTCATGTCTGACTCTTTGCGACCCCATGGACTGCAGCATGCCAGGCCTCCCTGTCCATCACCAACTCCCGGAGTTCACCCAAACTCATGTCCATTGAGTCGGTGATGTCATCTAACCATCTCATCCTCTGTCGTTCCCTTCTCCTCCTGCCTTCAATCTTTCCCACATCAAGGTCTTTTCAAATGAGTCAGCTCTGCGCATCAGGTAGCCAAAGTATTGGAGTCTCAGCTTCAACATCAGTCCTTCCAGTGAACATCCAGGACTGATCTCCTTTAGGATGGACTGGTTGGATCTCCTTACAGTCCAAGGGACTCTCAAGAGTCTTCTCCAACACCACAGTTCAAAAGCATCAATTCTTCAGTGCTCAGCTTTCTTTATAGTCCAACTCTCACATCCACACATGACTACTGGAAAAACCATAGTCTTGGCTAGATGGACTTTTGTTGGCAAAGTAATCCCTCTGCTTTTTAATAAGCTGTCTAGGTTGGTCATAACTTTCCTTCCAAGGAATAAGCGTCTTTTAATTTCATGGCTGCAGTCACCATCTGCAGTGATTTTGGAGCCCCCCAAAATAAAGTCTGTCACTGTTTCCCCATCTATTTGCCATGAAGTGATGGGGCCGAATGCCATGATCTTTGTTTTCTGAATGTTGAGCTTTAAGCCAACTTTTCACTCTATGCTTTCACTTTCATCAAGAGGCTCTTTAGTTCTTCTTCACTTTCTGCCATGAGGGTGGTGTCATCTGCATATCTGAGGTTACTGATATTTCTCCTGGCAATGTTGATTCCAGCTTGTACTTCATCCAGCCCAGCATTTCTCATGATGTACTCTGCACAGAAGTTAAATAAGCAGGGTGACAATATACAGCCTTGACGTACTCCTTTTCCTATTTGGAACCAGTCTGTTGTTCCATGTCCAGTTCTAACTGTTGCTTCCACCTGCATACAGATTTCTCAAGAGGCAGGTCAGGTGGTCTGGTATTCTCATCTCTTTCAGAATTTTCCACAGTTTATTGTGATCCACACAGTCAAAGGTTTTGGCATAGTCAATGAAGCAAAAACAGATGTTTTTTCTGGAATCTCTTGCTTTTTCAAGATGATGATCCAGTGGATGTTGGCATTTGATCTCTGGTTCCTCTGCCTTTTCTAAAACCAGCTTGAACATCTGGAAGTTCGTGGTTCACATATTGTTGAAGCGTGGCTTAGAGAATTTTGAGCATTACTTTGCTTTGTGTGAGATGAGTACATTTGTGTGGTAGTTTGAGCATTGTTTGGCATTGCCTTTTTTAGGGACTGGAATGAAAATTGACCTTTTCCAGTCCTGTGGTCACTGCTGAGTTTTCCAAATTTGCTGGCATATTGAGTGTTTCACATAGCAGAGAGTAAAACTCTGAGTTGTAGAGACGTGGGCATGGAGAACTTTGGGAATAGAGAAGAGTGCCTGAGTTGTGTGCATATGTACAAGTGCATGTGTGGGGGACAGCATGCAAGGAGTTTGAAAGATCCACAGGAATAGAGAATTCTTAAGTATTTTCTGCAAACAAAATAAGGCATAACTATTGCATTGTTTTTCTCCATTGGCTCCCTTTTCCTTTTTCTGATGGCACCAGAAAAAAAGCCACATTTGGATCTAATTCTGAGTTCAAGATAACTGCAAGTAGAACTAAGGGGAGCCATGGGTGAGTAGGTCATGAGAATTCAAAGCTACAGCTCCTAGGATTGTAATCCTTAATGCTCAAGGATTTCCAATGCACACAAGTGAACAATACAAATCAGGAAATTGAGACAGGCAAGTGGGTGGGGCCAAAATAGACTATTCATGTTCAAGACAGAATGGAATCAGTGGAACCCAAATTGGGTTATTGGATGAAAGAGGTGGGGTTTGAACTGGACCTTGTCAATGGAGATGATTTGTTAGTGCTCATCCTAACCGGATGATTGCCTAAACAAACACACAGAGCTGAATGACTATGCATTTGTCAAATTCTAACCTCAGAGGCTGCCTACCTACATCATCTCATAGGTGGGGGTGGTGGCGGTGGTAGTGATGGTAGTGGCACATATTAAAGCTACAAAACAGTGGACTAGAAGGCCAAGCACATTTCCAGGGATGGAGGGGAGGCAAGGAAATGGACAAATATGCCATAGGCCAGAAACCAGAAACACGCTTGTTAGGAAGAAGCTCTGTACAAGGTGGGTCTAACTCAAATGTAACTGTTGTCAAGGACAGCATAAGGATGGGGAGGAATTTAGTCCTGTCTCTTGGAGGAAAAAAGCATCATTGAGTCTTGATTACTTCAGCCATGGGACTTCTCTGCTATTTCTCAAGGGTAAGGGGTATAGTAAGAGGAAAAAAAAAAAAAAATGCTGGTAGAATGATACAGGCAGTGACAACGGGATCCAATGGGACTGCCAGGGCCCAGAGGTAAGCAGAAGCAAGTCCCCGGGTCATCTTAAACTCCCCTCCCCAGGAGCCACCCTACCCCACCCCACCCTATTGTTCCTTCTTCCCAATCTATGATGGAGGGTGAGAGAAATTCTCTGTTCTCCTTTCCTTTTTTAATTTTTTTCTCTAAACTTTATAAAGAAAGGGGAAAGAATGGATGGCATGGTAAGGAAAGGAATCCTTTTAAAATTTTTCTGAAAAGGAATCTTTTTGTGGGCATATTTTTCCCTAGACTCTTAGTAAATTTTTGTTTTTTTCTAAACCTCATATACTGTGATGAAACAAAACAACTGTCTTCTGTGCCTGCATATTATGGTGTCCTTAGGAAAGAAAAGAGCACAGAGTGAAGCAACTGAATCTTCTCCACCTCTCTGTGTCAGTTGGGTCCCCTGGAGTAGAATACAAAGTAGAGATTGGGGGTAATGATCATGGGAGATAAAAGAAAGAAGGAACAAGATTAAGCAAGGAAAGCCTTTAGATCATGCTATAGATCTGCTGCCTATGAAAAGAGAGGGGAGGGGTGGAGCTTTACATAGGAGGAATTTCAGACTGCACTGAAGCTCTGCTTGGTCTTGGCCAGTCTGCTGGGTGCTGTGGTACATGGAGCCATCACACACGCTAGGAAATAATGCCTTGATACCTCTCCTATGCTGAGACATCGGCTAGAGACTGCCCAGGAAGAGCGCGACCTTGGCGCCAATGTTGCTGATCACTGCTGACTGACAGATTCTGTCTTGAAGGCAGGTATGGGCAGTGTACCTCCTTGGCTGCCACACAAGACTGGTGATAGGGTGTGTGGCAGCCAAGGAGGCTGCCCTATAATTGGCCCTGTGGCCATATCCTCATTACAGCCTAAATCTTATATTGTTATGCATAAAATGTCATCAAAGAAAATGTTTAGTCTCCAGTTACTATGAAAGTCCCACAGAAAGCTCTCCTATTTTATATAGTATTAAAAAAAAGAATATTTTCCTTAAAAGAAGTAATGCATATTGCTTCCAAATTTAACATTCACTGGGCAAGAAAATTCCTGTGATAATGTTCTTTTTTAAATTAATTACTTATTTTGTTGAAGGATAATTGCTTTACAGAATTTTGCTGTTTTCTGTCCAACCTCAACATGAATCAGCCATAGGTATACATATATCCCCTCCCTTTTGAACCTCCCTCCCATCTTCCTCCCCATCCCACCCCTCTAGGTTGATACAGAGCCCTTATTTGAGTTTCCTGAGTCATACAGCAAATTCCCATTGGCTATCTATTTTACATATGGTAATATAAGTTTCCATGTTACTCTTTCCATGCATCTCACCCTCTCCTCCCCTCTCCCCATATGAAGAGTCCTTAAAAAACTAGGAATAAACCACCATATGACCCAGCAATCCCACTCCTAGGCATATACCCTGAGAAAACCAAAATTGAAAAAGACACATTGCAGCACTATTTACAATAGGTAGAACATGGAAGCAACCTAGATATCCATCAACAGATGAATGAATAAAGAAGTTGTGATACATATACACAATGGAATATTTCTTAGCCTTGAAAAAGAACATATTTGAGTCAGTTCTAATGAGGTGGATGAACCTAGAACCTATTATACAGAGTGAAGTAAGTCAGAAAGAGAAAGATAAATATTGTATTCTAGCACATATATACGGAATCTAGAAAAAATGGTACTGAAGAATTTACTTACAGGGCAGTAATGGAGAAACTGAGAATAGACTTGCGATAATGTTTTCAATCTCTCATGCTGCTCTGTTCAACTCATTTTATCTTGGCTTAAATTAGTAGAGAAGAAATGCAGTAATTTTCACCTGCCCTGAAACAAATAATTCTCCTAGCTTTCATTTCTCATTGAGGTTAAGATGGCCCAACTGATTTTAACTTTATGCAGTGGTCTTATTTTTTAAAAAGTATATGTACATAAATATGCATTATATTTGCTAGTAAATATATTATATATAGTATAGATTTATATTTATTAATACACACACATATATCCCCTTAGAATTGTAGGCTGTGCTTTGGTTTACTGCTGATGCTTTGCTAATAGAACTAGTTGACATAAGAAATATTCTGAAAGGCATATTAGAAACTATACATGAGTGATTCTCAGTGCTACTTCATTGAAAAATTAAGCCATGAAAATAGACACTCTGCTAAAAATCAAATATGAGTTTTAAGCCAGCAGCAGCAGCCATTAACTAGATGGATGACCTTGGGCATGTCATAAAGCCTTCTCTGTAAAATGATGAGCTTAAGTTAGATGACATCCAAGGTTTTTTTCTGCCTCAAGAGTCTTTAATAGTGGTTTCCAAAGTGTTCACACTGTGCAGATCTAGGATTTCATGAAGAAGTTAGTGGGTTGAGGGAAGGGATGTTCAAGGCAGAAATTTCAGTGAACCATGATATAGGTCTCCCATCCCCCACTTCAAACTGAACAGATAGGTTTTTGTTTCCCGTGCTGAATTTCAGCGTAAGATAATCATTTCCAACACTTTAGTTTTTGCAGTCATCTATCTCTGATAAAAGGCAGGATTAGCTAATCAGGGAAAAGCAATGTGTTTATTTATTGGCTTAAACATCTTTATTTTAAAATGTGATGAACAGAAAATTGTGTAAGGTTATACATACTTTTTGCCTGTAAAACAATTTTTAACATTTGTACATGGAACAGATACCTATATGACTTCATCAAATCAGTTGCTGAAACCACAAAATTTCCCTTACATCCTCTACCACTCTGATTTCAACGAGTCTTCGTAAGGTGCCTTATGACATCTTAAGGTAACTGTGACCCTGATCTCTGTAGTACTCTTTTCCTTTCCCTACATTTTCTCCCACCTGTGTATGCATCCTCAAAAATTAGATTAGTGCTGCCTGTTCTTGAACTGTCTGTGAATAGAATAATACTGTAATTACTATTTTATGACTTGTTTTCCCCTGCATAAACATTTGTAAAGTTTGTATACTCCTCTGTAGTATATTCAAATATATTTTACATAGTATACCATTGCAAAAATATAAAACATTTTATGTATTCACTTTGCCAAAGGTCAGTATGTGAGTTCTTTCAGAAAGTTGGTTATTATGAGCAATATTATTATAAGCATATTTTTATTGAAGTATAGTTGACATATATTGTTATATTTGTTTCAGGTATACAACATAATGGCTCAGTATTTTTATACATTTCAAAGTGATCACCACAATAAGTCTAGTCAATGTCCACAACAGTATACAGTTAGAAATTTTTTTCTTGTGATGAGAATTTTTAAGGTTTATAGTATGTAACTTACACTGACATTTTACTGAATATAATACCCTCAAAATCTATCCATGTTGTCCCAGATTGTGATTTCATTCTCTTTTATGTCTGAATAACATTCTAATGTATATGTGATGTTGATGTTGAGCATCTTTTTATGTACTTGGTAATTTGTGTGTCTTCTTTGGAAAAATGTCTATTCAGATCTTCTGCCCATTTTTTAATTGGATTTATTTTTTTGCTATTAAGGTGTTTGAGTTCCTTTTATTTTGAATATTAACCACTTAGCAGATATACAGTTTATAAATAGTTTCTCCCATTCTGTAGGTTGCCTTTTGTGAATAGTTTCCTTTCCTTTGTAGAATATTTTTAGTTTTACTTAGTCTCACTTGTTTATTTTTACTTTTGTTGCTTTAGGTATCAAATTAAAAAAAAATATTGCCAACACCTATGTCAAGTAGCTTACCACCTCTGTTTTCTCTAGGAGTTTTATGATTTTAGGTCTTACACTCAAGTCCTTCATCCATTTGAGTCACTTTTTGTGTATGGTATAGGATAGTTGTCCAGTTTCATTCTTTTGCATGTGGCTATCAGTTTTTTCAAACACCATTTATTGAAAGGAATGTTTTCCCATTGTATATTCTTGGTTTCTTTGTCATAAATTAACTGACCATATATGGGTGGGTTAATTTTTGAGCTCTCTATTCTGTTTCATTGATTTATATGTCCATGTTTATGTCAACAGTTTACTGTTTTGATTACTATAGCTTTGTAATGTAGCTCAAATCAGGGAGCATGATGTCTCCAGTTTCACTTTCTCAAGATTGTTTTGGCTAGTGTGGTCTTTTGGGGTCTTTTGAGGTCCCATGCAAACTTTAGGATTGTTTGTTCTATTTCTGTGAAAAATAGTATTAGAATTTTGATAGAGATTGCATTGAATCTGTAGATTGCTTTGGGTAGTATGGATATTTTTTTAAACATTTTACTTTATACTGGAGTATAGCCCATTAACAATGTTGTAGTAGTTTTCTATACAAAAAAAAAAAAAAAAGTAGTTTTACATGAACAGCAAAGTGACTCACCCATACATGCACGTGTAGCTGTTCTCCCCTAAACTCCTCTCCCATCCAATCTGCCACATAATACTGAGTAGAGTTCCCGGTGCTATACAATAGATCCTTGTTGGCTATCCATTTTAAATATAGCAGGGTGCACCTGTCCATCCCAAACTCCTTAACTATCATCTCACCCCATTCATCTCCATGGCAACTATAAGTTTGTTCTCTAAATCTATAAATCTGTTTCTATTTGGTAAATAAGTTCATTTGTATCATGTCTTTTTAGATTCTGCATGTATAGGGGTGTCCTATTATGTTTCTGTTTCTTTGACTTCAGTTCACTTCAGTTGCTCAGTTGTGTCCGATTCTTTGCGACCCCATGAATGGCAGCATGCCAGGCCTCCCTGTCCATCACCAACTCTTGGAGTCCACCCAAACCCATGTCCATTGAGTCGGTGATGCCATCCAACCATCTCATCCTCTGTTGTCTCCTTCTCCTCCTGCCCCCAATCCCTCCCAGCATCAGGGTCTTTTCCAGTGAGTCAACTCTTCGCATGAGGTGGCCAGGTATTGGAGTTTCAGCCTCAGCATCAGTCCTTTCAATGAACACACAGGACTGGTCTCCTTTAGGATGGACTGGTTGGATCTCCTTGCAGTCCAAGGGACTCTCAAGAGTCTTCTTCAACACCACAGTTCAAAAACATCAATTCTTCGGCACTCAGCTTTCTTCACAGTCCAACTCTTACATCCATACATGACTACTGGAAAAACCATAGCCTTGACTAGATGGACCTTTGTTGGCAAAGTAATATCTCTGCTTTTTAATATGTTATCTAGCTTGGTTATAACTTTCCTTCCAAGGAGTAAGTGTCTTTTAATTTCATGGCTGCAATCACCATCTGCAGCCCCCAAAAATTAACTCTGACACTGTTTCCACTGTTTCCCCATCTATTTCCCATGAAGTGATGGGACCAGATGCCACGATCTTCATTTTCTGAATGTTGAGCTTTAAGCCAACTTTTTCACTCTCCACTTTCACTTTCATCAAGAGGCTTTTTAGTTCCTCTTCACTTTCTGCCATAAGGGTGGTGTCACCTGCATATCTGAGGTTATTGATATTTCTCCCAGCAATCTTGAATCCAGCTTGTGCTTCTTTCAGCCCAGCATTTCTCATGATGTACTCTGCATATAAGTTAAATAAGCAGGGTGACAATATACAGTCTTGACGTACTCCTTTTCCTATTTGGAACCAGTTGTTCCATGTCCAGTTCTAACTGTTGCTTCCTGACCTGCATATAGGTTTCTCAAGAGACAGGTCTGGTGGTCTGGTGTGCCCATCTCTTTCAGAATTTTCCACAGTTTACTGTGATCCACACAGTCAAAGGCTTTGGCATAGTCAATAAAGCAGAAATAGATGTTTTTCTGGAACTCCCTTGCTTTTTCCATGATCCAGCGGATGCTGGCAATTTAATCTCTGGTTCCTCTGCCTTTTCTAAAACCAGCTTGTACATCTGGAAGTTCACAGTTCACATATTGCCAAAGCCTGGCTTGGAGAATTTTGAGCATTACTTTACTAGTGTGTGAGATGAGTGCAATTGTGTGGTAGTTTGAGCATTCTTTGGCATTGCCTTTCTTTCGGATTGGAAGGAAAACTGACCTTTTCCAGTCCTGTGGCCACTGCTGAGTTTTCCAAATTTGCTGGCATATTCTTTGGCTTACTTCACTCAATATGACAGTCTCTAGGTTCACCCATGTTGCTGCAATAACATTATTTCACTCTTTTGATAGCTGAGTAACATTCCACTGTATATATGTAGCACAACTTCTTTATCCTTTCCTCTGTTGATCAAGGACATTTAGATTGCTTCCATGTCTCAGCTATGGAGATTCCTTAAAAACTAAAGATAGAGCTGCCATATGACCCTGCAGTCCCATTCCTGGGTATATATCTAGAGAAAAACATGGTCTGAAAGGATACATGCACCCCAGTGTTCATTGCAGGACTGTTTACAATAGTATGAGCATTTTTAACAGTATTAATTCCTTCAATCCATGAACATGGAATATCTTTCCATCTATTTGTATCTTCTTTAATTTCTTTCATTAATGCTTTATAGTTTTAAGTGTATTCTACTGACGTTTTATAATGTGAATCCTAGTATACATAAGCAACCATATATATAAAGTATATAGCCATGGGTGAAATTGCTAAATTAAAGTGTTTACCTACATTCAATTTTACCAGATAAAGCAGTTTTCTAACGTTGCCATAACAATTTACACTCCTACCAGAATAGTTCCTGATGCTTGTATCATTGTCTGTTAACTATTGTAAGACTTTTATTTTTTCGCAATTTAATGGATAAGTAGTAATATCTTATCATTACTTAAATTTTTATTTTTTCCAATGTTTGGAACATTTTCTTTGGGTTACTGTCTATTTAGACTTTTTCTTTAGTGATGTGCCTGTTTAAACCATTTAGCTATTTTTCTATTGAGTTGTCTACATTTTTACAATTGAATTATAGGTGTTTCTTATATATTCTAAAAAATAGCTATATTTTAGTTAATATATGTTTCATGGTTCTTCAACTCCATGATTCTTTTCACTTTTTTGTGATGTATTTCAATGAAAAGAAATTTTAATTTTGGCCATATTTTGGTGTCTACTTTAAATTATTTTCTATGAAAATTTTTGTCTACTTTAAAATTTTCTCCATAGATCCTTAACAAACTAAAAAAAAAAAAAAATTACTCAACCTGATAGGGGACACCTATACAAAGTCATAGCTAATCTCAGACTTAGTGTTTAAAGACTGAATGCCTTTTCTTTAAGACCAGGAATAAGACAGATATCTCTTTTTGCCACTTCTATTCAACAGGAGAGGGTCTAGCCAGAGAAATTAGGCAAGAAAAAGAAGTAAAAACATCTGTATTGGAAAGAAGTAAAATGATCTCTCTTCACAAATGAGATCATCTTGTGTATAGAAAATTCTAAAGAATACACTGAAAAGTAATAGAAGTAATACATTAGTTTAGCAGGGTTATAGGACATGGTCAACATATACAATTTTTTTACACTATCAATGAAAATCTGAATGTGAAATTAATAAAATAATTTTTTGAGCAATATTACCAAAAATAAAAGTAAAATTCTTAAAAGTAGATCTAACAAAAGAAGGACAAGATGCACATCTACAAAATTTTATTAAAAGAACTAAAGAAGACATAAATAAATAGAAAGACATTTCACATTCATGGATCAAAAGACAATATTGTTAAGATGGTAATACTTTCCAACTGATCTACACATTGAATTGTAATCCTTATTAAGTTGCATTTTTTTGAAGTAATTGACAAATTATCCTAAAATTCATGTGGAATTACCACAAACCAAAAATAACCAAAGAGTCTAGAAGAACATAGTTGCAGATGTCACACTTACCAATTTCAACACTTACTGCTGCTGCTGCTAAGTCGCTTTAGTGGTGTCCAACTCTGTGCGACCCCAGAGACAGCAGCCCACCAGGCTCCCCCGTCCCTGGGATTCTCCAGGCAAGAACACTGGAGTGGGTTGCCATTTCCTTCTCCAATGCATGAAAGTGAAAAGTCAAAGTGAAGTCACTCAGTTGTGTCCGACTCTTAGCGACCTCATGGACTGCAGCCCATCAGGCTCCTCCGTCCATGGGATTTTCCAGGCAAGAGTACTGGAGTGGGGTGCCACTGCTTTCTCTGCAACACTTACTATAAAGTTATAATAATTGAGACAGTGTAGTACTATCATAAGAATAGACATATAGATTACTGTAATAGAATTAAGAGTGCAGAAATAGAGCCTTACATTTATGGTCAATTGATTTTCACTATGGGAACCAAGATTAATGAATGGAGATAGACGAGTCTTTTCAACAAATGGTGCCAAGAAACTGTATTTCTACATTCAAACACATGAATCTGAATCTCTACCTCACACCACATACAAAAATGAACTAAAAATAGATCATAATTCTAAGGAAAAAGCTGAAACTATGAAATTCTTAGGAGAAAGCCTTGGAGCATTTCTTTAAGACTTAAGTTAGGCGATAGTTTCTTGTGTATAATACCAAGAGCACAAATTACAAAAGAAAAAATATATCAATATAAATTAAGCTTCATCTAAATTAAAAACTTTTGTGCTTCAGAGGAAGCCATCATGAAAGTGGAAAAAAAAACCCCACAAAATGGGAGAAAATAGTTGAAAATTATATATTTGACAAGAAGCAGATCCAGAATGAGTAAGGACTTTTATAAGTCAATAGTAAAGACAAGCCAATTAAAAATATGGAAAAGAAAATTGGATAAGACATTGGTCCAAAGAAGATATAAAAATGGTCAATAAGCACATGAAAATATGCTCAACATCACTAGTCATTTAAAAAATGCAAATCAAAACCTCTATAGGAAAGTGCTTCATAATCACTAAAATGGCTAAAATTAAAAGATAAACAATACCAAGTGTTGACAGGTTTGTGGAGAAAATGAAACCCTCATATACTGCTGGTAGAGATATAAAATGGTGTAGCCACTATAAAAACAGTTGGGCAGTTCTTCCAAATGTTAAACATAGTAATGTAATATAATACAGTAATGCCACTCCTAGGTAGTAAAGACACAAGAGGAATGAAAACATGTCTGCCAAAAAAAATTTGCACATGAATAAGACGGTGACTGCAGCCATGAAATTAAAAGATGCTTACTCCTTGGAAGAAAAGTTATGACCAACCTAGATAGCATATTGAAAAGCAGAGACATTACTTTGCCAACAAAGGTCCATCTAGTCAAGGCTATGGTTTTTCCAATGGTCATGTATGGATGTGAGAGTTGGACTGTGAAGAAAGCTGAGTGCCGAAGAATGGATGCTTTTGAACTGTGGTGTTGGAGAAGACTCTTGAGAGTCCCTTGGACTGCAAGGAGATCCAACCAGTCCATTCTGAAGGACATCAGCCCTGGTATTTCTTTGGAAGGAATGATGCTAAAGCTGAAACTCCAGTACTTTGGCCACCTCATGTGAAGAGTTGACTCATTGGAAAAGACTCTGATGCTGGGAGGGATTGGGGGCAGGAGGAGAAGGGGACGACAGAGGATGAGATGGCTGGATGGCATCACTGACTCGATGGATGTGAGTCTGAGTGAGCTCCGGGAGTTGCTGATGGACAGGGAGGCCTGGCGTGCTGCAATTCATGGGCTCGCAAAGAGTCGGACACGACTGAGCGACTGAACTGAACTGAACACTGAAGTATTTATTCATAATAGCCAAAAAGTGTAAACGACCCAAATCTCCATCACCTGATGACTGAATAAACAAATGTGGTATATCCAAAAATGGAATAGTATTCATTCATAACAAAGAATAAATTGCTGATACATGCTTACTGCAATGTGGATGGACCTTAAAATCATTATGCTAAGTGAATGAAGGCAGTCACAGAGGACAAAATATTGTATGACTCCTTTTAAATGAGATGTCTAGGATAGTCAAATTCACAGAGACAGAAAGTATATTGGTTGCAGTGACTGGGAGGCAGAGTAAAAGGTGAAGGATAAAGGGGGTTTGGGGAGTTAGGAGTTAAAAACATTCTAAGATTGGATAATGGTGGTGATCATACCACTCAGTGAATATACTAAAGTCACTGACTTGTATACTTTAAAGGAATGATTTTTACAGTATGTTATTTATAACTTAATAAAGTTGTTATATAAAAAGAGAGTATTTTTAAACCTCAAGATTGAAAGGTAATTCTCATCTAGTTTCTTCTAATAGTTTTACATATTTGACTTTCATATTTAATTTTTATCTAGATGAAATTGATCTCTGTATATGATATGAGATTGGAGAAGGAAAGGGCAACCCACTCCAGTGTTCTTGCCTGGAGAATCCCAGGGACGGGGGAGCCTGGTGGGCTGCCGTCTATGGGGTCGCACAGAGTCAGACACGACTGAAGCGACTTAGCAGCAGCATGGTATGAGATAGGTGTTCAAGTTAAATACCTTTTCAAACAGATATTTACCCTGGAACTATGAAAAGTTGATCCTTGGTGCCAGT
The DNA here is from genome assembly GCF_032452875.1 of Bos javanicus. NCBI lineage: Eukaryota > Metazoa > Chordata > Mammalia > Artiodactyla > Bovidae > Bos > Bos javanicus. The sequence goes on along the minus strand of NC_083887.1, from coordinate 11,980,990 downwards.
TCTCTCATAAATCTAGCATGTATTTATTTCGTGAGTTTTTCCTGAGCTCTCCATTTTGTCCCTCATCTATTTGCCCATTTCTTCTGCCGATACCACAATGTCTTCATTGTTATAACTTTATAATATATTTGACATCAGTAAAACATGTTGTCCCACATTCTTCTTTTTTCTTTAAGAGTATCATTGTTATTCTAAGTGGTTTCATATTATACGCATTTCTAAGCCAATTTAAGGAGTTATCAAGTTAAAAAAAGGAGGCACATGTACATACGCATGCAGATGCCCTAGTATTTTTATTAGGATGCAATGCATTTATAAGTCAGTTTGTGGAGAATTAACATCTTTTCAACATCTTCCAAGTTATTTACATGATAGGCCTCCTGTTAATTTAGGTCTTGATATTTCCCAGTAAGGTTTTATAATTTCTCATCTGGAGGTCTGGTCCACCTTTCATGAGATTTACTCCCTGGTTCTCTATAGATATTTCTGATGCTGTGTAAATTAATTCTTTAAAGATATTTGTTTTCTAATTGTTCCTGGTTTACAGAAAAACAATTGACTTTTGTATATTTTGTATATTGAATTTTGTATCCAAGTGAAAGTGAAAGTTGCTCAGTTGTGTCTGACTCTTTGTGACCAATGAGTATCCATTTGTATTCAATGACCTTGTCAAATTCTATTGTTTGAAGATTTACATAGGATGATTTTGGATTTTCTTAATGCTTGATTCTATTATTGACAGTTTTTCTTCCTTTAAATTCTTATGTTCTTTTAAAATTTCTTAATTTACTGGGTAGGATCAATGTTGTATAGAAGTGAAGACAGCAGGATAGCAAAATAAAAACTTCCAATTTTTCACTATTAAACAGGATATTGGGTCATGTCTAGGTCTTTAAGCCTGAGGAAATAGGTTCTTATGATCCATCTCCATGGAGAGAAGTTCTTTTACAAGTCTACCTACTCTCTACAGGCCTCTGAACTCTATCTCTATGGCCCAGCTGGAAGCAGAGTTCAAAGGCTTGATTTCCAGACAAAAGTACTCTTTGAAACTTCAGCATCCCCCTTTATCCTTTGATTATAGACTTTCAACCAAAATCTGGCCAAGAAGTTCCCCTGTGTCTTTTTAGATTTATATTGAGAAAGAGTCTGAGTAAAGTCAAAATAACACACAGAGAAGATGATAACCTTTAAGATTATTCTAATCTTAATCTGTGGTTTCTGATATTCTCTAATAATGATAAATGAAAGGCCCTCTGGACTTCTATTTTCTTTTTCTTCCTGTGAATGACAGGCTTCATATTCCATTTTCTGGCCGATCACCAGTTAAAGCATTGAGAATTTCTTCTTTCCAGGACATAAGTCCCTTTCAATTGGGAGTGTAACGAACCATCCCACCAGTTACAATTCCCTATGGGAACCATTAAACTTTTCTAGGATAACACTACACATGTATAAAAGTATAGGAGATCTAGGTACACACCTAACCTTTTTTTTTTTTTTTTTAATTAAGGTTGCTGACAATGACAGCAGTCAGAGCCTTCCAGAAAAAAGTGCTTAGGGCTGCTATGTAAGGCACCGTTGAGCTGGATAAATCTTTGGCTTATCCGTAGTAGTAGTGTCAGTCTCTCAGTCATGTCTGACTCTTTGCAATTCCATGGACTGTTCCATCGACTGCAGTCAGCCAGGCTCCTCCATCCATGGAATTCTCCAGGCAAGGATACTGGAGTGGGTGGCCATTTCCTTAGCCTATCTGAGGATGGTATTTCTTATTAGAAGCTAGCCAGGTAATCGCCTTCAGCACTGTCGTTATTTTTCTTCAAATGAGGACACTGAGCCCTGCTTGGCCTCCTGGCTACATGGTTTGCCTTCTTAGTCTTGGCTGTCTGTGCACTTTGCCTTTCCACAAAGGATTCCTGTGTGTTCTTCCCTCTACTTGATAGAGGCTTTCCTCGTGTCTGTATAGAAGCAGCTGTGATATTTGGGGTGCATCGTTTAACATTAAAAAAGAAGAAAGAAAGTTAGTTTAATGAGCAGAGACACTAATAGCTTTCCAGTAACTTGGTAATGTCTCTTCTTTTTCCTAACCGCTATTGTCACGCCAGGAGGCACCTCCAAATAACCATGATGATGACTGATGATATGGCTGTGCCTCTCAGGGCCCATTCATCACCTGCAAACTCAGTTCAGTGTTACTTTGCCTGTGCTAGATGTGGCCTTTGAGACTGGCATTTGGCTGTGCTCCAAGCCTTTTTCTGGCTTCTGTCCTGGTGTTTTTATATGTGATCTGCAGGTGTTACTGATATAATTTGTTCATGGGTTATACATGATATCGTGCTTACTAACCTAGATTTTCCTGCAGTCAGTATAATATAAAGAAAACCTAAAAATGAAATCACTGATGATTACATAATGTGAATGACATCCTAGAAATAGCTTGGTGCGCCTGTGTTTGAGATGAGAGCATATGGTTATCTCTAATTTAGGTTTGCTTTTGAAAATTAATTTAATTTGGAATGAGAGATCCAGACTAACATTTAGAATCAACCATATGATTATAATTTTAGAATTAAAAAGAGACATGATTCAATTTCTTGTGGATTTTGGAGATAAGGTGTTTCAAAGGAGGTAGAGGAGAATCTTGCCTTGAGATGTTCTGATATAAGCAGATGTGATGGATTAAAGTTAAGGATGGGTTTTATTCACACTGAATGTGAGTGCATTCTCCCTGGCTGTTATTGATTTGTGCAGTTTATTCTAAGTACTTTGAACATCTACTGTTTCCACCTTCCTCTCCTAAAACTAGTCTAGTTGGATAGAATATACCAAGCTACATACCAGTAAAGAAGAATGACTCTTGGAAATATATCTGTAAAATAGCTTCATTTAAGAATTTCACTGTATCTAGGTTTATAATAAGAAAAATTCCAAAGCAGAATAACAAGTGACCTCAGTGTAAATTTTAAGCCCACATCTTCAAAGATGTGCATATAACAAAACAAAAACGGTGCTTCCCACCTGGTTCTAGTGGTAAAGAATCCACCTGCCAATGCAAGGGATGCAGCTTTGATTCCTGACTTGGGAAGAACCCCTGGAGAAGGAAATGGCAACCCACTCCAGTGTTCTTGCCTGGAAAATCCATGGACAGAGGAGTCTGGTGGACTACAGTCCATAGGGTGGCAAACAGTGAGATATGATCGAGTGACTGAGCACACACAAGCAAAAACAGGAGGGAAAAAGAGTCTCTGGGATCCTTGGAGTTAATAGAATGTGTGCCCTGGTTACATAACCTTGCTCTTTTCAATGAGCTATGTATGAGAAGTCTGGTGAAAAACTCAGGAAAGCTAAATTAAATGAAATGTTCTAGAAAACGAGCCAGGACGTTAGACTGAATGTGGATGCTCTCTGTTCCTAAAATATCTCATCTTTATTTTTATTCCTCACATTCTTCAGCTAGTTTTTAGACAAAAAAAATTTTTTTAATACAAATGGCTTTTCTCACTCAAAAAATTAAATATCCCCAGTTGAGCAATAATAATTATATCAATACTATATAATATTGAGTTGGCTAAAAAGTTTGTTCAGGGTTTTCCCTAATATCTTACAGAAAAACCCAAAAGAACTTTTCCATATTTAGGCCAACCCAGTATGTATTGAGCATCTTCTACAACTAGATATTATTATTAAATGTTTTACATGCATGGTTATGAATCCTTACAACAGATAGTAGATTAGCTAGCATTTTCTCTGTTTTATAGATTTGGGAAACAGAGAGGTTAAATGTTTTGCTCAAGTTAATATAGCTGATGAGCGTTAAAGTAGAGATTTGGCTGGAGAGCTGATTGATTCTAATTCTACAATGCTATACTGCCTCTCCTAATAATATATAATACACTTTATTCATTTACAGTAAGCAAATGCATCACACGTTCTTGGTTAATTCAATAACAATCTTGCAGAGGCTCTTTCTTTTATGTTTCCCTTGGTTCAGAACATGTTGCACAGATTTCACCCTAAACACTTTATGAAACTAGAGAAGTTAAGGGTGTTTTCCATGGCATTGTTCACTTGAGTGCACCGTTTCAAAGGTTGATTTTGACAACTCTTCAAATTTTGCATTTCTATTACTGACTCATTCTTTGATAGCAGACTGATTTACAAAAAAAAAAATTGCCTGAATATTGAAATTCTATATTTCATGTTCTCAATTCATCTTTCATCTCTCAAAAGACTATTCTAAATAGAAAAAGATTCTTATAGACCAGGGATTGAAACTGATGTATTTCTAGCAGTAGCTGTTTTCCTGCCTATACTTAAATCACAATGAGTTTTATATGTTAGGTACATTTTCACCTTTTTGATTTCTAGCCAAAATCCTGGGACTTAATTGTTAGCTTTTTAGTGAGTGCCATTTATTTGAAGATGTTGACATTTGCACAGTGTTATAAGGAAAGTGATTGCACATTTAACAACCTAGAATTACTTCTTTTGTCCTCGAAAAACTCAGCCAAAAGCATCATCTCACTTTTCACTGTTCAAATCACATGATCTTTTATCACTTAGCAGAGAAGATGTAAGATGTGATTCTTTGTGCCAGCAGTGCTCTATTTTATTCTCCTTGATTCTTTCTAAAACGTATACTAGGTAACTTATCTCTTTATCCCTGCTTTTCCCTTACAAGTTAAAATAGTTCATTTATTACTCTCCCATTTATTCTTAGGTAGATTTACAACTCAATTTGTATTTTGAGTTTATGAATAAATGCTGCTAATTGATGGAGAAGACAAATTGGTTCCCTAAAAGAGACTTAAAATTTTTAGCAATAATCTAGCCCTAAATACCCATAAAATGTAAATTAACTTTTTCACTGCTGTGAGTATACTTCCAAGAAGGAACTTAACCCCTCAGGATAAAAACAATTTGATGATATATATCAGTATAACAAAATATAAGATACCTTCCCCCTATTCTCAGGGAAATTTGTTGAACCTTTGACCATAGGTATTTATTGTTTTTCAGCTTTGATAATACTGAAGATTCATTCTTCTCCATAAGGACATTGCATAGAAAAAGGAAAAAAAAAAAATAAAGTGCCCAGTTAGAACTCAGTATTCTGAAATACTGTAATCAAAGTCTGTATGGTCATAATACCATGGAGTAATCATTAAGTAAAAACAGGACCTCATTGGTAGTCACTCAGGATAATTCATTCAGGCCTGGGGTGGGAAGGAATGAGAATAATTAGAATTTATTGAGTTTTCTTCTTCTCCTGTTATCAGCGTGCCAGATTACCTGAAATGACTTGTAACACAACACTGAACTCACTTCTTCACATAACTCATGCATATTCAGAATTTCAATTTTCTTAACTTTATATGTCTAAAGAGGAACGACTCGTGATGTCTGAAATCAATGCAGAATTAAGGAACATAATATATATTGTTTGCTGTTGCTGTGCTCACGTTAATGACCATGTTTGGAAGTATTAGTTTATAACCTAGTGGATAGACTGTGTGTGCTGTGTGTTCAGTTGCTCAGTCGTGTCCAACTCTTTGTGACCCCAGTTGCTAGACTAACCATCTCCCCAATCCCCTAAAACCCGTTGCAGACACATAGATAGATACATAATTAGATAGACACATACAACTGTTAGGTAGTTAGAATACGAAACAGGAGTCCAGAATGGCGGTGGCTAAAGGACAAGGAAGGGAAAAGCCTGTGAAAATAGAACAAGGAAGGTCCGAGGACTGAAGTGAGAACCTCAGGTAGAACGAGCAGCACTCCTGGCTAGCCCAGTTTACATAGGGCAGGCCCAGAGGGGAGGAAAAAAATATAAAAAGAGGAGCCAAAGGGCCGAGGCTCTCTCTTCTTTTTGAGTCTTTGGGTCGGCATGCCCTCATGCCTTGAGGATGTATTTTCCTGTTATTTTCTAAATAAAACTGAGCTGTAAAACAGAGCTGTAACACTGATCTGTCTAAGAGCTATAATACGGTCTGAGAGCTGTGACACGCTGGGGGCTTTAACGTCCGTTGCTTCAAATTTTTGTTGAGATGAGACAGAACCAAAGAGGTTACACTCCCCTAACACATATATACATACATAATAAGCCTCCTCTTATCTGGGGTTTCACTTTCCATGAAAGTCCAAAAATATTAAATGGAAAATTACTGAAATAAACTTCGTGAGTTTTAAATTGCATAATATTCTGAGTAGTGTGATGAAATCTCATGTCGTCCTCCGCTGTTCCACCCTGGGTATGAATTATCCCTTTGTCCAGCATATTCCATCCATAAGTCACTCAGTAGCCATCTCAATTATCGGATCCACTGTCAACGTATCACAATGCTGGTATTCAATGCTTATTTTACTTGCCAATGGCCCCAAAGTGAAAGGGTAGTGATACTAGAGATTTAGATATTCCAGAGAGAAGCTGTACATTGCTTCCTCTAAGTGAAAAAGTAAATATGCTCAATAAGAGAAGGAAAAAAAATCAGATGCTGAGGTTGCTAAGATCTACAGTAAGTACAAATCTTCTGTGAAACTATGAAGAAAAAAATATATATATTTGAGCTAGTTTTGCTGTAGAGCCTCAAACTGCAAAAGTTACTACCATAGTATTTGAGGAGTGGTTAGCTGAGATGGAAAATGGGTTATATTTGTAAAATAAGATATTTTGAGAGAGAGATCACATTAGCTTAATTTTTATTACACTGTATTTTTATAATTGTTCTATTTTATTTATTCATTATTATTGTTAATCTCTTGCAGTGTCCAATTTATAAAGTAAGCTTTATCATTGGTATGTATGAATAGGAAATCAGTATATTCAGGATTGGGTACCATTTGTAATTTCAAGCACCCACTGGTGGGTTTGAATGTATCCCCAGGCTATCTACTGTATGTTTATATCTACTACTTCCAGCAACTCCCAAGACAAAAAGAAGAAAATTAGCCTTTCTAAAATTTTACATTTCAAGAGACTGCATTTTCTAGACTTAAGACTGACTTTGTAAGGATTCAAGGCTTGTGAATATATTCAATTCTGTAACAGGAACTGTGAATTTCTCTAAGTCATACATTGCATAGGAAAAGTTTTTCAAAGCGTAAACATACTCATCAACTTTCTTATGTTTGGAAAATACTGGTAGAGCAAATGTGTTTTGATTTTTTTTTCGTATGTTCCCAGGAGGCAAAGACCCTTCTTCGACATCTCATTTTCAATTCCTTGGAAAGAGATATTGGAGTCAATCTTTTCCAGGAAGGAGGAATCTCTATTTTTAGCCTCTGTTGATTAAAACCACATTATCTAAATAGGAAGAATGTGAACTGAGCGTACCTTTCAGTCCCAAACAGTGCTCATCAGGTTTCCGTGATACTGACAGGGTATACTTGTGAATAGATGTGTGGACAGTAAATCACCTTTATTTGCATTCACTGAAGAACATCACTGGGTCAAACTGGGTCAGTTTTTCTTTGATTTGTGCTTTTATTTTATGCTTTTCAAGGGAGATTCAGTTAAAGTCTTGTGTCATAAAATTTCATTTTGCCCACATGGTTCTTTGATATGTGTTCACGTAGGAAAAGTGGGATAGAGAAGAAAGTTAGTTTAAGCTAAAAAGAGAAAAACAAGAAATTATAACCTAAGTTTAATGAAGGGCAATTGGCATCCAGATGGAAGCAGATGAGATGCAGGGAGTGAAAAATAGTGAAAACGACAGGTGGAACTGGAAGAGTGATGTGAAAGAAGAATAATGGTTAGATTCAAATCAAGTTTTGTAGAGATGGAAGCTGGGAGGGAATGGGAGCAGAGGAAGATCTTCTGATAGGGAAGGGGTCAAGAACCGAAATGTACCAGAAATTAAAAGCAGAGAAGTTACCATTACTAAAATACTGCTGCACCAGAACTTGATAAAGAGAACTTGGAAGAATAAAAATTGTCTGGTCGCAAATTCAGAGCTAGTGTTGGCACTGTATGCTCAGGACAGTAGGAGAAAAATAACGGAGAAACAGCTGTTGTGTAGATTTCAATGGCAAGAGAGAATGATAAGGAATGAGAAGACCCTAGGTCTTCCAAAGAAAAGGCAAAGCAGATTGCCACTCTCTCTGTGTCGAGGCAGGTGGTTTTTACGGAGGAAGAACCACCTTGGGAGAGAGCAGCTGAGTCAGCAGGAATAGCCAGAGCACGTGGAGGGCACAGTACCTGATTTTCTACCACATCTGTTGGCTACCTTACATCTTATTTCTTCCTTTTCTCCTAAGGCTCAAAGTGCTCTCTCCCCTCGCTGCAGGTTCTTTAAACAATGGCAACTTTAAAAGGCTCCAGATGGCTTTGAAAAAACTTGAAAGTCATCCAAGGTGCACTGCAAGCCTTTGTAGACACCCCATGAGGAGCCAGTCTGAAAACCTTGTAGTTTTTCTGTTTGGATTTTGTCTTAGGGATGAGCTACAATTGCCAACACACACACACACACACACACACACACACACACACACACGCACACATTAAAAATTAAGACAACCCCAGCCCATGTGTGCCCAGAAGCAAAAAGGCCACGTGTGCTCTTGCAGCCATGCTGCCTTGGTCCTCACCACTCTGTACCCTGCTTGGCCTTGTTGTGGGCTGAAGGCAGAGGACACAGTAATCATAGAATAACTCATCCCCTACATCTCAGATACCAGTTCGTAACCTGCTCTTTCATTGGATTTATTGTGTTTGCATAGGAAATATAACCCAGCATGGTTTCATTGGAAATATATTAGAAAGGTTCATAGACAACCAGTTTTGCCTAGCTTTTGTATAGGACTATTTAAAATATCGTTATGAATTTTCTATAGGAAGTTAATTTCTTTTTTTTTTATGTTCCTCATCTCTTCTTTTTTTTTTCTTTTTTTAAAAATTTTATTTTATTTTTAAACTTTACATAATTGTATTAGTTTTGCCAAATATCAAAATGAATCCGCCACAGGTATACATGTGTTCCCCATCCTGAACCCTCCTCCCTCCTCCCTCCCCATACCATCCCTCTGGGTCGTCCCAGTGCTCTAGCCCATCCAGTATCGTGCATCGAACCTGGACTGGCATCTCGTTTCATACATGATATTTTACATGTTTCAATGCCATTCTCCCAAATCTTCCCACCCTCTCCCTCTCCCACAGAGTACATAAGACTGTTCTATACATCAGTGTCTCTTTTGCTGTCTCGTACACAGGGTTATTGTTACCATCTTTCTAAATTCCATATACATGCGTTAGTATACCGTATTGGTGTTTTTCCTTCTGGCTTACTTCACTCTGTATAATAGGCTCCAGTTTCATCCACCTCATTAGAACTGATTCAAATGTATTCTTTTTAATGGCTGAGTAATACTCCATTGTGTATATGTACCATAGCTTTCTTATCCATTCATCTGCTGATGGACATCTAGGTTGCTTCCATGTCCTGGCTATTATAAACAGGAAGTTAATTTCTTAAGTGAGTTATGTCAAAAAGACTTTAATAAAAACCGAGAAGCATAAGCAACTACTTTAGAGGATGGGAAGATGGCATAAAGCTGAATTTTAAATTCTATTTTGCAAGGAACAAACTGAAGGATAGGGTAAAGACTGTTTGGATCCACTGGCTTCTTGGAAGGAAATAACCCAAAGTTTTAAGATAATACAAAAATGCAAGAACTTTGATGGGTAAGATACATTTACATGTGGACTTACATTTTAGAAAAAGCAAAGGGTGTATGAGAGAGAGAAAGCGGGATAGAGAGACAGGACAGAGGAGAAATAAAATGTTTATTTTACTGATATGTTGACTGATTCATAACAAGATGATTTATGCTAAAAATGTATTTTTCAGGACATTCAGCCCTTCTATCAGCAGACAGGTTGGCAGGAAAGAACATGTGGAGTGGAGAGAAAGTTCCAGGTGTTACGTGAGTGTTACTTTTGGTCATGTTTAAACTTATGGGGAGTTATTTTACTTTTAACACCATTGCAACACCAGTATATCTTGTGTCCCATCTGTGAACATGAGACAGGAAGGCTGGATGGATACTTAGGGTGACTGGTTCAGTTGACACAACTGACTCAGTTGAAATATCTTTGGGAGAATGGCATTGAAACATGTAAAATATCATGTATGAAACGAGATGCCAGTCCAGGTTCAATGCACGATACTGGATGCTTGGGGCTAGTGCACTGGGACGACCCAGAAGGATGGTATGGGGAGGGAGGAGGGAGGAGGGTTCAGGATGGGGAGCACATGTATACCTGTGATGGATTCATTTTGATATTTGGCAAAACTAATACAATTATGTAAAGTTTAAAAATAAAATAAAATTTAAAAAAAATAAAAAAAAAAAAAAGAAATATTCTTGCTGGGGTAAATTTGCAATTCCTTCTAGAATACTAATGACAAATGTCAGGATTTTTATAACAATTCTAGTCATTTAGTCAAATGAAAAATTGCAGTAACATCTTCCAGTCACCATAGAGCCTCTGCATTCCATTTATAAATATTACCAGAAATCCTTGAAACAATTGTCAGGTCATTGGGGAGATACAGTGTGATTGTGAGTGCTGCTTTTTTTTTTCTTTTCCCAAACCCACGTGCAAAAAGATTTTCAGAGGATTAAGGGAAACTTGCGGAAAAGAGGCCTGAAATCACATATTGGATATTGACAGGATACGAGTATTATCAGGAAGATATTTAGACACAGGAAGGAATTTCCATATTTAATACAAAGATAAATATCACCAGTATCTATGGCTTTTTTGAGCAACTCACTGTCTAGTGATGTGTGAATCTAATAGCAAGAGAGAAATCAAGAAGTTTGTCTTTGACTTTTGTGAAATAAAGATAGTGTTTTCCTAACTTCAGACACTCATGTTCCAACTGCTATTTATTGAATTTTTCTTTAAATAGATTTGCTTACATGACAAAAGAACTGGCCCTCAGGAAGGAGTTGGATGGTGAAAAAGGGATTTCAATTTACCTATAAATGTTGATATTTGTAAGGATCAGATGGCTTCCCAGGTGACTCCGTAGTAAAAAATTTTGGCTCTTGGGTTGGGAAGATCCTTAGAGAAGGAAATGGCAACCCATTCCAGTATTCTCGCCCAGAAAATCCAATGGACAGAGAAACCTGGAGGGCTAAAGTCCATGGAGTCGCAAAAGAATCAGACATGACTTAGAGACTAAACAACAACAATTAAGCATTAGTTGAACTACGTTTGTTCTGATATATGATCCAATATGAAAAATGTATGTTTGTTGCCTGAAAAAACAAAGATGTTTGCCCAGAGTTTGTGACAGTATTTATTTAAAGGATAAGGAAAAGGATCTAATGTGTTTATTTAGTCAAAGCCCGTAGAAGAAACCTAAGAGCACATCTCCTAACAAAACTCATTGACTTGTCATGGATTACAGTAACTGATATTATGGATCCTGTACAAAGGGTGATGAAATGAAAACCTCAAGCAGTAAAGCCCTGCTTACCTGGGTGCCCAAGTAGAATGTAAGCCTTTCTTGGAAAGTGGAATCAAAGCAACAGGATGTACAGAAGTTGTTCCCTGGTACAGGATTCACCAGTTGCTTTCCACAGAATATAACTTTGTGGGTTAAGAATAAATACACACACACACACATATATATAAAGAAAAATAAAGGAGAGAGGGAACAGTGGTCAAACTCGTTGGGATATTCTGAGTCCAACAAAGTCAGGTAATGGAAGGCATTGCTAGGCTGCATGCTAAGTCACTTCAGTTGTGTCTGACTCTTTGTGACCCCATAGACTGTAGCCTGCCAGGTTCCTCTGTTCATGGGATTCTCCAGGCAGGAATACTGGAGTGGGTTGCCAGGCTCTCCTCCAGGGCATCTTCCTGACCCAGAATTGAACCCAAGTCTCTTTTGTCTCTTGGAGTTGGCAGGCAGGTTCTTTACCACTAGCAACACCTGGAAAGCCTATATGCTAGTTTTTCTCTAGAGATGTCGTTTTGTCGCTAAATCGTGTCCAAATCTTTGTGACACCATGGGCTGTAGCCCACCAGGTTCCTCTGTCCATGGGATTTCCCAAGCAAGGATACTGGAGTGGGTTTTCATTTTCTTCTCCAGAAGATCTTCCCAATCCAGGGATCGAACCTATGCCTCCTGCATTGGCAGGTGGATTCTTTACCACTGAGCCACCTGGGAAGCCCTTTCATGAGTATGTTTCATGACAAAATCTCCACTTGGTCAACCCCTCACCCTAGGAATTGACAGGACTGATGATCAGGCAGACTCAGTTTGGAAGCCGTGGTGTATCTCTGTGACCTGCTGAGGAACCCTTACAGATGGCTTTTCTGGGATGCAACACAGATGCTAGCTCTTTCTGAGCAAAGGCAAGGAGTTAAAGAGAAAAGTGAAGGGCTATGGCTCAATTCATGGGCAGACTTGGCCAGCCATGTCTCTGGGCAAGGACAGGCTTTTCATGCAAGAAGTGCCATCTGTACTGTTGCCTGCTAAAATGACTGATTTATTAACAGTAAAAAGAATAGGGAACTCTATTCCAAGTTCCACATTTAAGAGACCTTCAATGGATATTGATACTTTTCTGGATCTCAGTTTCCCTTTTGTCAACTGAGGGGATTACTTAATCAGTCTTTGAAGTCCCTTCCTGCTCCAACACTCAACAATTCAATGGCCTTTGGATGTCTTTTCCAGCCTTATTGTTGTTTTAGTCTAAAGGCAAAAAGATAAAACCCAGATGAGGAAAGAATAGCTACTGATTTGAAGATTGGAAGTTACTGACCGAATAATGATTTTCAAACCTGGGACACAAAGTCTTTCAAAAGCCATCTTCCCTAATAAGTCTGTAAACAGACATGTGCAGGCAAAATGCAAACACCACTGAGGTTTGTGTCCAGAGTGTGAGAGCAGAGCCCCGTAGTACTATATGATGCTTTAATTCTTGTAGTAATTTTTTTGATTCTTTAGCAAGGACAAAAAAATAAATTTTAATTTTTCTCATTTTAGTGTTCCTTTGAATGACATCTTTGATCTACAGCCAACGGGATTCTTGAATTTTAAATCGAAGCTACTAGTGACTCAGACTTTAATTGGACACACCTCTTGGCCGAGAAGATTAATAATTAGTCCATTTAACATGAGGAAACTCTGTACCCTCAAGCCTTCAAAATAAATGTTACAGCAGAGATGGAGAGGAAGTAATTTATTATAATAACTGTCCTAAAGTTGCCCAAATGCAAGGATAGCAATTTACCATGCTGTTCTCACTGTCATCTCCTGCTGGCTCTCTATCCTGAACCTCCCTGTGATTCAAACTACAAACGTTCCAAGGAAGTGAGGGTGTCATAAGGGGAGGACTGCTCTGTGCAAGATGGGACAGTGACTCAACTAGAGGCAAAATCCGGCTTGGTTTTCTGACAAACGAGCATTGGAATTTGGAGCGCTAGGTGCCAGTGCTGAATTTAGCACTAATTAACAAGAGGATATTACTTGCCTATGCTTCAGCTTTCTGGTGTAAAATGAAGGAGTTAGAAGAGAAAATCTGGGACATCCCTTCCTGTTAGGAGAAAAAAAGAAGCACATTTATTTTAGGTCCAGGGGGTGGGATTAGGATGGGAAGGAAAGAGTCAATTAAATATCCACAGGGGGAGGCAGGAAATGGAAGGAACACAACCTAGCCTGGGCTCAGCTCTTTAATGGTTGTTTCTGAGCAGGAAAACAGGGCATGACCCTGCGAGGGGCTTTAGAGATGAGAGTAACATCCCTTTCCCTAAAGCAAGTAAATGGGCTTTATTTGTATTGTTATCATTCATAGCTTACCCACATTTTACGCGCATGTTTTATATAGTCACTACTTAGTACTCATTAAAGCCAAATTAAAATATATAAATACAAATAATAAATAAAAGACTTTTAAAGAAGAACAAAAATGAAGCATCCCTTTACCTTTATGACTGAACTGAGTATTTGTTAGTGCTTTCTGTGGCATATTCTACTGTTACGACTTTTTCTGATCACCCACGTGGCAGCTGCTGCTTACCTGTCAGGCTTCATCTCCCACCCACCTCCCCGTAACTCTCCTCTCAGCAATATTCAATTCTCTGTAGGTTCTCACATATGTTATACTTTCTAATAAATCTGTGTCTTTCTGTCTGTGATCATTGCGTCTGGAATTCCTCCCCTGAGTCTGCTCCAAGAATTCCCACCTATTCGTTCAATTTTATGTCAAATGCTGCTGGTGACGCTTTTTTGCATCTCCTGCTGGCAGACTTGGATGTCCTTCAGCCCTACTTGAATATACAGTGTATTTCTGCACTGAATCTGTTGTATATTATACTAATTTGCATACCTGATGTCTGATGGATTGTAAACTCTTTGAGGGCAGAGATTGAATTTCCGTGTGTTCCCAATCAACCTGGCTTTCCATCTATCCATATTCATCTACCTGTCCTATTTATCTTTTCTCACTCTTTTTTGTGCAAAAGGAAGAGATGGCCTGGAGGAGCTGAGCAGTGGATAGGGTGCTGCATAAGCAAATGTAAAAGAACTTTTGTTGGTGGGACCTGGGCTGAGGTTGGTGGAGATGGTGGGCAGCCAACTTGGTCACCATTAATATTTGGGGATGACTAGGCTTCCCTGAACTTCCCCGGTGGCTCATCAGTAAAGAATCCACCTGCAATGCAGGCAATGCAAGAGATGTGGGCTCAATCCCTGGGTCAGGAAGATCCCCTGGAGGAGGGCATGGCAACCCACTCAAGTATTCATGCTGGGAAAACCCCATGGACAGAGGAGCCTGGCAGGCTACAATCCATGGAATCACAAATATTAGGACATAAATGAAGAGACTGTGTATACATGCATGGGCTTCCCTGGTGGCTCAGACAGTGAAAAATCTGCCTGCCAATGCAGAAGACCCAGGTTCAGTCCCTGGGTTGAGAAGATCCCCAAGAGAAGGGAATAGCAACCCACTCCAGGATGCTTGCCTGAGAAACCCCATGGATAGAGGAGCCTGGTGGGCTACAGTCCATGGGGTTTCAAAGAATTGGACACAGCTGAACAAGTAAGCATGCATGCGTATACTAGGACTCAGAAAGTATCTAGAAATTATGACTTGGGTACTTGGGCTCTAGCTGTTATCTTCTTTTGATAGAAAAATGCTATTTGTTATCCTGCACCAAGTATAAAATTATTAACAAAGAACATGTTTAAATCTAGATTTATCAAGACTACAGTTAATATTTAAGGCAATTTTATCTTTCCAGTTTCAGGAAAAATCTCTCTCTCTCTATCTCACACACACACACACACACACACATACACAAACACCAAAATACCCCTGACTTTCTTTCTTTCTTTCCCAGAGGGACTTATTCTATTTTCTTCCCAAGCACTCTCCCACCTTCATTTTCCATTGCTTCTTTCTATGTCAAGTCCCTTGAAGCTAAACCAGGTTATCCCTGGTATCATTCCTTCATTTGTATTGTGTTACACTCCTAGAATTCTGGATAATCTCCTATACAAATCCTATTTGTCCTTCAAGGGGTAGTGCAATTTTACTTCTCCCATCAAGTTCTCCCTGGTCACTGTTGGTCTAACTGAGTTTCTACCAGCATTACTGGCACCCAGCCTCTACATGCTGACTTAGCTCTTTCTTCTCGTTTTCTCCTGTGCCATTTATTCCTGGCTCACTTTCTGTGGGTGATAAGTTGTCAGATGGAGAGCAAGGCCAAGGCTTAGCTCTTCCGTACACATTGCAGTTCCAGTATACTGTTAAGTACATAGTTTTGACTTAATAAAATAGTTATTTGATGATTTGATTAATGACAGGGAAATCACCCACCGAGATTCGTTGCCAACATAATTTTCAGTTCAAAGTGAGCTTCACAAAGTGCATTTGTGTCCCATTCTTCAAAATAGGCAAAGAGAAAACTTCTGAAATTCTCGGTTTTGAGAAGTATTCATTTTTAGAAGAAGGCAGAAGGTAATAGGTGAACTCCAAGGTAATCCAGGCTTACACTCTGAGGTCCAGAATTAAAATAGATTCAACACTGTGCATTCTAAGAACTATCCAAAAGTCAGAGGTTTCCTTGTCATTTAAGCTGAGCTGAATATAATTTTGTATTTCTTCACATAGAATTACTTCACGTACTCAGATTTATACAGCATTCTTTTCTTCCCAATTTAGAAAACAATTAATTTCATATTAATATTTATAAGCATTTACAATGTTAATTAGAATTACTTCAATATTATCCATTTTACAATTAATAGTTTTGCTTATAAATCTCCATTTATGTCTTAAATTATTTCATAGAGTTAGATTCTAGAGGTAGAATTTCTGGGTCAGAGTACATAAACCTGATTAAAGTTCATGTTTTGGGAAACAGAAAATTATGATTTGACATGTGATGGCAAGGATCAGGAATATTATGGCTTTATTTTTATAGGCTTTTTAGCCCCAAATCTTCTCACATTTTTAAAAACTTAATCTCCACGTTACATCATTTTACCTTTAGTGTTGTATGTGGAAACAGCTTTATCAAGAAATTATTTGTATAGGATGCTGTGTAACTCATTTTGACTACTCTGGGTAATACTCAGGGCAGTTCAACCCAAGCCACCTCTACATTTTCTATAATGGTTCTTCAATTCAGGATTTTATGAAGATGAAAGTAGAATTTGTTGATGAAAAATAAACCCACAGTCCTGAAAAAAATTTTTTATTTATTTGTTGATTTGTGTCTGTGCTGGGCGTTCACTGCTGTGTGAGGCCTTTCTCTAGTTGTGGGAGTGGGGCTACTCTCTAGCTGTGGGGCACAGGCTTCTCACTGTGGAGGCTTCTCTTGTTGCAGAGCATGGACTCGGGGGCAGGGGCTTCAGCAGTTGCGGGACTTGGGCTTACTTGCCCCACAGCATGTAGAATCTTCCCAGACTAGGAATTAAACCCATGTCTCCAGGGTTGGCAGACAGATTCTTAACCATTGGACCACCAGGGTAGTCCATGAACCCACCATCTAATGAAAACTCTAGATCTAACTATAAGCTTAAACATAGCTATTCAGGGTAGCTTGCTATATATATATATATATTTTTTTTTTTTTTTTCACACCAAGAGATCAAGGACAGCTATGAATATGCTTTCCATCCTCACTAAAAATTGCTGAAAAACTCCAGTCTGGTGCACCTTAAAAAAAGTGATCTCAGTTATCTCCCCAGTATGAGTTCTTTGAGGGCCTCAAGGGAGAAGATTGTGTGGGGTTCACACAGGGCCTAAGCAGATTTAGGCACCATGAGTTCCATTGTTGGGGGGATTTTGCTGCTCTCAGTGAGCTCCTGAACGGCTTATCTCTACCTCTCATCGAGGAGTGACTTCTTGTCTCTGCTGGGGTATCTTGCACTTCTCTGACTCTGTATTCTGAGTACAATGTGTTCTCTGGCTGGCTTCTCCTGGATTCTGCCTTCATGCATTTCTGGATTAAATTTTGGTTAATCAACAGCATAATTTTCCAATGGGTGTATGAGCTGAAAATGGAGTTTTGCCATGATGCATAAACTTGGTTACCAACCATGACACCCCCTTCCTTGTGCTCCCATAGGACCGAGAGCACGAAGAAGGGTTTGGACATTTCTACTGTCATATCCCTATATCCCTTTAGTGTCTTCCTCACTCATGACCTAAAGTGCTTCTTTTTTTGTTTTTTCTTTGGTTTTTAATCCATCAAGCTCTTTGCTCAGTGGATACAAAATTTTGTTAAATTATTTGTTGTTAAGCTATTGTCAAACAGTTGAAATATTTACTTAGCTATATTTGCTCAGCATTTTGCAGTTTAATCACTTCATCTCCCTCTTGTGGATTGTAACTATTCAAAAATATTAAGTATTCACTCAGTGCCAGTAATAAATTTTGGTGTGCTTGTGTCTTAGCCCATGGAATGTTGCTACTAATCTACATGTAGAGAGTGTGTTTTCAAACTCTAGTTCAGAAATATGGTATCACCATAACTTTTTCAATTAACAAATATATGTTTATAAGTAGATTGATAAGGACTTAAAGATTAATTCTAATTTCAATTTCCACTTAATGAATTTTCACAACGAAATAAATACATGTAGTGCTACCTGGATTATATTCATAAGAATGAATATAATTATGCAGTGGTAAAAAATAAAAACAAAAGAATTAGCGGTTTAAAACAACAGGGCTTATTTCTTACTACATACCACATGTCCATTTGGGTTGCTGGGACTCTGTTTCATATTGTTTTCACTTAGGTTTGCAGGTTGACAGTCTCTACCTCCTGAGCATTGCTAATCTGTATAGGAAAGCAGTGGTGAAGCATTTGCGTTTTTACAGGCTTCAACAAATCAAAATACATTACTCCAGCTTATATTTTATTGGTCAAAGCAAGTCACATGGTTTTCTGAACTTCAAAGGATAGGGCAGCATAATTCATGTGCCTAGAAAGAGAAGTATTTGGTATACAAAACTAACAGTTCTCCCACTCTATAGTTTGCAATCAAACATTCAGCTCTTTCCCTCTGCCAAGTGACTTAATAGTACCAGTTCTGGGAAAAGAAAGACCAACCATAAAATTACTCGTAATTTCACAAAAGAGTGTGGATAAACCAACTGTAGCACAGCCAGGAGAGGCTTGAATCCAGTTTGAGAGAGTCTGATGATCCAGTGGACAAGAGGTAGACAGCTCTTAAACCTTTGGGCTGGTTCTTTGATTTTAGATAAGCCTGAGTGTTAATACAAGAATTCAAACAGAATAAGTATCAATCCCTCACAAACATAATAATGAATTAGAGCAGAATAAGTGTCATAAACCTAAAGTATCACCGAAGAAAACCTGGATCTTAGAACATGCTCATTTGCTCTTCTATATCTTTAGCTCAGGAGGATAAAACAAGGCTCATTGTTTGAAGGAAATAACATAAAACAGAGACTCGCAGTGTGTTTGCTTTGCCTTAACAAAGTCTAGGAATTTTTATGGAGGCTCTTTTATGGAAAACAATTATCCTAACCATTTTGGGTCACATACTCCATTCACAATCTGACAATGCAATTCAATGGAGGAAGGCTTGCCTTTTAAATAAATGAACTGATTTGGACCTTATATTTTGTACAAAAATTAACTCAAACTGGTTCATGTGGTTAAAAGAAAAATAAAACTATAAGACTTATAGAAAAAACATAGAAAAATCTTTTGGATCTGGGGTTAAACTTGACACCAAAAGCATAATCTATAAAAGGAAAAAATGGTTAGATTGGAGTTCATCAAAATTTTTAAAAATTTACTCTGCGAAAGATTCTTAAGATAATGAGAATACAAGCGACAATCAGGAAAACATTATATGCAAATTACAAAGGACCTCTGACAAAGGACCATTATCTAAAGTATATAAAGAACTCTTGAGGTTTAACAGTGAAAAAAAATCTAAAAATCTAATTTAAAAATGGGTTTCAGCATGAAGAGATATTTTGTGGATATAATATATAGATGAAAGATAAATGCACAAAAATAAATTTAACATCACTAGTTATTTAAGAAGTGCAAGTGGAAACACTAATGAGATATTGCTACATCTGTCAGAATGGCTAAAATGAAAAATAAGACAACATCAAATTCAGGAAGGGGTTCAGAGACTCTGATCCCTCCTACTCTGCTGGCTGGAATAGTATAGCAACTTTGGAAAACAGTTTGGCAGTTTATTATGAAACTGGCCACGTTTATTAGTTAGTTTGGGCTGCCATAACAAAATAGCACAGACAGAGCGGCTTAGAAATACACAGAAATTTATTTTCTAGTAGTTCTAGAGACTAAGAATTCAAAATCAAGGTGTTAGCAGACCTTCTTTTGAGGCCCGTCTCCTTGGCTTGAAGATGGCCACTTTCTTGATATGTCCTCACAGGATAATTCTTCAGTTTCTGTGTTGTTTGTGTCCTAATCTCCTCTTGTAAGGACACCAGCCATGATGGATTAAGGCCCATCTATGTAACCTCATTTTACCTTATTTACCTCCTTAAATTCCCTATTTCCAAAAAGTCACACTCTGAGGTACTGGGGGTTACATTTGTAACATGAATTTGAGAAAAATACAGAATAGTTCGTAGTGTCATGCAATTACCATGCGTGTGTGCATGTGTGCTCGGTGACTTCAGTCACATACAACTCTTTGTGACCCCATGGACTGTAGCCAGCCAGGCTACTCTGTCCATGGGATTCTCCAGGCAAGAGTGCAGAAGTGGGTTGCCTTGCCCTCCTCCAGGGGATCTTCCCGACCCAGGGATTGAACCTAGGTCTCTTACATCTGCACTGGCAGGCGAATTCTTTACACCAGCACCACACAGGAGACCCACGACTAGCATATAGCCTAGCAGTTGTACACAACCATTTATCCCAGGGAAAGTAAGATTAATGCTTTTTAAAAATCTGTACTTGAATGTTCATAGTAGCTATATTCCTAAAAACTGGAAACAATTCAGATATCCCTCAATGGGTAAATGGTTAAACAAAATAGTACTTCCCATGCCATGGAATATGACTCAGCAAT
Organism: Bos javanicus; assembly: GCF_032452875.1. NCBI lineage: Eukaryota > Metazoa > Chordata > Mammalia > Artiodactyla > Bovidae > Bos > Bos javanicus. The sequence goes on along the minus strand of NC_083887.1, from coordinate 11,960,438 downwards.
AAAAAGGAATGAGTTACTGACATACACACAATGTAGAAGAATCTTTAGGGAATTATGTTGAGAGAAAACAAACAAACAATACCAGTTATACTGTATGATTTCATTTATATAAAATTATTTACAAGATAACAGAGACTAGTGATTTCCAGGGACTAGGAATTGGGGTAGGGGTGGGGAGAGGGAGGTGGTATGGCTATAAAAAAGATAACACCAGGAATTTTTGAGTTGGAAGTGTTCCCTGTCTGGAATGTATCAATATTAAACAAATAGCTTTTGTTGAGTGTTTTGTTTTGCTAATTTTTACTTAAAGAGTCTTGCTAGGTATTTATTAATGTTTTTGATCTTTGAAAGAATCGATTTTTAGTTTTATTGATTTTCTGTATTTGGGGGGTTATTTATTTTTTCATTGATTTCTGCTTTCATTTTGATTTTTCTGTTGAAAGTCTGTCTCTGAGGGCAAAATCTGTGATGGATTTCACATGAGGATATTTGTCAGAGATTAGGTCCCATGGAAGGGAAGAGTCTGAAACCTCATTGGTCAGACAGACAAATCTAACAGTAATGGAACCTGGAAAATGTCAGACAACCCTATGAAGAGCTGGATGGGTATTTAGACTTCTAGCAATGCCCTGCATTGGTCAGAAATGGCTGAACTTTAGACTTCCACTGCTACCAGTCACTGGATATGAGCTACCTGAGAAGGGTATAGCCTTGGCCAAGGTGGTTCTCTGTAATTGAGGCAACTCCTGAAGGAGTTGAGAGCCAGAGTCTATCTGCTGATAGCTGAGACAGTTTGTCTTCATTGATATTGATGGGCAATCTGAGTGGCATGTCTCTGGATTCACCACAATTTCCTTCCTGCTTTCTTTGATAATATTTTTTCTTTTATTAGACAGTTGAGATGACCACTAGATCATTACTTTTACCCTTTATTTTTTCTAATATGAGCATTTAAAGCCAGTACATTTTTATTTTAAGCACTGGTTTAGCATCAGCTCACAAAATTTGGTATGTTATATTCTCATTATTTTTTAAAGTTTAGAACAGGTTTATTGAGATATAATTTACTTAGAATAAAAGTTGCTGCTGCTGCTAAGTCGCTTCAGTCGTGTCCGACTCTGTGCAACCCCATAGACGGCAGCCCACCAGGCTCCCCTGTCCCTGGGATTCTCCAGGCAAGAACACTGGACTGGGTTGCCATTTCCTTCTCCAATGCATGAAAGTGAAAGTGAAAGTGAAGTCACTCAGTTGTGCCTGACTCTTAGTGACCCCATGGACTGCAGCCTACCAGGCTCCTCCGTCCATTGGATTTTCCAGGCAAGAGTACTGGAGTGGGGTGCCATTGCCTTTTCCAGAATAAAAGTTACCATTTTAGCATATAGTTTTATGTATTTTTAAATTTTTTTTACTTCAAAATATTTTCTAATGCTCATTGTTATTTCTTCTGTGACTCATGAGCTTTATAAAATTATGTTGTTGATCTCTAAATGTTGAGGACTTTCTAGTTAACTTTTTGTATTCACTTCCAATTAATTTCCACTGTGGTTAAGAAACACGAATAAGCTAATCATTTGAAACGTACAAAGAATTATCTAAAGGACACATATGTGGTTTACACTGTTATTATTTTATGTATATTTGAAAGGTATGTGTATTCTCCATTTGTTAGCTGTAGTGTATTTGAATATTAATTAGGTCAAGTTGGGTAATAGAGATTTTCAAATCATTTATACATTGCTATTTTAAATAGCTTGCTTCATCTCTGATTGAGGGAGGTGTGTGAAAATCTCCAATTGTGATGGTGGACTAGGCTGTTTTTCCTTCTAGATCTGTCAGTTTTGTGTCATATGTTAAGCTATGTTATTAGCTGCACATACATTTAGGCTTGTCACATCTTTGTGGGAAACTGAGCCTGCTATCATTGTAAAATATCCCTCTTCAGTATTAATGCCTTTATGGTATAACTTCTTCCATCTTTTCACTTTCCTTCTACCTGTATCCTTCTTATATGAGAGTGCATCGTTTGTGGATGACACAGATTGAATCATGGATTTTAAACATATGCATTCTAAACCTCCATCTTTTTTATTTTTTAAACTTTTTATTTTGTATTAGGGTATAGCTGATTAACAATGTTGTGATAGTTTCAGATGAACAGCTAAGGGATTCAGCCATATATATATCTCCATTCTCCCCCAACTCTCCCATCCAGACTGCCACATAACACTGAGCAGAGTTCCATGTGCTGTACAATAGGTCCTTGTTGTATAAGCTCCATCTTTTAATTAGAGTATTTAGGCTTCTTTGTTTGATATATAATGTAATTACTGCTATGGTTGGATTTAAAGCTACTGTTTTGTGTTTTCTATTTTTCCCAATCTTGCTTGATCTCTTTGTTACTTCTTTCATGCCTTCTTTCGAATTATTATTTTAAGTGTGTTTCTTCCTCTTTTTTTGGCTGTGCTGGGTCTTCGTTGCTGTGTGGGTTTTTCTCCAGTTGCTAAGAGCAGGGGCTGCTCTTTGTTGTGGTGTGAAGGTTTCTCATCGCGGTGGCTTCTCTTGTAGAACATGGGGCTCTAGGGGCTCCTGGGTTTCAGTGGTTGTAGCACGTGGCCTCAGTACTTGCAGCTCACGGGCTCTAGAGCAGAAGCTCAGTAATTGTGCTGCACTGGCTTAGTTGCTCTGAGGCATGTGGGATCTTCCCGGACCAGAGATCGAACCTGTGTCTCCTACATTGGCTGGCAGATTCTTTACTACTGAGCCACCAGGGAAGCCCCTACTATTTTATTTTATAGGTTTTGTTAGCTTTTTAACAGTTTTGTGTTTCATTGTAGTGTTTATGCTATATATTAAAGTATATGCTGCTGCTGCTGCTAAGTCGCTTCAGTCGTGTCTGACTCTGTGCGACCCCATAGATGGCAGCCCACCATGCTCCCCCGTCCCTGGATTCTCCAGGCAAGAATACTGGAGTGGGTTGCCATTTCCTTCTCCAATGCATGAAAGTGAAAAGTGAAAAGTGAAAGTGAAGTGGCTCAGTCATGTCCGACTCTGTGCGACCCCATGGACTGTAGCCTACCAGGCTCCTCTGTCCATGGGATTCTCCTAGCAAGAGTACTGGAGTGGGGTGCCATTTCCTGCTCCCATTAAAGTATATATCCTTAATTTAATAAGATCTTGAATTAAAATTTTACCACTTCACAAATAATGTAAGAAGCTTTCAGCCCCACCTTCTCTTTGTGCTACTGTTTCCATGTAGTTTAATTTTATATATACTATAAATTCCATAAAACATTATTACTTTTGCTTTAAACACTCTTTCTTACAAAGTAAAATTTTTTATTTCATATTTACCTATGCATTTACTCTTTTTGGTTCTCTTTGTCTCTTTCTGCAATTTCGTGCTTCCATCTGGGATAATTTCCTTTCATTCTGATGTCTATTCATTTAGCATGTCTTGTAGTACGGTTCTGTTGGCAACAATTATTCTCGTCTTTTCATGTCTGAAAATGTCTTTAATTAGCCATTATTTTTAAAGAATATTTCTCTAGATATATAATTCCTGTCTGACAGTTTTTTCCCCCCTTTCAACACTCTAAAATTTCCATTCCATTGCTTTTTGTCTCCCACTGTTTATGTTAAAACAACAGCTCTAAGCTTTTTGTTGTTCCTCTGAAGATAATATTTCTTTATTTTTGGTATCTGGTTGTGGTGATGGAGGGAAGAAGAAAAAAAAAATTATTGATCAACTTCTATTTCCTCTTGGGGTGGAAAAAGCCACTGACTAGGTTCAGTAATCTCAATTGTCTCATTGGCAAGAGGAAAGTCCCTTAGAAGGAAGGAAGAACTGTAGGCATGGTAGGGTTGAGGTGGTGATGCTTATGAGCAACAAGAGAAGCCTGGATCAGCAGATGCACTGAGCCCTTTGGTCCGTAGAGATGATGAAAACACATATGACCTTTAGGAGTAATATGAGCATTTTCTAGGGCTTCCAGGAGGGAAGCAGTAAGTATATGGATCTGAATGAGCATAAAGCTAATCTCGAACAATGTGTAAGGGAGATATTTCTTTTTTTTTTCGGTCATACAAGTTTTAAATGTGCCCTGCTTCCCTTAGTTTGACATGGTCCTAACAAGACTATAGCTGGGCACATACCTTAGAAGAGATCCCCTGAAGGACAGCTAAGCATAAACTGATTGTAAGAAGAGTTGAAACTGCATATGGAGTGAAGACTATAGTATTCAAATGCTTATTGTATGCATGAGGAATTATGCTTATTCTATAAAGAACCATAGATCAGAGCTAGGACATATGGATAGAACCTCTAATGAGAAAGATTTTCATTTATGATAAGGAAGATATTTGCATGTTTCAACATAGTGAGCTCCCAAGAATGAAAATAAAGAAACACTGGCTGGATGACCATCTATTTGGAATTTTACTGAGAGATGTAGCCATATTTGATGGTCTCTATTGCCTCTTCTCTGGTCAAGTTCTGTGATGGGCAACTGTTAGGATTAGTCATGAAATGACTTTGAGGTGATGTAGATGCAAAAAAAGATAACAGTGGGTATAGAAAGACAGAAAAAAAATATTACTTTAGGCAATACACTAACAAAAGAAGAGATGTCTGGTCTTTTTAGTGCCACCCATGTTGGATTGACCAAGTTTGTATTGCTAAAAATGGGAAACACTTTAACTGATTCATAATATGTTAAGAGCTGACAGTATCCCCAACTGTCAACTAATCCAGCTCTTGTAATTTTACAGATGTGGAAACTGAAGTCCAGAGGAGTTGACTTGTCTAAGGCAGTGATTCTCACTGTGTAGTTAGAAGAATACTAGTCTCAATTCCTGGGGAACTTGCTTAATGTACAAATCTCTGATCTCCAATCTAGTGCTACTAACAAAGGAAATCCTTAGAAATGGAATCCCATAAGCTTCATTTATCAACTATTGCAAGTTATTTTGTGCACACTGGAAAAGTATCAGTCTACATCAGAATGCTGATTACTTACAGAGCTCTAAGAAAGACTCAGGACTCTAAACTTCAAATCCACTATTCTTGTTATTCTAAATTGTCTACTCTTGAAATAAATCTGTCGTCATCCCCTACAAACTAACTTCTGAGCCTAGAAACAGCCCTAGAAATTCAATTGTGTTATGAGTATAAAATTATTACTATTTATAAAAGGCAAAAGAATGGTTTGGAAAATACAAACAAAGTCAAAGTCAATAAAATCAGAATGAACTCCAGGATCAGAGGCCATAAATATTATTTTGATGACACACTTAGAAAGCCTTGGAGCAATCCTTTTCTGTCCTTGACAGTGGAACATAGGGAACATATCTTTTTGATCTGATCTAGTCAAAGGCTGTGACCTCACTCTAAAGTGGAAAAAGACATGCTTTGGATACATATTCGTGTTAGACATACTGGCATATTTGTCATCATTTTAGAGTGTAACTGATGCAATTGGACTAAAGGACTTTGGTTAACATTTTGTTACTTAAGGCTAAATCTTCTTATATATACACAATTAAAAGTGTTCTTTACTCATTTTTATAGCTTATATGGTCTGTGGAGATCATATCATAGAAACAAAGGAAAAATGAAGAAAAATTAGATTTTACACTTACTACTGACAGACTTTATTTTGGGGGGCTCAAAAATCACTGCATATGGTGGCTGCAGCCATGAAATTAAAAGATGCTTGCTCCTTGGAAGAAAAGTTATGACCAACCTAGACAGCATATTAAAAAGCAGAGACATTACTTTGCTAACCAAAGTTCATCTAGTCAAAGCTATGGTTTTTCCTGTAGTCATGTATGGATATGAGAGTTGGACTATAAAGAAAGCTGAACACTGAAGAATTGATGCTTTTGAACTGTGGTGTTGGAGAAGACTCTTGAGAGTCTCTTGGAGAGCAAGGAGATCCAACCAGTCCATCCTACAGGAAATCAGTCCTGAATATTCATTGGAAGGACTGATGCGGAAGCTGAAACTCCAATACTTTGGCCACCTGATGTGAAGAACTGATTCATTTGAAAAGACCCTGATGCTGGGAAAGATTGAAGGTGAGAGGAGAAGGGGGACGACAGAGGATGAGATGGCTGGATGGCATCACTGACTCAACGAACATGAGTCTGAGTAAACTCCGGGAGTTGGTGATGGACAGGGAGGCCCGGCATGCTGCAGTCCATAGGGTTGCAAAGAGTCAGACGTGACTGAGCGACTGAACTGAACTGAGCTATACATTAGGAAGAAATAAGGGATCAAACCACAAAACTGAAAGTGGTAAAAGCCCATCTGATCATGGGCTTTTAAACATCAATTTGGTTCAAATATATAGAGCTTGATTTAGCAGTTATGGTTCTGTATTGGAAGGAAGGCTACTTGAATGTTTACTATTACGATTAAGAATGTTTACTATTAAGATTAAGATGTCCGTTGATAACATAAATGCCAGAAATCAAGAAACCCGTTTTTAAATAATTATGTAAAGTTGAGAAAATCAAGCTTCACCTTTATTACCCATGGCTAGCAGTCCAATCACACTTGTAATTAATTGTTCCTGCAAGTGCTGTATGCAAAATGCTTAACAATCTTAGGTCTCTACTCTAATGGGTTTCTAGAAGCTTCTTGTTGTGTCAGGCTTAGCTCCTTAAAAGCTTCTTTCAGATTCAGAAATCGAGCAGGCAATATGAACTCATTTTAAATGTAATCTGATGGCAAGATTGCTTTAGCAATATGTTTCTAATGGAGTATAGCTGTAAACTCATTGGTGGAAGAGGGATTTGAAGGTTCGAGAGTGAAAAATATTGAATTTTTAAAGTAGAAGATAAAGATCTAAAGTAAGGTGATAGTGTCCACAATAAGATTTAATCATAACTTATGAATGCTTTTAAGTAAAGGATAGAGAAGAATAGTTGAAGGTGAATTTAAAATTTCAAGTTTGGTGACTGGTACAATAGTAATACCATCAATGCTGCTGCTGCTGCTGCTAAGTCGCGTTAGTCGTGTTTGACTCTGTGCGACTACATAGATGGCAGCCCACCAGGCTCCACCATCCCTGGGATTCTCCAGGCAAGAGTACTGGAGTGGGTTGCCATTGCCTTCTCCAATGCATGAAAGTGAAAAGTGAAAGTGAAGTAGCTCAGTGGTGTCCGACTTTTTGCGACCCCATGGACTGCAGCCTACCAGGCTCCTCCGTCCATAAGATTTTCCAGGCAAGAGTACTGGAGTGGGGTGCCACTGCATTCTCTGAATACCATCAATAGGTGTAGTAAATAAGGAAGGGGACCTGGATTGGAATTAAGGATGAATTGGCTTTTAGATAAGTTGACTAGAGTAATGATTGTCTAGAATGCAACTAGAGATAAGACACTAGAATTTGTGAGAGATTAGGGGGGCTGGAGATATAGATCTGGGAATTACCTGCATTTATATAATGATTAAAACCACGAGGGATCAGTTTTTACAGGAATGGAGAAAGAGAATACCAGGAATTGAATTCTGGGCAATAGCCATAGCCAGAGAATAGAAGAAAGTTATGTTCTTGACAACAGTGGAAGGGAGTTAGAGGCATGGGGAAGATTCAGAAAAATATATGTTATGAAAGTCAATGTTGAAGAGTTTTAGATAAAAAATTGCATATTGTAAAATTTAAGGAGAATGCATGTGGAGGAAAAAATCAAATATGGCAAGTAAATATTGGGGGGTTTTATGAAGAATTATGATAGAATAAAAGGAAGAAATTGAATATTACAGGGTGAGGAACAGTGTGTGGGGGGTTGGATATAGAACAACAAGCCTCAACCTCTAATTTGAAGTGCCAAAGAGAAAACAATGAATTCTCCCCAATGAGGAGTCAATTGAATTAAACAGAGAGGAAACATTAATAAAAGAATGAAAAGATAGTTGCTGGAAATACTAGAAGACACAAGTTCCTGGAGAAAATGAAAGAAAAGAGACACAGAGCCCAAATGGATGTCTTGGCCATGTTTTTTTTTTTTTTTTTTTAAAGAAGAGTTATTTTCCCTAAGACTAGAGGCAAAGGTACGTACTGGAGCACAGTGACAGAGACAGAGAAGAGGCTGGGTGAGGGAATTTATGCTAAATGACGTTTATCTTCCTAGCGGAGATGAAAGCCCCAAGACCATAGTTTTCATTTGGCTGAATGTAATATGAACTTTGTGACCTGTGGCTTAAAACATGTTTCTTATTTAGTTAATACCTAATCCAGAATGAACAGGTTTCAAGAAGAATCTGGCAACTCAAAAATGGATCAGACCAAGCTCTTTCTACCCTGCATTCTTAGAGCAATCTTCGTTTTGGTACCCAAGCTATTGCCTCATAGTGTCAAGTTGATAGTGTTGCCGATAACGCACCCTCACGCTTCCTTAAGACAGAAAGGAAGGCTCAAGGCAAAAGGTTTTTACTTTGCAAGACTTTTTCTTTCTAAGGATGTTGCTCCACCATCTTCTAGTCTGCACCGTTTCTAGCTGGAAGTCTGTTTTTATTCTTATTTTTGTTCTTCTGTAGTGTTTCTTGTTTTCCTCTGGTTGCCTTTAAGACTTTTTCCTTTTCATCAGGTTCTCAGCAGTTTATTATGATGTGCTTAGGTGTACTTTTCTTATGTTTATTCTGCTTGGAATCTGTTGCTTTTCTTGGATCTGTGTTATGCAGATTACATTCCACTTGGAAAATCAGCAACCATTATATTTTCAAATACTTTTTCTGCCCCTGCACCCTTCTCCTCTCCTGGAGATATCGCTTGGTGTCATCTCACAGCTCACTGATGTTTGTTCATTTTTTTCCTCTCTGTATTCTACTTTGGGTAGTTTCTATTGTTCTGTCTTCACAGTTACTGATTTTTCTTCTGGAAAATCTAATTTCATGTTAATACTATTCAGTGAATTTTTATCTCAGATAGTATATCTTCCATCTCTAGAAGTTTGATTTGGGTCTTCTTTTATCTAACATTTCTCCTCTCATCATTCTCACACTTTCTTCTACCTTCATCAGCATGTGAATGTATTTATGAGTTGTACTATATTTTATATCTATTTTTAAAATGTTTGCATTTGTTAAATATTTGGGCATTTTGTTCTGAGATGAAATTACTTGGAATCAGTTTGATTCTTGGTTTTGAGCTTTACTAGGGTGTGTCCAGAACAGACTTTACCCTAAAGCTGATTATCTCTCATTAGGCTGGGCTTCCATGTTGGCTCAGACAGTACAGAATCCACCTGCAGTGCAGGATACCTGGGTTTGATTGCTGGGTTGGGAAGATCCCCAGAAGAAGGGAATGGGTACCCACGCCAGTAGTCTTGCCTGGAGAATCCCATGGACAGAGGAACCTGGCAAGCTACAGTCCATGGGATCACAAACAGTCAGACACCACTAAGCGACTAACATTTTCACTTTCACTGCTCAATCCTTAGTCTCTGGGTGATGGAAAAATACACGGGTCCCAGCTTTGCACCAGCTGCAGAAATTATTTCATCTGCTTCTTTCTAGTGACTTCCCCTTAGTTTCCCCACATGCATTTATAAGACTGAACTCAGGCAAAGACTTGAGCTTTACCCTCTGTAGGTCTTTGAGTTTTTTTGCTTATCTGTGCACCTCTTTCCTCTTTGGGACTCTGCCTTGCATATTCTAACCATCTACTGAACTCCAAATTCTGTCTCCCCAGTATAGGAAAACCACTAGGCTATGATTGGATACTTCCTCCATGTTCTACAGTCTGCAAATTTTACATATGCTTCAACAGAAAACCAGAACTTTAATTTTCAAATTAGTCTTTCAATAAAGTTAAATATTAGCTTGGTTCTAAAAGACAATTATTTAATTCAAGCTGTTTTACCACATAAGTTACTGCAACACCCTTCAAGTGTCCAAAGGCAGACGATCTTTTTGAAGGATGTACATTAGATAGCCTTAATCACCTAGAGTCTATAAAACTCTGAAATGATCCAAAGTTTGATCCAAAGTATGAGTACATTGAAATGACTGGCTAAATAGTGAAGCAAGTCTTAGGTATGCAGTTACTGTGGGCTAAGCATGAGTCACATGGATGGAATTACAGAGAAATGCACATGTTTTTCCTGTCCATTTTACACCTGATCCAGAAAGCATAACGATGCCTTTAATTGCTCCATGATTTTCAAGCCAGCATATTTTCAAATCACTCACTCTTGCTCTCAAAGTAAATTGTTTTGAATTTTCAAGAGGAAAAAAAAAAACCTTCATATCTAAACAAGCTTAGTGCTATGGATTGGGAATGAGTTAGGAAACTAATTCTATAGAATATGCTGTCCATTCTAATCTAGCAATCTTGGGAAGCCAGAAACGAGCTTAAGAAAATCTGAAACTTTGTGAAGTAAAACTCATTGAATTAGAACTTTAGATCCACATGTTTCTATAATATAATCATTGCTCACATTTATTTACATACTATTAAAATTAAATGAACATTGTTGGATTGCAGCTGTTTAGATTTTGATAAATGACAAACAGCATTTTCTCCTTACAAATAGTGCAAGACATAAAATTTATACTTTAGAGGAAAAAATATGAGATTGAGAGAGACTAACAGGAAGTGGGTTCATTCACTTTGGAATTCTATTTATAAACAGACCAAATCAGATGGACTGTAAGCCAGAGGGTGGCCACATCTTGATCCTATAAACACACACATTCTAATCACCTTTGGACAACATCTTTTTGGCCTTTGTTTGGCTTTATGCATAATAAAGTACATCAGCTATTTATATTCTTGCCAGTTGGAAATGATGGGCCAGGTTTGTGGGAGTTTTTATTTTTAACAAAAATGTTAAAGTCAATTTATCTTGCCCTGATTCTGCTGTCAGAAAGCTAGAACTACTGCAATGGCTGTGTATGAAGAGGCAATTGCCATGGACTTTCAGTGAATCAATGACTTTGTTGCCTAAAAATACAAAAAGGGAAAGAAGGTATTTTAATTTCTTTATTAAAAGTCATTTGTGAAAACATGAACTTTTTAATATGTGAAGGCAGAGTAATACAGTATCCCAGCAGTACTGACTTTTTCTTTTCAAGCTATATGACTTTCATTAATAGAAAAGAATACAATTATTTTCTTTTTTTCATTTATTACTGGAGATGATAAGCATTGGTTTTTTAGTCATCTCAGGATTGTCACTTCTTTTAGAAATGTCTCTTTTATACACTCCAGTTAGTGGTTCAGAAGAAGCTTCCATATTTTGATATGAGCTCATCCCTCTCAGAGCCTTGAGGCTTGTGAGATTAAATTATTTGCTTTAGTTCACCTATCTGAAACTGGTAAACCAAAAATTTCATCAGTACTTCTCCAACTTGAGAGTGAGCATGCGTCAGCTCGTGTCAAATGGTAGAGATTATAAGTTAAGCAGTTTGGTACAGTTGATAGCCATGTCTACTGCCCTTTGCTGAAAAATGGGCTCTGATAAGAGAATGAAGCCAGGGTGTGGTGCCAGGCTGAGCCAGTGCTTTGCATTGGGAACACTGTTTTGAATGGTGCATAGACAAATCACATTGTATCCAAATTTGGGGGCTGATATCTCAGTTATGTAATGCCAGATCCTACATATGTATTTTAAAACCACTTTCACTTACTGTTCTTGAAAACCTATTGTGAGCCATTTATGGAGTCATAAGTATAGAAAACCTCTAAAGGGATGGCTCCTTTAACAAATATTTATTGACTAATTATTTGCATTTAGGGCTTGTAGGAACATAAAACAGCACATAGAACAGTGTCAAGGAACCAATAATCTAGTAGCAGAGATAAGTAAAGAAAATTCACCCTGATCAAATATGTATGTGTGGTAACTGCTCATCTCTGATGCATCAAAGGATATATGAAAAGCACTGGGACCTCTGAACTGTCAGTCATGATGGCATTATGAGTTTATAGTATAAAGCTCACCCTTCTATTTCATAAACATACACAGTGGCAATTGGTGGCAGTCCCCCAGACCCAGTAACTGCAACGAGGCAGAGACAATTGGAGATGGTAAATCCAGTCTTTCTTAGGTCTGTCTTACAGTGAGACCACTGAATTTACATCCACCTGGCGGCTTTTTTCCATTTCCCCAATTCATAGTCAACATAAACTGTTTAACCTTCATCTTTATTGTTTGACCTATGAAAAGACCTTAGTCGTCCGCTGAAAGTATTTCCCTTACTGGCCAAAATTGTAAGTTAAAATAAAACAGCAACAAACAAAGAACAGTGCTGTATTTTCAGGGATTATTACACTCTCAAAGACTTAAACAATACAGGGCTAGTGACCCTCATTATAGCCTCATTCCAGTCACTAGTCTTTCCCCTACAAAAGGCTGACGACAGAGTATTATAAACAAGTCAGGAGTAATGATGATCACAGGATGTAATCTTGTGATGCTGCACTAGATGTAGTATCATTAACAGAAAAATGAAACAGAGCCTGTGGCACATGGTATATGACTACTGATCTTGCTAATGTTTATATTTTAATACTCATCGGGAGGGTGAGAGATAAGGAAGTCAGGGGAAGAGACATGTAATGAGACCTATGGAAACGGATCCTCAAAATGGTGAGGGTCTTTGTATTTTAAGTTAATCTCTAGAGAACTTTTCTTTCAGAAAAAAAAAAAAGCTGAACATCCTGTGGGAAGGGGATTCATCCTGTGGATTGCAGCAAGCCCTTACACTTCACCATCCTAAAGCATGCACAGTGGGCCTGTGGAAGGAATAGCCTTGGTAAAGAAATGGAGGCTAGCATTGGCCCAAAGGCATGGACCCCTTGTACCAAGAGTGATCAAGTTACTGTTATTAATGAATGTCCAATGCGTTGGCAGCTGAGAGAATTTCTGAGACCATGAAATGGCTCCACACCTTGACAGGGCTAACCAGCTATTTGATAAGTGGATTATGTGAGACCCCCTCTACTCTGGTAGATTCATGGGAAAGGACCCTGATGCTGGGAAAGATTGAGGGCAGGAGGAAAAGGGGATGACAGAGGATGAGATGGTTGGATGGCATCATTGACACAATGGATATGAGTTTGAGCAAACTCCAGGAGATAGTGAAAGACAGGGAAGCCTGGTGTGCTGCAGTCCATGGGGTCACAAAGAGTCAGACAGGAGTAGTGACTGAACAGCAACAGCAACTACCCTGGTAAGGGGGCTTCCCCTTCCTGGTAAGAGGGTACTAGTGGTAAAGAATCCACGTGCCAATGAAGGAGATGCAAGAGATGCAGTTTCGATTCCTGGGTCTGGAAGATCCCCTAGAGGAGGAAGTGGCACCCCACTCCAATATAGTTGCCTGGAAAATTCCATGAGCAGAGGAGCCTGGTGGGCTACAGTCCATGGGGTCAAAAGAGTCAGACATAACTGAGTGCATGCACATGTGCATGTGCATGCACACACACACACACACACACACACACACACGTCTCCCCCAGTAAAGGCTATGAATTCTCCAAACCAAGATATACCTGATTTCTAGTTATAAAGTTGTCTTTCCTACCTATTGTACCTAAGCCAGTACCACTGCCCAAAGACACTCAGATCAGATCAGATCAGTCGCTCAGTCATGTCCAACACTTTGCGACCCCATGAATCGCAGCACACCAGGCCTCCCTGTCCATCACCAACTCCCGGAGTTCACCCAGACTCACGTCCATCGAGTCAGTGATGCCATCCAGCCATCTCATCCTCTGTCGTCCCCTTCTCCTCCTGCCCCCAATCCCTCCCAGCATCAGAGTCTTTTCCAATGAGTCAACTCTTCACATGAGGTGGCCAAAGTACTGGAGTTTCAGCTTTAGCATCATTCCTTCCAAAGAACACCCAGGGCTGATCTCCTTCAGAATGGACTGGTTGGATCTCCTTGCAGTCCAGGGAACTCTCAAGAGTCTTCTCCAACACCACAGTTCAAAAGCATCAATTCTTCAGCACTCAGCCTTCTTCACAGTCCAACTCTCACATCCATACATGACCACAGGAAAAAACCATAGCCTTGACTAGACGAACCTTTGTTGGCAAAGTAATGTCTCTGCTTTTGAATATGCTATCTAGGTTGGTCATAACTTTCCTTCCAAGGAGTAAACGTCTTTTAATTTCATGGCTGCAGTCACCATCTGCAGTGATTTTGGAGCCCAGAAAAATAAAGTCTGACACTGTTTCCACTGTTTCCCCATCTATTTCCCATGAAGTGGTGGGACCAGATGCCATGATCTTCGTTTCCTGAATGTTGAACTTTAAGCCAACTTTTTCACTCTCCACTTTCACTTTCATCAAGAGGCTTTTGAGTTCCTCTTCACTTTCTGCCATAAGGGTGGTGTCATCTGCATATCTGAGGTTATTGATATTTCTCCCGGCAATCTTGATTCCAGCTTGTGTTTCTTCCAGTCCAGCGTTTCTGATGATGTACTCTGCATATAAGTTAAATAAACAGGGTGACAATATACAGCCTTGATGAACTCCTTTTCCTATTTGGAATCAGTCTGTTGGAACACAGAATGAATATATAATTTACTGACATTGCTTCCGATCAAAAGAACCATTTTATGGTGCAGGATATTTTACAAAGGGTATATGACCATATGATTTTTTCCTCCCACATATTACATTGCCCAGAAATTGCCAGTTTAAGAGAGCATTGGGATTACTTTCTTGAAAGAACAGCTAAAGTGCCAAATTAGAAATGACACTCTGTGAGATTCAGGTGCTGTCACTATATATATATATATATATATATATATATGTTGATATATGCTGCTGCTGCTACGTCGCTTCAGTCGTGTCTGACTCTGTGCGACCCCATAGACGGCAGCCCACCAGGCTCCCCTGTCCCTGCGAATCTCCAGGCAAGAACACTGGAGTGGGTTGCCATTTCCTTCTCCAATGCATGAAAGTGAAAAGTCAAAGTGAAGTCGCTCAGTCGTGTCCGATCCTCAGCGACCCCATGGTCTGCAGCCTTCCAGGCTCCTCCATCCATGGGATTTTCCAGGCAAGAGTACTGGAGTGGGGTGCCATTGCCTTCTCCATGTTGATATATACGTGTATACAAATTAAAGAAGTATGATAAAATATGTATCAGTGTGATTAATGGTGATTTGGTGCCGATTACATAACAGGGTGTAAGATGAACATTTTTTAATAATCCTGTAATTCCTATTTAAGTAAATAAGTATGCAAAAAGGCATAACTTTAATGAAATTTATAAATTTATAAAATGGCAGCATAGTTAATAAATGTACTCTACCTGAGCATTTGAAAGCATCTTACAAAAGCAACTGTCTCAAAGGAGCCTTCTTGGGGGTGGAGATAGTGACAATCATAGTTCTATTTTCTGATGGAATGATAACCGACACTGGTTGCGGAGCGTCTGTGTGTGCCTATTCAGTTCTGTTGGACTCCTAGCAATCCCATGGAAGATAGCCCTCCAGGCTTTTCTGTCCATGGGATTCTCTAATCAAGAATACTAGGGTGGATTGCCATTTCCTTTTCCAAAGGACCTCCCCAACCCAGGGATCACACTCATGCGCAGACATCTCCTGTGTCTCCTGCATTGGTAGGTGGATTTCCCAAATGGAGCCACCTGGGAAGCCCAAATTTAACATCTGCTCTTGGTTGGTGGTGTTTCAGTGCTAAGCCTTGTCTTACCTTTATGACCCTGTGGCCATATGGTGGCTGAGAATAGTTAAATAGCCTGATATCTGCCTATTTTCTGTTTTGACAGATAAAGGCAAATAAAGCTTGCCAATACAGTTCATACCAGGTAGTTCTGATAGCAACTTAACACCAATTATCTAGTAAATTAATTAGAGCTGAGCTCAATTAACAGCAACGCAAGGGAGTCCACAGTTGAAGCTGGCTTTTTGGGTTTAGGTTCTGGTGAGAGCTGCCTCAGTCAACTCCACAAGCCCCTACTCTGTAGGAATCCCACGCCCTGGTCACTATGTGAGAGCCGGTAAGTTTTCTCCTTTGGGCAGAAATGGGAGGTCGGGGAGAAAGGGCAGGATTTGATTAAGTAGCAACCAGTTGACATTTGGTCTGGAAATCCATTTGACCTCTTCCCCCTTTGTTGAAATCACGATGAGTTTTGCAGACCCATCTCAGTTCCCTCTTCCTGAAACTGAAGTCACTGCTGTAGTCTCTTTAACACTTTTTGTCTGCAGCACAGCTTTTCACTTCCTGAAGACACTGTACCTGTCGTATCTGATTCTCTTTATCCCCAGCTAATATCAGCTGGTAGATGTATATTCCTGAGGGCAGGAGGATGTGCTAAAGTTCTTGCTCTTTATTCCTCTCAGCACCTGGGATATTGGGATTTCAAACCAACTTCTGATGAATTGCCCAGATTTACTTGAACTCTTGAAACAAGCTACTCTCACCCCTCAGCTATGTGGGCCAAAGCTGTGGCCTTTTTACCATGTTTGTTGAGAGGAAACCACTTACAGAAAGATATAGGAGATTTTTGGCCAGTCACACTCTCTGAGCCTCAGCTCCCCACTAATGGGCTAAAAAGACACTTTCCTGAACTGGTGTGAAAAATATTAATATTGTAGCACAGCAATTAATGCTTGTAGCACAGCACTACGTTGTTGCTTAATCTCTCAGTTGTATCTGACTCTTCTGCGACCCCATGGACTGTAGCCCACCAGGCTCTTCTGTCCATGGGATTTCCCAGGTAAGAAGACTAGAGTGGGTTGCCATTTCCTTCTCCAGGGGATCTTCCCAACCTAGGGATTGAACCCATGTCTCCTAGTTGGCAGGTGGATTCTTTACCACTGAGCCAGCAGGGAAGCCCACAGCACCACCTAGGAGGTGATTAAGGAAGGGTAGTAATGATGACCAGTTCCTCTTCTAGAGACAGTTTTCCACACACAGCTATAACCAAAAAAAGGCATGGGGGTAATAAGTAGAGAAGTGAGATTCCTCTTTGGTAAAAATCTTGCCGTGAAAACTTTGCAGGATGACTGTAGAGCATAAGTTGGATGAGACACCCTGCAGAAGCCCTATCGAAACAGAACTAAGCAAGAGGCGGCATTGAAGCAGTGGTGTCCGTACGTGCAATATTTGAAGAGCATCGACCGAGTGAGACTGGGAAAGGAGGTTCTTCTACTTGTGCAGTAAACCCTCAATTTGTTTGCCATTTCTAAGTAAGGAAATGAAGTGTCTCTTCTAAATAAATTAAAGCACTGAAGGAGTTACCGATTCAAGATTTTTGTTTGTGAAGTTACTTAAAAAGTACAACCAGTTTTCCAACTTCTTGCCGCATGCATTAACTTCATTTGCTAGTTTCAAGTTGGTATGACTTTATGAAGCAAAAACAGGTGTCTCTGAGAAGTGGTGAGAAATCAGCATTAAGGGCGTGTGGAGATCTATTCTGTGTCTGAAAACAAGCTATGCGTCTAAAATCTTCCACTGTGTCTGTGCCACTTAAGTGCTGGAATCATAAAACACAGGAGGAGGCAGAACAATTGCGTGATTGTTTTTAACGCCCTCAAAGAGGATTTCAGAGTACCATAAGCTGCTAATGAATTTCAGGAGGCAGGTGCAAGACACACAATTACGTTTCCATTTCCATCCCTTTTATCATTTGAGAGCACTTACAGATTATTCACTGATTTCCATGGCAGAGGCTTTTTGTGAGAAAGAAATATCCTATCAGAAAACAGCTATTAAACATTGTTCAAGACATCTTTAATTGGAAGGAAAATAAGAAAGACAATGAAAAAAAATGACAATTTCTCAAATTAAAGAATTTTCAGTAGTTCTCCTCAAAAGTTCCAAATGATTACTTGACTTGCTTTTACTCAGGGGTTACCAGGACTCGTGATTCAGACTCCATACAATCTTTTTGCAAGAAATCCAATGTTTTGCTCCTCCAAATCCATCACAGTAATCTTGGGTCTTAGTTGGCATTGCTTCAGTTTTATCTGCTCCTATATGTTGCCCCTTCCACAGTCTTCCTGGATTGCAGCTCCCTGGAACAGTAAGTTTAGACTTTCATGGCCAACAGGAGACTAGGTTGGAAGCACAGTCCTGAGACAACCTTAGAAGTTTAGAGACAGAATTTTCTTATTTCATGTTGTTGCAGTATAGGCCACTTTTATGAAGATAAGGATGGCTGTTTCTCATGGGATCTCCCATCCTTGATCCATCTACCACCCTTTCTATCATCAATAATTACTTCAGCTTTTAGATCTTGAAGAATTGTAAAAGTCCTAGAATTGTTGGCAAAAGTGGATACCCAAATCATCAAGAGCCCAGTTTGCAAAGTTGAGAGAGCTACTAGCATGTAGAGCTGTCCTCTCAGCCTTAAAAGTGGCCCCAGGATCAACTCCATGAGTCCAGCCACTCATCCTTCTTCCCCTTTGATCATTATAGTGAGAGGACTGGGGGAGAGAGCCTGGTCACTGGTAGGAAGCATAGTGTTCTTGAGGAGAAGCTCGTTTGTTTTCACACTGTGACAGTCAAGTAGGGCTTTGTTTGTCCCTGGAACTAATTCAGGAATATTTCTGGAGACTTACCAGTCAAAGTGGAGGTGCCGTCCTTTCATTACCCTGATAGGCAGCTATGTAACCGGTGCAGTGGAGGAAGAATTGGAGAGTGACTATGGGGCCAAAAGAAGAGGTAAAGGCCAGACAGCCTGTTCTCCTCCTACCACTTAGCTTGGCAGGAATGAGTGAATTGTTTTCAGATTTTGTAGTTTAGTTGGTCAGTCGTGTCTGACTCTTGGCAACCCCATGAGCTACAGCATGCCAGGTTTCCCTGTCCTTCATGATCTCCTGGAGTTTGCCCAAACTCGTGTTCATAGAGTCAATAATGCCATCCAACCACTGCACCCTCTGTCTCCTCCTTCTCTTCCTGCCCTCAATCTTTTCCAGCATCAGGTGGCCAAAGTATTGGAGTTTCAGCTTCAGCATCAGTCCTTTCAATGTATATTCAGGATTGATTTCCTTTAGGATTGATTGCTTTGATCTTCCTGCAGTTCAGGAGACTCTCAAGAATCTTCCCCGGCACCACAGTTTGAAAGCATCAATGTTTTGGCACTCAGCCTTCTTTACGGTCTAGCTCTCACATCTGTAAGTGACTATAGAGTGGACCAACAAGAGAGAGTTTAGCTGCTCTTGTCCTATCAAGGCAGATATCGCCAGTGGGTCATAGACCATTGAGGTGAGAGCTGAACGAGGGGTCGACGAGAAAGGTTAAGTCAGTGCTTAGGTCAACGGTTAGGTCAAAGGTTTCTTCTCATCAGAAGCCATGCACTGAGGAGACCCCAGCTATTTACCCTGAGGAACACACGAGTCTGGCTTAGGAGACAGGCAGCAAGTGGATGGCTGCCGTGTGAACACAGTGGTGCTGGTGACTGATGGACGACCTATGAGAGGACTTCAGCCTTACCATACCAGTCCCTTAAGAAAAGTTGCCTCTCCCATTGTTTTTTTTTTGTTGTTGTTGTTAATCCTAGCTTCTGTACCTGAGAAAGAGAGTTGAGAAGAGCAAGAGGAAGTATGGGAACAGCATACCTGCTCCCTTTCTCCCAGACAGGCCAGACTAGTGCAACAGAGAGGGAAAATGCCCCTGCACTGAGTTTGACATTTTAGTTTTAAAATGAAGAGGATTCAGTATTAGCTGAATACTGAAAGCCATTCATTCATCCCACAAATATTTATTGATCACCTACTATATGTAGGCATTGCTATAGGTGGATAAAATTATTAGTAAAAGACATAAAAGATTCAGAGAGTGACACAAGGGTAATACTGCAAATGATGGGGAAATCATAGAACCTGGGAAACACATGATTAAAGGAACCACTAAGAGTGGGGGGAAAGGCTCAACAAAGCCCATCTAGTTGTCTCATGCTTATATCCCAATGAGCTGACTATTCTAAAAACTATTTACCTACTTTTATCAGCAAGCACATTTCAGTTGACAGCTGCATTTAATGGGCACAAGGTATATTCCCAGAAGGAAGGAAGTTCAGATATGGGAACTTTGCAGCAGCAGTGGTGAAGTAGAGAATGGGCAATCAGGGGAGCGAGGAGGCTATGGAATCATCACACAGTGTTTTTGTTTAGGCTATCATTGCTGGGAAACCAACTGGCCATGAAGACTTGAAAAAGAGAATCTCCACCTTTCATCCTCTGTTCCACAGTGATGTAATGAACACCACCTGCATGCGAGATGCTGTGATGGAGGCAAACGTAGAGGAGGTGTGGAAACTGTCCTGGGAGAGTCTAGTAGATGGGGAGGGAGGAGGGAGGAGGGTTCAGGATGGGGAACACATGTATACCTGTGGCGGATTCATTTTGATATTTGGCAAAACTAATACAATTATGTAAAGTTTAAAAATAAAATAAAATTTAAAAAATAAATAAATAAAATTAAATTAAAAAAAAAAAGAAAAAGAAGATCTGTACATAAGTTACAGTGGCATTATCTTAGATTTGCATGGGTGCTTACTTTCCTGGTGGCTCAGAGGGTAAAGCGTCTGCCTGCAATGCAGGAGGTCCGGGTTCAATCCCTGGGTTGGGAAGAGCCCCTGGAGAAGGCAATGGTAACCCACACCAGTACTCTTGCCTGGAAAATCTCATGGACGGAGGAGCATGGTAGGCTACAGTCCACGGGGTTTCAAAGAGTCAGACATGACTGAGTGACTTCACTTTATTTCACTTATAATACACAGGGTGTTTTCACAGATGTTTAATTGCAGAATATTGCTGTCAGGTAGAGTACTGTTCTTCAGATGAGAAAATTCAAGTTCAGCTTGGTTAAGTAAATTGACCAAGGTTCATAGCTAGCCAGTAGAAACTTGAGCCACATTTTCTAAATTCCAAGTATTATTTCCAGGACATGTCATCGCATCCTAGTATTTATTAAAAAATAAGTGTGTGATAAGTAGTGAACATACAATACTAAAAAAGGACTGGCAGATGTCTTCAAAAAGGTCCAGATAGTATTTTGGGCTTTGCAGGCTGTAGAGTCTCTGTTGCAAATATTCTATTCTGTCATTGTCGTGTCGAAGCAGCTGCAGACAACACATCAGCAAGTGAGTGTGACTGTGTGCCGGTAGCACTTTATATACAAAAACATGCAGCCATCCAACTTCGTCCCATAGCTTGCGTGTCTTTACTACAAGGAGACAGGCTCGTCCTTTCTTGGCAGTAGTGCACTGCTGCTGCTGCTGCTGCTAAGTCGTGTCAGTCGTGTCTGACTCTGTGCGACCCCATAGATGGCAGCCCACCAGGCTTCCCTGTCCCTGGGATTCTCCAGGCAAGAACACTGGAGTGGGTTGCCATTGCCTTCTCCAATGCATTAAAGTGAAAAGTGAAAGTGAATGCACTAGTAAATGTTTAATAATTGTACATCTGGGCTGGGGAGAGGAAACCTGATTTGTAGTGGTTGCCCATTTCTGTGGTGTAAATGTTACCTCCATAGCTGATTTCAAGCTACTAATATGAAGCCACTGAATGAGGATTTGGAAAGAAGTGTATATAGGCCAGCCCCAGTGCATCACTGCCTGAGAAGACCACTGAAGATTGGGCTCTGGGTAGGATATCAACAGTTAAGCCAGAGTATGGAGAAAGGAGAAAGAACAAGAGACACATCATAGGAATAGGCAAATGCAAAGCATGTTCTGGGATTGGTGGTCAGCTCAGCTAGGCTTGAGCATGTGATGAGTAGTGGGTAAAGGCAGATGAGTGAACACCAGGTGTAGAGTGCATACAGCCTTGACTGCCAGCCAAGAAGCTTGGGATTTGTTAAGTAGACCCCTCTGGCTTCTGAAGCTTTTTAACCCAAGGACAGTTATGAGGCTATGTTTTAAGATGTATCTAGCAGCCGATGAAATTGACTCAAGAAAAATTGAAATAGGGGAGGCTTATTGAAAGAAAGAGCCATCATTGAGATAAACAACAAGGCAATGCTAGGCGATGAATAAATCCTGTCTGGTCAGCAAAATAGAAGAAAATCAAATAATTTCATACCCAGAGTAGTGTAGATCTAGTATATTCTTTGTCCTCCTTTTTTCCTTCCTCCAACCCTTTTTTATTGTATTCATCATAGATTGGCTATGGTCCAGTGGCTCTCAAATTTGTAAATGCATCAGAATCACCTGGAAGCCTTGTTCAAGGTGGGCCCTGTGACTTGAACTTGCATCTTCTGAATTCCAAGTACTATTATTTTCATAATATCTGAGTGCATCCTAATATTCATAAAAAGCTATATGCTATAAATAGTGAATTTTCAGTAGAAGAACAATGAGCTATAGACCAGGAGTCCCAGAGGTTCTCCTTTAATAGATCTAGTGAGAGACCTAAAATTGTACATTTCTAAAAAGTTCCCAGATGATGCTGAAATCAGTGGCTTTGTAGCCACACTTTAACTGTTCTGGCAACTACTGTAACTCTTTTTAGTATGGATATTTCTCAATCACCTCAAACCTTAAGTCCTTCCATTGAATATTCAGGGTTAATTTCCTTTAGGAATGACTGGTTTGATCTCCTTGCAGTTGAAAGGACTCTCAAGAGTCTTTTCCAACACCACAGTTTGAAGGCATCAGTTCTTCGGCACTCAGTCTTCTTCATGGTCTAATTCTCACATCCATACATGACTACTGGAAAAAACATAGCTGTGCTATATGCACGTTTGTTGGAAAAGTTATATCTTTGCTTTTTAATATGTTGTCTAGGTTTATCATAGCTTTCCTTCCAAGGAGCAAGTATCTTTTAATTTCATGGCTGCAGTCCCTGTCCTCAGTGATTTTTGAGCCCAATAAAATAAAATAAAATCTGTCACTGCTTCCACTTTTTCCCTTTCTATTTGTCATGAAGTGATGGGACCAGATGCCATGATTTTAGTGTCCTGAATGTTGAGTTTCAGGCCAACTTTTTCACTCTCATCAAGAGGCTCTTTAGTTCCTCTTTACTTTCTGCCGTTAGGGTGTTGTCATCTGCATATATGAATTTATTAATATTTCTCCCAGCAATCTTGATTCCAGCTTGTGCTTCATCCAGTCCAGCATTTCTCATGATGTACTCTGCATATTAGTTAAATAAGCAGGGTGACAATATGCAACCTTGATGTACTCCTTTCCCAATTTGGAACCAGTCCGTTGTTTCATGTCCAGTTCTAACTGTTACTTCTTGACCTGTATACAGGTTTATTAGGAGACAAGTAAGGTGGTCTGCTGTTCCCATCTCTTTAAGAATTTTCCACAGTGTGTTGTGATCCACACAGAGAAAGGCTTTTGTGTAGTCAATGAAGAAATAATAGGTGTCTTTTTTTTTTTCCTGGAATTCCCTTGCTTTCTCTATGGTAAATGAATACTGACAATTTGATCTTTGGTTCCTCTGTCTTTTCTAAATTTAGCTTGTCCACCTGGAAATTCTCAGTTCATGTACTGCTAAAGCTTAGCTTGAAGGATTTTGAGCATAACCTTGTTGGTTAAATGAGTGCAATTTTATGATAGTTTGAACATCTTTTGGCATTGCTTTTCTTTGGGATTAGAATGAAAACTGGCATTTTCCAGACCTGTGGCCAGTGTTGAGTTTTCCAAGTTTGCTCACATATTGAGTGCATCACTTTAACAGCATCATCTTTCTGGATTTTAAATAGCTCGGCTGGAATTCCATCACCTCCACTAGCTTTGATTGTAGTAATGTTTCCTAAGGCCTACTTGACTCCACACTCCAGAATGTCTGGCTCTAGATGAGTGACCACACCATTGTGGTTATCTGGGTCAGTAAGACCTTTTTTGTATAGATCTTCTGCCTAGTCTTGCCACCTCTTTTGAATCTCTTCTGCTTCTGTTACATCCTTACAATTTCTGTCCTTTACTATGCCCATCTTTGCATGAAATGTTCCCTTGGTATCTCTAATTTTCTTGAAGAAATCTCTAGTCTTTCCCATTCTATTGTTTTCCTCTATTTCTTTACACTGTTCACTTAAGAAGGCTTCCTTATCTCTCCTTGCTATTCTATGGAATTCCTCATTTAGTTAGGTATATCTTTCCCTCTCTTCTTTGTCTTTTGCTTTTCTTCTTTTCTCAGCTATGTGTAAGCCCTCCTCAGACAACCATTTTGCTTTTTTGCCTTTCTTTCTCTTTGGAATGGTTTTGATCACCACCTCCTGTGCAAGGTTAAAAACCTGCATTCATAGTTCTTTAGGCACTCTGTCTACGAGATCTAATCCCTTGAATCAATTTGTCACCTCCACTATATAATCATAAGAGTTTTGATTTAGGTCAAACCTGAATGGTCTAGTGATTTTCTTTCTTTCTTCAAGTTAATCCTGTACTTTGCAATAAGGAGCTGATGATTTGAGCCACAGTCAGCTCCAGATCTTGTGTTTGCTGACTGTATAGAGCTTCTCCATCTTTGGCTACAAAAATATTAACCAATCTGATTTTAGTATTGACCATTTTGTGATGTCCATGTGTAGAGTTTCCTTTTTTGTTGTTGGAAGAGGGTGTTTGCTATGACCATTGTGTTCTCTATGCAAAACTCTGTTAGCCTTTGCCCTGCTTAATTTTTATTCCAAGGCAAAATTTAACTGTTACTCCAGGTATCTCTTGACTTCCTACTTTTGCATTCTAATCCCCTATGATGAAAATGATGTCTTTGTGTGTGTGCGGTAGTTCTAGAAGATCTTGTGGGTCTTCATAAAACCCTTCAACTTCAGCTTCTTCAGCATTAGTGTTGGGACATAGACTGGGATTACTGTGATGTTGAATGGTTTGCCTTCAAAATGAACCAAGATCATTCTGTCGTTTTTGAGAGTGCACCCAACTACTACATTTCAGACTTTTGTTGACCAAGAGGGCTACTCCATTTCTTCCAAGGGATTCTTGCCTACAGTAGTAAATATAGTGGTCATCTGAATTAAATTAGCCCCTTCCCATCCATTTTAGTTCACTGATTCTTAAGATGTCAGTGTTCACTCTTGCTATCTCCTGCTTGACCATGTCTTATTTATTTTGATTCGTGGACCCAACATTCCAGATTCCTATGCAATATTGTTTTTTGCAGCTTTCGACCTTACTTTCACCACCAGATGCATCCACAACTCATCGTCCTTCTGCTTTGGCCCAACCACTTCATTCTTTCTGGAGCTGTTAGTAATTGCCCTCTGCTTTTCCCCAAGAGCATATTGGACACCTTCCGACCTGTGGGGATCATCTTCTGGTTTCATGTATTTTTGCCTTTCCACACTGTTCTTGGTGTTCTAGTGGCAATAATACTGGAGAGGTTTGCATTTCCTCCTCCAGTGGACCATGTCGTGTCAGAACTCTTCACTGTGACCCATCCATATTGAGTGGCCCTGCCATAGCTTCATTGAGTTATGCAAGACCATTCGCTACAACGTGACTGTGATCCACGAAGGGGAGCTTTGCCACTAGATTAGATTAAATAGCCTCGCTATATTTTCCCATGACAGATATGCTTCTCAGTACCTTCTTCAGAATGAAATTTCTTTAGCGTATGAATTCCCAGGTAGAGGCCCAGATCTCCCAGGAGAGATACCTTATGTCTGGTATACCATCCTCTCCCTAATTCTTAGTACCATGTCCAGGGCATAACAGGGACTCAGTTTTGTTGAATTATAGTCCTTTCTTCATTATTTTC
Organism: Bos javanicus; assembly: GCF_032452875.1. NCBI lineage: Eukaryota > Metazoa > Chordata > Mammalia > Artiodactyla > Bovidae > Bos > Bos javanicus. The sequence goes on along the minus strand of NC_083887.1, from coordinate 11,934,795 downwards.
TTCCTCTTCTTCATTCTCTCTCCTAAGAAGTACAGAAAACATGAGTAGTTTCTTATCCAATATTTATTTCCCAGGCTTCTTCTCTAACAGAGCCTTGATTTTGTGAAACTTTATGTCTATAATGTGTCCAGGGGTGGTGGAACCGCTTTCAGAAGATTCATGAGGAGAAAATTATTTTCTTTCCAGTACTGATATAGAATCAGAAACAGAAACTAAAACAAAACAGTTAAAAACAAGAAAACTCTTGACTTTCCAGTATAAAAGAAACTCTTGCCTCATCTACCCACCCTCTAATACGTACTGCTCTCTGTGAAACTGAGTTCTAGACTCTAGAGACTTGCGGTGAGCAAAGCAGATATGATGACTAGCCACCTGAACAAGTGGGAGGTGCAGTGTGTGTGTGTGTGTGTGTGTGTGTGTGTGTGTTTGTCTTTGTGTTTTGGAAGTGGACAGTGATATTCCAGACAGAGGGAATATCATATGTTAAAACCTGGAATTGAGAGTCTACATGACTTGGAGGAACTGAAAACCGTTTTGCTTGGTCAAAGCAGAGAACGCAGTGGGAAACAGGATGACATGTGGCCGACAGTGCACATAGAGGCAGGTCAGGAAGGGCTCTGTTAGCCATATTAAGGGATTTATCATACGAACAATGGACTGTTTTGGAAGGATTTGAACCAAGGCAGAGCATTTTAGCAGGCTCCACCTGGATGTGTGTGGAGATTTGGAGAGGTGAGAAAGGAAGCAGTGAAAGTAGAAGAAAGTCATTAATCCCATCTTTCCTGATGTTTTTCCCAGCATAGAATATTTAAAAAAAAAAAAGTTTATGTTTTTCTGCATACTCATTAAACTGAAGGGAATTTAAATCCCCTGATTAGGTTCCCAGCTGTTGGTGGGGACAGGCGTGGGGACTTGGTCCTTCAGGCCAGTAGACTACGCCTACGGCAGAAGAGAATCAGTAACCTAGCTATTTCAGCACACCTGTAAGACTTCTTGCACATTTGTTGGAAAGCTCTAATTCAGTCCTGTCTCTGGTGCTTACATTTTCTCTTTGAGGACATCAATGTGAAATGCAAATAACCTCAACGATAATGAGGCCTTTGGCTGTACTGCCACAGCAGTTCCTTCTACCCATCTCTGGCCCTCTCCTGGCGTCTAGATAGTCGTGGCTTCTACAGAACTTTCTCTACCTTCTTTCAACTCTACATAGCCCACCTTCTGTGCACATTCATTCCTGCAGGGCTCTTCAAGAAGAAGACAGTGAGTACAATAATTAAAGCCAATTAGTTCTGTCACGCTACTGTTTAAGTCAACACAGCATTACCCAACCAGAATAACACATGGGTGTCAAGAAGGCCATTAATGTGAAATGATACTAGTGGGATTTTCTAATGGAAAATTAGAAACAATTGAGGTGAAAAAGTAGAGGAACGGGGAGGAAGTAGCAAGGACAGCCATATAGCTATAAGCTATAAGCCATAAGCTTGCTGCTGGCTCAGTAATTTGCCAGGTGGATTAAGATGTTTAATTTGCATAAAAAAGCAGCTAGGCCTGTCTGGAGCCTGCCATGCCTCCAGGCTGGACCTCCATTTTAAACCACACTTTGTAGTTAGAGTTTGTTTCATCAAAAGGATTCAGGGAGAGCTTTAACAAGCATTTGGTCATTAAATTTCAAAACATCCTAGGAAACAAGGAGTGCATGACAGTGGATGTCTCAGGAAAGCTAGCCTCTTTCTTTCTGGGTGTCACATAGCATCTGACGTGAAGCAAAAGTTCAGTAAATGTCTCCATGAAAGTATTGCTTAAGTAACTTCTCAGAAAAAATTAAGGATATTGACAGGGTAGCCTCAGGAGACCAGTGGATCTAGGCCAGTGGCTCTCTGGTTTTGTGACATCAAATGTATCTCTTCTGCCGTGTATCTTTTCACATGGCAGAGCCCTAATACCTGAACATTCTCACTGTCTGGTGAGTTAAAACTAGGCCTGTGGATCTTTAAATAAGTGTTTCTGCGTGATTTTTAATAGAGACTGTATGAGTTTGCTAGGGCTGTCACTACAAAATACCACAGACTGGGTGACTTAAACTATAGAATTTATTTTTTCACAGTGCTGGAGGCTTGAAGTTTGAAATCAAGGTGTGGGCAGGGTTGGCTTTTCTAAGGCCTCTCTCCTTGGCTTGCAGATGGCTACCTTCTCCCTGTTTCTTTACACGGTCTTCTTTCTGTGCTTATCTGTTTTGAAATTCTTCTAATATGCCAGTATTGTTGGTGTACAGTCTGCCTGAATAACCTCATTTTACTTAATTACTTATTTAAAACCCTATTTCCAAATATGCTCACATCCTGATGTACTGAGGAATAGGACTTGAACGTGAAATTTTTTGCCAAGGGGTGCACAGCTCGGCTCTCCTCACAGACTGACTGTCTTGGTCCACTGCTGTAAACTGACTCACCAACTGGGAGCGTTAGAGGTAGATAAGCCTCAGACCGAAGTCCTTGCCCTTGATTTTATGGATCAAAGAAGCCTAAAGACCAGCACCTTTTTGAAGCAGAGCGATGATTAGCACTTACCTTCCCATCACAACCCAGGAGGGCAGGAACATTCCAGGATCTATTTGTTAATTACTAACAGAGCTGAAGACAGTGCCAGCGGAACAATATCCGTCAAATGAATGAATTCAGTGTTCTTTCTTCAGCATCACTCTTCCCCGCATCATCAGAAGAGGCTGTTTTCAAGTTGTGAAAGGGATAACGCAATGAGAATTCTGGAAATATAAATTATTTTCCTTAGTGGCAAAAATATGAGTTCTTTTCCTGAGCTTAGTGAAAGGAAAGAGCCATTTTCTTTCCTCTGGAATTCCATTTCATTTTCCTGGAGCTCCCTTCTTCCCACGAGTTGACAGGGAATCTTCCCTTGATCAGAATCACAAGGAGAGGGAAGCTTTGTTCTTCTCAATACATCTCCCTATCTTGTGCCATTGGCTGGATACACGCTGTGTAACTTGTGTCTAACTAAACAACAGCAAGTGTGGCTGTGTCCCGGGCCGGGGGAGGTTTCTAGTCTTATTTTCTGTGATACTGAGGCGGGGGACCTACTTGTAGTTTTGCTCCTGGAGATGCCAAACATGTGAAGAAGTGAGAGTCCAGTTGTTGTCACTGCCAGTCACTTCATGGATGCAGAGACCAGAGTTTAGGAGGAGTTCCAGGGAGATAGCTCCTTGCCATAGAATGGTTTGTATTCCTAAACTTACACCTACCAATGGTAAGCTTATTCTTTCCAGTTTGATTCAAAAATGAGAAGCTCCAGAATTTCTAATTTATTTAATCTACCCACATCTATCCCTCAGAACTTCCCCAAAAACACAGAAAGTAGCCACACTCCCCCACTTGACCTCCTGACCACACTCCCTGTCCCACAGTATGAGACAGGTGGCCCTGGGGTTTTGAAGAGGTTGTGAGGATCCACCATGTGGCAGGGTGTGGCCTCCTCCACCCCCTTCCCATGCAGTCTTGAAAGTCAGCGGTTGCAATAATTTACTGTAAACATCCCATAAGACTGTTGAACCTAAGAAAGAGATTACATCATGTTAGAAAGGCAGAGATGTGTCAACTATAAACCTCAGCTACTGCAGCATCTGTACCACTGACAAAGATTTTTGCAAAATGATGGCTGCCTTTTGGGGAAGGTAGAGAATGATTCTAGCCAGACCATGTGACCTCCTTGCTGCTTTAAGAGACTACTGAAGAGGGAGGTGGAGAAGGACATGGCAACCCACTCCAGTGTTCTTGCCTGGAGAATCCCATGGACAGAGGAGCCTGGGGGCTGGAGTCCATGGGGTCGCAGAGTCGGACACAACTGAAGTGACTTATCATGAAGGGGGAGGAATGTTTTTCCAATACGGTTTAGCCCCTTCCCCATTGTTTGTAACCCTGGCTCAGGTTTATATCAGGGTCCTGTGCATACATTCCTCTTTTTCCCAGATGGTTTCACCTCTTAGAGTTTCAGGGCCCTCTGATATGGGAGCAGTCTCCTCACCTTAGTGCCTCCCACCGGTGTCTCAAAGCCAGTGGTTCTCAACCAAGGGTGATTTTGCCTCTGCCTCCTTCAGGAAACATTTGGAAATATCTGGAGACCTTCTGATCCTCACACTTGGAGTATCACTTACTTGTTGTGCTATCAACATCCAGTGGGTTGAGGTCAGGGATGCTGCTAAATGCCGTGCACAGAGCAGCTTCCCACAACATAGAGTTATCTAGCCCAGCACGCTTCCAGTGGCAAAGTTGAGAAACTGCACTGTAAGCAATGAGCACACCTTACCTTGCCCACAGTTCACGGTCTGGAATTCTGTCCTGCTGTCCTGCACGCCCTACCTACCTTTTTGAGCCCTTCCTTCTTCTAAGACTTCACTCCATCACACATCACCCTCTTTCTCTTTCATCCATCATTATTCCTCTTGCGATTCCTTTTTTGCCCTTTGTCTATAAACATGGAGCAGGTCTTTCGAATTTAGTAAACATCCCCCGACATAGATATTAAATGTCTGGTGACTCAAAGAGGCTTCTCTTAATCCTTTGAAATGTACCCTCTTTCTTTTTTACTGCAAATTTATCGCAGACAAGTAAAAATATCATCTTCTCTCTGTCCTTCTCCACCCCCATTTAAAAAATTCTGGGTTCTTCTAAATCAGGCTTCATCAAACATTCAGCATCACTGACCACATACTTTTTCACGATGCTTCCTTTTTTCTAACCATATATGTGTACATTTGTCTACCTCTGAAACTGTTCTGTTGCCTCATTTTAATAATCATTAACTGTTGATACACTGCTAAAATTCAGAAGTTTTTTTAACTGAATTTTTTTTTGCCACATGGTGTCAATAACACAGCTTTCCACATCTGATGTGTGAATACTGAATTGGCAGCAGGTTTTGGGTAGCATTAGAAATCTCTTTCAATAACATCTTTGTAAGTTCCAAACTGCTGTCCCTGCCATTGACCTCCACTTTTTATCACAAAATGAACAGGTGAACGTCTACCGTGGTCAGCCCCCTGTCTTTGACAGCCACCCTCCTTTTTTCCCATATGACTGGCGCATATTACACTGCATCTCAAAGATTTCATTCATCAGCATGGCTTTGGTCGTCACTTTTATAGGGATGAACCCCCTTATCTACGTACCCAACAACATTTTCTCTTAGAATCATAGAATGCTCCCATTATTTATCTCTGAACTTCTTGAAATTATTTTCCTAACTACACACGTGTGTGTGTGCATCTCTGGATTTTCCTGGCCTTTGTGATGAGTGGCCAGAAGGGTCTGTGCGCATGATCAGTTCCTGCTGATGTATGACTAGTTCTGTACGGCTCTTTGGAATATTCTTACAACAATCAAGGTCCTGTCCACTCGCTGCCATCTTGGACTTCCATCCCTCCCTGCACCTTCATCACTCTGCAGGCTCTCTCAGAAGCTCCTCATGAACCACACAAGGCCTTCTCGCTCCTTCACATCCTGTGCGAAGTGCGGTGGGCTGAAACACCCTTGTATCATCTTTCCTCCTTGCTGCCTTCTCCCACATATCATTTCTGTGTTTTATTTGTGTAAGTGTCAAGTCGTAGGCTGAGGCTCCTCTCGAGGGTTACAGGCTACTCCTCGCTGTGATTAGGAAGGCAGGCCAGTACCTCCCAATGTCACTCAAGTTTCTGAAGTTTCTTTCCCCCTATCTTCCTGTCTTCTCCCTCCTTTCCATAAAGTTGAGGCATAGAATGAGAATGGAGATGATAAAATCCACATCTGGGGCTCCATTCCTGATTTCACTCTCTCCTTTTCTCCCTGTCCCTCAGATCAGAAAAAGTGAGCTTCACAAATTTTCTTTTTTGTGTGTGTCTGTGGCCAGCCTGGGGCAAGTAAGTGCAATACACTCCACACTCACCTGGAAGGTTAGGTTGATCCAGGCTATCATAGCCCTTGCGTACTGAATCCTCTCATTTCTAAATGCTTGTAACACTGTAATGAGTGAGTAGTACTCAATGAAGATGCAGTTTTTTTCTTTGGTAATTGTTCATTATACTAGTATTATGTCCACATCCCACTTCCACAACTTGGTTACAAAATGTTCAAGGACTCTTTACCCTGTATGTGGTATAATAGAAATGCATTTGGTCTTCATCCCCAGTTCCTAATTCAGAATTCCGTAAACTTTTCGAATTTCTAAGTGATCAGGGTGATAGGAATGTTTTTTGTCCTAAAGAGCCAACTCTTGGTGGACCCCTAGTTTCAGTATGGGAGCTGGTTATCAGAAAGACCAAGCCTTTAATTTTCAATTGAAGTTTGGAAGTTTTAGCCCCACTCCCTAACCTACAGGGAAGAGAAAGGAGCTGGAGATTGAGATAACTATCAATAGCCAATAATTTAATCAATTATGTCTATGTAAGGGGACCTCCTTAAAAATCACTAAATGATAAGCTCACAGGGAGCTTCTGTGATGACTTAGAAGGCTGGGATGGGGGTGGGAAGGAGGTTCAAGAGGGAGGGGATATAGATATACTTAAAACTGACTCACATTGTTGTACGGCAGAAAACAATACATTGTAAAGCAATTACCCTCCAATTAAAAGTAAATAAATAAAAGATACAGGGAGCTTTCAGCTTGTGAACACATTCATACACTGGAGGGTAGCATACGTGAGAACTCGAAAGCTCCCCTCCCCCACCCAATCTTTGCCTATAAATTTCTTCCATTTTGTTGTTCCTGAGTTGCACCCTATGTAATAAGCCAGTAAAAATGTAAGTTGTATGTTCCTGAGTCCTGTGAGCCATTCTAGCAAATTATCAAACCTGAGGAGAAGGGGTCATGGAAAATCCCAGTTCAGAGTCAGTCAGTCAGAAGAACGGAAGTCTTAGGACTTGAGACAGGCGTCTTATGGCAGGGGGTGTGGGAGTCTTGTGGGACTGAGCCCCTAATCTGTGGGGACTGTGCTAACTCTGGGAAGTTAGTGACAAAACTAAATTGAATTTTTGGTATCTGGGATACCACCCATTTGATATCTGGGATCAGAATTGGTTGGTATGAGGGACACACACACGCACACCCCTCACCTCCCCACTCTTGTTTGGTGTCAGAAGTATTGTGAGTAAAAAATCTCACTGTCATATACGCCTTTGCATTCCTAAGCCCTGCATTTCAGTGTTTTTGATAGATCCTCTGCTAGTGAGAGGAAATGCTTTGAAACCACTGGGGGCAAGTTAGGGGATGACTTTACGGACATTTTGAGTTGACACTCAAGAAAAGAGTCAGAGATGACTAGCCCAGCTTTCTTCTCACAGGGGGTTCTTTCATCCTCTATTAATGATGGCTGTTGCATTTTAAGTTCAGGGGCTTAGCTGTCTAAATTCCTCAATAAATGGAGGTCATGGAGCCTCAGCCCACCATAATGTTCTCAGGTGCATTTGGCTTATGTAGTAACCGTGAGTTAGGCATTGGACCTCCATTCTGGAAGCCCAGTGCCTGTGAAAGTAGAGTGGAAGAGGTGAAAATGCAGAGATAGGAGGTGCCCTCCTAAGATGTAAGTAATCTTTCCAAAGCATAATTTTGAATGAAACTTTATCTGACGCAGTAAATTACAACAAAGTACATTGTTTGAGGACTGTTATTGCCTTACACCAATTTTATTTGCCTCATGGTAAAACTCTTTTTAAAAGGTGTTGGTTGATGATGCATTCAGAAAACTTTCCCACAGAGTGCACTGTAGTGAAGACTCAATACTGAGTCTGAGGTGCGTCTAATGAACTAGCAGTAAGCAGGATGCCACTTGAAATCTCTTCCCATGGGAACCACATGGGCCACAGATTGTTTATCTCTGCCATCCATCTAATGTTCAGATATTTTCGCTTGATTATCCAAAGAGTAAAATATAGAGATAAACAGTCCTGTCTGTTTACTGAGATGGAAAACTAATATTCTCTTTCCTTTTTCTTGTTTCTGCCACCCAGCTATATGTTCCTGTGAGGTCTCCCCAGTGAACTCAGCAGCAATTCCATGTATGGAAGGAAGATAGATAAAGGTAACTGGATTTGGCATAAGTAATTGCATTTCACTTTCTCCTCTAAGTCCCTCTCTATCTGTTAGATCCAAGTGGAATATAAACTCTTTGAATTCATTAGCAACTCCACATGGTGGCCATCTGTTGCAGATACAGCAACCAGCTCACTCAACATCACTCCAACCCCCTTGTAGCTTGCTTTGCATTGGTGGTGTTGTGTCTGCGGAACAGGCAGCTTCAAAATCACCTAAGAACATGTTAGAGACTCAAATTCCCAGGTGCTACTACAGATGCACTGAATCAGAAATTCCGGAAGTGGGACCTAGCTATCCATGTTTTAAACAACCCCTCCAGAGCCAGTGTAACTCTGAGGCACAGTAAAATTTGAGAATCACTGAAGTACCCCTCTGCTACTCAAAGTTTCATCTGCGTCAGCCTTAGCAACACCTGAGAGTTTATTAGAAAAGTAGAATCTTGGGCTCCAACTCAGACAGACTGAATCAGATTCTGTATTTTTACAAAGTACCCAGATTATTCACATGAAGCTGGAGAAGCTGGGCTTTGTGTCTGTGGTCCGTTGCTAGCTGCGCATTGCAATTACCTGCGATGTGTTTTATTAAAAAACATATGAAGTCCCAAATGTTTTAAATTGACTCATTATGAGGTGTAGCCTGGGCATTTGGACCCTAAAATCTTCCCAGGGAGTTCTAATATGCAACAAAGTTTGAGAATCACCACTTAATGCCATATAGAAACTAGGAAGCTAAATATTTGATTTTCCATCTATCTTATGTCTTCACATGACCTGACTTCCTTCAAGTAAATGTATCTGAGCATGATTTAGGAGGCATACATGAAGCAGAGTCTGGCTCTGTGTTGGTATACAGTCGTGGTTTTCCTGTAGAAGCAGTTGAAGGGTCCCAGTGTTTACCCTAGTGTGCTACATATCAAAAGGCAAGGTGACCTTTTTGCTGAGCTGAACCTCAGCAGATGGACCGCAGAACTAGAGCCTGCAGCTGAAACAGAAATGATTTCCTGGGCACCTGATGATGATGGGGAATAATGTCCCCAGTGAGCAGGTTCTGCAGTGTTGTTCTCTAAGCCACTCATGCAGGAATCAGCCTAGAGCCCTTCTATCCATTTTGTAAGCATTTAATTCCTTTTAAATCCTTTTCCACTTGAAACATCTAAAGTGGTTTTGTTATCTGAATTCTGACTTATCCATTTGTGTGAGATTTAAATTCATGTCCGTGTCAATCACTGATTGTTCTTAAAGTGGCTGAATTGAGCCATGTTTCGTTAAATATGAGCACCATTCTTTCCATTTAAGAATTGGCTTTTGTCACCAGAAACAAATATTAGTCATAGGAAAACTACTGCACAATCCAAATTTGTGATTCTGTTGAGAACAACTCTTTTCCTAAATATTATCCTAACCCTTCCCATCAGGACGCATCCCTCCCAGACTTGAAGGTTCAAGTCACATTTGCGATGATTATAAAATCTTGTGTCCTGTCACTTGCCCCATTCGAGTTTTCACTCCTGGCTAAGAAATAGAAAATGATTTTTTTCCCACTTATTTCAGCAGTTCAAATCGGCCATGAGTTTTACCCTATAAATTCATATATCTGTTTTCTATCTACCCCAAAGAACCAAATTTAGTAAGAAACATGATTTTATTTTCAAATAATGTTTGTGGTGAATATAGTCTTTTGTTAGGCAGCTCTGATTTTTCAAGAGTTTTCCTCACAAAAGGGTGAAAGTGGCTTTTGTGTCAGAAATGGATCATCCATTTGGGGGACGAATAGGAAGTTACAAAGCAAAAAAGGAGTGAGGGGGAAGAGGAAATCCAGGCACAACTGAAGAAGCCATAGATCCCCACACGTGTTCGTAGTTGCCTGCAGGCCCCCACCCTGCATTTTAAATACAATTTTTAATCCCCCATGTGTTTTGGATGCCCTCCTCCATGTTGGTGTTTGGAAGGTATTAAATCATTCCCCAAAAGCTGTACCATGGAATCTCCTGCATTGGGATGAGGCCATGCATGATGGCCATTCTGTATCGGATTCTCACACAGTGACCATTATTCTAAAGAAGCAGAGTAGCCAGAGTCAGTGGCCCCTCCTTAATAAGACCATCCCAAGTGCTTTTTGCAGACTATATCGTTGCCTTTCCCAAAATGAGCTCTGCTAAAGGAAGCAGAGTAGGTAGTTGAAGATAATTCCTTATTTGGGCTCTTCCACGTAAGGAGGCTCCCCTTCCCATCACCTTTGATCTTTCCCTGAAAATCACCGTAGAGAGTATCCCCCGGCCTACAACAGCTTCCCCCCCAGATGGTGCTGAGGAATGTGCAGTTAGAGGTACACTAGCTGGGATGGCAAAAAGAGAGACCTGGCCGCCTAAATTGGACTTTCTGAAGTCACGCTCCCTGGATGGGTTATATAAGCATTACAGTTTCTCTTTGTGGGCAGTGAGTCAGAGCTAAATCCCACATGGAGGTGGACATGTGCTTAGAGACCCAAACTTTACTTACACTCTCCTATTGTGTGGATGTTTATCATATTTAATTTGTTGTTGGTTTAATGCATTTTTCTTTCACTGGTTGTGGAGGTGTGTGGCTTACCTTTTAACTTTGCAAAACTTTGGTACAAAGGAAATTTGAGAACACCAAAACATTTTCCAAATAATCTCAAAATGAACTGGGTCCCCAACTAATTTGATTTGTAGGGAATAAAAAACAAAGGCTTGCTAACAGAGAGCTTTAAAATTTATTTATTCACACATGCTAACATGCTTAAGTGTGGGTTCTCAATGAAGGCATATCAAGCAACACTTTCTTGCTCTAACTGTTGCCCATTAAAAAACTCCTGTGCCATATGCAGGTGTGATTACACAGCCCACTGCCAATTCTGACTGGCTCAAGGATCCTTTTAAAAATGTCCAGATGGATGTGAATGTCAGATTTGGCAGTTAAATTATAGAGCCCAATATATTCCTTTTAAGTACTAAGGCACTGATGCAGAATATCAATGTTCTCCACCCTTTCCCCCAATAGATTTCAAAAGAACAGCTTGGTTTTTAAGCTGGAAATTATATTTCCTCATTTCTTTTGAATCTCAGGATAAACTTTGTTCTGACTTTTTATCACTTTTATTCAATGGAAATATCTTAAACAGTATCAAAACTTTTCTGTTTTTTTGAAGGATTGGCAAAAAAAAAAAAAAAAGTCAGAAATTGGCTTTTCAGGGGGTGGGGTAGTTTTAAATGAGTGCACAGGAAAGGGGAAATAAAGCAATGGTAGCTTAGCTTCCCTGGGCAATTCCCTAGAGCCTGCGATCTGCCCTCCACAGACATGGTTTACAGGAGAAGGACATCAGAATAGAACAGAGAGACAGGAAGGCATTACCTTGGTTCTTGATGTTGTAAATCTTAAAGCTACACATTTGCTGCCCCCAAGAAAACAAGGCTCAGTGGCAACTTGGTGTCAGCACTGCTGTGCAAAACACCATACAACGTCACTATTACTGTTTCCCTTGCTCAGACTTCAAGACCTCAGTGGTAATCAGGAAACTGTAGACTGGATCCTTCGTCTTTTAACATAATCTATGTGGCTCATAGGATGTGGGGTTGCCTCATCTAATGTGCTGTGTGGGGCTTCCTTCTTGCAGACAGGAGCATCTGCTACACACCCTGATGTGCATGTATTTATTATTTCCATGGATCATCACCTCTAATAGACTGTAAGGCACAGATTTTCCTGTTTTGTTCACTAATGTAACCGAAGTGCCTGGAACAGTGTTAGCACATAATAGGTGCTCAATAAGTATTTGTTTAGAGTGTGAGGTGACCTCCACTGTAATGTTATCAGATTATACCTTCACATCCCAGGCATATTTATAGATGTTTGCACATTTGTGTGAATATCACTTAAGCTGCACAAAAATTGTATATGGTGGGCATTATTATTATTCCAATTTAAAGAATGAGAAACAAAGTCAAGAGAACGATTATTTAAAAAAAACTAGTTTAACACAACCAGGAAGTCTTAGAACCAGAACTGAAACCTGTATCTCTCTCACTGAAGAGCCCAAACCCCTCCTACATATTCTGCCTCTCAAATCTCACTTACATGAAACTTCTAAGTACTCATGACCCCTTCTGTTGTCATTCTCAATCTCTTTTTCTCTTCTAACTCCAAAGACTCCAGTGACCTTACCCTCTGCTTAGCTCCACCTATCTGTATTTGTTCCATGGTGGTTTTTTTATTTTTTTAATTTTTTACTATTATTATTTATTTATTTATTTTACTTTACAATATTGTATTGGTTTTGCCATACATCAACATGCATCCAGCCATGGGTGTACACGTGTTCCCCATCCTGAACCTCCCTCCCACATCCCTCCCCATACCATGCCTCTGGATCATCCCAGTGCACCAGCCCCAAGCTTCCTGTATCCTGCATCGAACCTGGACTGGCAATTCATTTCTTATATGATATTATACATGTTTCAATGCCATTCTCCCAAATCATCCCACCCTCTCCCTCTCCCACAGGGTCCAAAAAACTGTTCTGTACATCTGTGTCTCTTTTGCTGTCTCGCATACAGGGTTGTCATTACCATCTTTCTAAATTCCATATATATGCATTAGTATACTGTATTGGTGTTTTTCTTTCTGGCTTACTTCACTCTGTATAATAGGCTCCAGTTTCATCCACCTCATTAGAACTGATTCAAATGTATTCTTTTTAATGGCTGAGTAATACTCCATTGTGTATATGTACCACAGCTTTCTTATCCATTCATCTGCTGATGGACATCTAGGTTGCTTCCATGTCCTGGCTATTATAAACAGTGCTGCAATGAACATTGGGGTACACGTGTCTCTTTCAATTCCGGTTTCCTTAGTGTGTATGCCCAGCAGTGGGATTGCTGGATCATATGGCAGTTCTATTTCCAGGTTTTTAAGGAATCTCCACACTGTTCTCCATAGTGGCTGTACTATTTTGCATTCCCACCAACAGTGTAAGAGGGTTCCCTTTTCTCCACACCCTCTCCAGCATTTATTGCTTGTAGACTTTTGGCTCGCAGCCATTCTGACTGGCGTGAAATGGTACCTCATAGTGGTTTTGATTTGCATTTTTGTTTTCAATATTTTGAGTCTTATGAATGTAAAGCCAAGTCTTCTGACTCTGCTTGAGTGCTCTTTCGTGGCACGAGGCTTACTGGCCTACATGAATATGAACTGATGATGGTTGAATTCACATGTCAGAATACAAACATTTGCATACAACAAAATCCCTGCAAAGAGCACAAGACTTTGTCTGTGTTTTGATTGATGATTCAGCTCCAAGAAGAATTATTTTAACTTAAACTCGACATGTTTTTTTGTTCACTCAGTCATGTCCAACTCTCTGTGACCCTATGGACTGTCCATGGAATTCCCCAGGCCAGAATACTGGAGTGGGTAGCCTTTCCTTCTCCAGGGGATCTTCCCAACCCAGGGATCAAACCCAGGTCTCCTGCATTGAAGGCAGATTCTTTACCAGCTGAGCCACAAGGGAAGCCCAAGAATACTGGAATGGGTAGCCTATCCCTTCTCCAGGGGATCTTCCCCACCCAGGAATCAAACCAGGGTCTCCTACATTGCAGGTGGATTCTTTACCAACTGAGCTATCAGGGAAGCCCTTTTTGTGGGGTACTATCATATAAAACACTGGGAAAAATCAATAATTAAGCTCTGTTGGGTAAGAATTAAGTTCATGTTGTATCAAGGTGTGGGTATGTTTACTTCCTTTTGGATCACATTGATCCATATCTGCTTTTCAGTCACTTCAGTTCAGTTCAGTCACTCACTTGGGTCCGACTCTTTGCAACCCCATGGACAACAGCACACCAGGGCTCCCTGTCCATCACCAACTCCTGGAATTTACCCAAACTCATGTCCATCAAGTCGGTGATGCCATCCAGCCATCTCATCCTCTTGTCCCCTTCTCCTCCTGCCCTCAATCTTTCCCAGCATCAGGGTCTTTTCCAATGAGTCAGCTCTTCACATCAGGTGGCCAAAGTATTGGAGTTTCAGCTTCAGCATTAGTCCTTCCAATGAACACTTAGGACTGATCTCCTTTAGGATGGACTGGTTGGATCTTCTTGCAGCCCAAGGGGTTCTCAAGAGTCTTCTCCAATACCATGGTTGAAAAGCATCAATTCTTCAGTGCTCAGCTTTCTTTATAGTCCAACTCTCACATCTGTACATGACTACTGGAAAAACCGTACCCTTGACTAGATGGGCCTTTACTTCTCAGTAATGTCCAAAAGTTGGGTCCAGTCTCGTCAACTTAGAGATTGCAACTAAGGGTGTGAGGTATATTTTCAATCTCACTTTCTGGTAAATAAATTAGTATTGTAAGTTTGAAAATGGAGTCTCTACAATCATGATACAAGAGTGTATTGAAAAGACAAATCCATGATCACTAAATGGGTCAGGTTATGGGCCTCTCTCTCTACAGCTTGTTGGCACAGGTGGTGCCCAGTTATGGACATTTGCAAATACTGTTTACCTACATCACATTCCTCCAAATGCTGGGAGAATGCTTGAACTTCCCATGGAACTGACCTGAATCCTGCCCCCATCTGCATATTCTTCCCTTGCTCTAGTCTTTCCTTCCTTCTTTATTAAAATTTTCCCTTGAATATTTCCCTGATTCTTGCATTTTTCTTCTTTCTACCCCAAAATCTAGTTTTAAAATAACCTATAGGAATAATGATCAGGAAGACATCAACGATTCTGTTTTCACCATTCTATAAGTAAAACCATTATTATTCACAGAGAACATGATCAACTATGTAGAAAACTATGTATAGTCTACAAAAAAGCTATAAGAACTAATGTGTAAATTTAGAAAGTTTGCAGGATGCAAGATCAGTAAAAACATTCTATTGCATTTCTATAGACTAGCAAGGGATGCTCAGAAATAGAAATAAAAATCTCAAATAGTATCAGAAAATAAAATGTTTACAGATACATTTGTAAAAGATAAGAAAGATCTGTATACTGAAAATCATAACATTGTGCTAAGAGAAATTAACAGCTATGTAAATGAAGAGATATATTCGTAAATAACCTACTCCATTTACCAGTTCTTTCAAACTGATCTATAAATGTAATGCAATCTCAATCAAAACCTATGCAGCCAGCAAGCTAATCCTAAAATTACATACAAATGCAAAGGATATAATATAGCCAAAACCACTCTGAAAAAAAGAACAAAGTTGGAGAACTAATAAAATCTGATTTCAAGTTTTGTTGTAAAGCTACAGTAATCAAGGCTCTGTTCTGTTGGTCTGCTGCTGCTGCTGCTGCTGCTAAGTCGCTTCAGTCATGTCCAACTCTGTGTGATCCCATAGATGGCAGCCCACCAGGCTCCCCGTCCCTGGGATTCTCCAGGCAAGAACACTGGAGTGGGTCTCCGTTTCCTTCTCCAATGCATGAAAGTGAAAAGTGAAAGTGAAGTAGCTTAGTCGTGTCCAACTCCTAGCAACATGGACTACAGCCTACCAGGCTCCTCCATCCATGGGCTAAAGACTGACAAATAGATCAATGGACCAGAACACGGAGCATGGAAGCATACCCACATATATACGGACAACTGATTTTTGACAAGATGCAATGGCAATTTAGTGTAAAATCATAGGTTTAAAATCTTTCACCATTCTTAACTTCCACTACATTGTTTCAATCTCCCTCTCTTCCCGTGGAAAGAATGTCACTTTAAAATGCTCTCTATATCATTCTGCCTCTGCTGACTCCTTCCTGAAGATGGTTGAATCGCCATGCCTTTTTGTAAACAGTAGAGGAATTGCTTTTCAATAAGGTCATGACATTTTCCTTGGAGTTTCACAAGAAGAACCAAGGAACCAGATTCTTCTCACCACTGACCATGTCGAGAATGAACCCTCTAGGTTTCCCCTGCTTTTCTTCCACAAAACTGCTGGACTCTGTCTAGGAAAGACTGGGGTCTTAGGAACATGCTGCCTTTGCTGCCCCTGATGTGAAAAGAGCTAGCCTTCCACCCTGCTCTGGTCTCCATCTTTGACATCTTGTACCTTCATGTCACCAGTGGGTGAGGTGGTATGAGCAGTGAGAATCAGCATTTCTTCCAGAGCAGTTTCTTCCATTAGGCACCTATGAAACATCTCTTCAAGGCCCTGTATCACAGCTAACTGAGTGGTTAAGGAGTTAAGCAAAAGAGATTTTGAAAGAGAAACTGACATTTAAAACAAAAGCCATGCTAAAAATGATGAATAGGTTAGGCTTTTATTTTAAGCACATGTTTCCTTACTCCTCTCTCTCTAGGCTACGAAGAAACTAGCAAGGTCATAGAGGTGGTACAATATCATACATATCAAATATTCTAGAATGTTTTAATGTGAGGGCTTCCCTGGTGGCTTAGGCAATAAAGAACCTGCCTACAATCCAGGAGGCATGGGCTTGGTCCCTGGGTTGGGAAGATCCCCTGAGAAGGAAACTGCACCCCACTCCAGTATTCTTGCCTGGGAAATCCCATGGACAGAGGAGCCTGATGGGCTGCAGTCCGTGGGGTTGCAGAGTCAGACACTCACTGCAGAGTGTGTGTGCAGAGTGACTAACACACACTATATCAATAATAGTCAATAATAACTTATGGTAGAATGCTCTTTATTTTAAGGGATGGTTTAAGGCATCCAACAGTTAATGTGTCTCATAATGTCTCCTAAAAATAAAAGCAGTTCTTCATGTCTCATCTTTCTTGGCACAAGCCACACATATGATATACTTTGTTGAAAGTTGAGGTCTTACTTTTTGAGTTATAATTTGGGGAAATGAAAAAGAACATGAGCTTAAAGTAAGGTAGATGCATGTCTGTATCTTGGTACTGAGAGTAATTAGCTGAGTGACACTGGGGAATTATTGAACTTCCCTGAGCCTCATTTTTAGGTATCATGTAAATAGGTATCATGTAAATCAGGGGTTGGCAAACATTTTCTGTGAAGGGCCAGATAATAAATACTTTAGGCTCTGCAGGAAAAATTATCTCTGTTGTAAATACTCAATTTTGCAATTATAGTAGAATAGTCACAGGTGAAAAACAAATGGGAGTGGCTGTGTTCCAATACAACTTCATTTACAAAAACAAACCATTGGTTTAACTTGGCCTATGGATTATACTCTGTTGACCCCTGATATGGACAATGATACCTTCGTCCCAGGGTTGTAGGAAAAATGGGACATGAGAGAATGGTCATGTCCCAGGTCTTGGGTGAGTCTCTTGTATGGTCTGCAAAGTGAGGGTCCTAGCTTTTCAGCAGGAAAGAATTTAAGAGTGAGTTACTGAAAAGTGAAAGCAAATTTATTTAACAAGTTTATTTAGAGAGAGATACACTCTACTGACAGAGTGGAGGCTGTCTCAGAAGGTGAGAGGCTCAGAGTGTGAGAGTGGTTAGTTTTTATGGGCAGGATGATTTTATAAGCTAATGAGTGGGAAGAATATTCTACCTTGGAGGAGGGATGGGAGTTTCTAGGAATTGGGCTACTGTCCATTTTTTGGTCTTTTATGAGTCGGTCTTGCAATGTCATGGCTGCTGTAGTTGTGTCATTAAACATATGATAATGGACTATAATGATGGTATAATAAGGCTCAAGGTCTATTGGAAGTTGAATCTTCTGCCAACTTGGGCCTATAGGTTCTAACCAGTTTTGTCATATGCTTTTCTTAATGGTTCAGTCAGTTCAGTTCAGTTCATTTCAGTCGCTCAGTCATGTCCAACTCTTTGCGACCCCATGAATCACAGCACGCCAGGCCTCCCTGTCCATCACCAACTCCCGGAGTTTACTAAGACTCACGTCCATCGAGTCAGTGATGCCATCCAGCCATCTCATCAGCTGTCACCCCCTTCTCCTCCTGCCCCTAATCCCTCCAGCATCAGGGTCTTTTCCAATGAGTCAACTCTTCACATGAGGTGGCCAAAGTACTGGAGTTTCAACTTTAGCATCATTCCTTCCAAAGAAATCCCAGGGCTGATCTCCTTCAGAATGGACTGGTTGGATCTCCTTGCAGTCCAAGGGACTCTCAAGAGTCTTCTCCAACACCACAGTTCAGAAGCATCCATTCTTCAGTGCTCAGCCTTCTTCACAGTCCAACTCTCACATCCATACATGACCACAGGAAAAACCATAGCCTTGACTAGATGAACCTTTGTTGGCAAAGTAATGTCTCTGCTTTTCAATATGCTATCTAGGTTGGTCATAACTTTCCTTCCAAGGAGTAAGCGTCTTTTCATTTCATGGCTGCAGTCACCATCTGCTGTGATTTTGGAGCCCCCAAAAATAAAGTCTGACACTGTTTCCACTGTTTCCCCATCTATTTCCCATGAAGTGATGGGACCGGATGCCATGATCTTTGTTTTCTGAATGTTGAGCTTTAAGCCAACTTTTTCACTCTCCACTTTCACTTTCATCAGGAGGCTTTTTAGTTCCTCTTCACTTTCTGCCATAAGGGTGGTGTCATCTGCATATCTGAGGTTATTGAGATTTCTCCTGGCAATCTTGATTACAGTTTGTGTTTCTTCCAGTCCAGCGTTTCTCATGATGTACTCTGCATATAAATTAAATAAGCAGGGTGACAATATACAGCCTTGACGTACTCCTTTTCCTATTTGGAACCAGGCTGTTGTTCCATGTCCAGTTCTAACTGTTACTTCCTGACCTGCATACAAATTTCTCAAGAGGCAGGTCAGGTGGTCTGGTATTCCCATCTCTTTCAGAATTTTCCACAGTTTATTGTGATCCACACAGTCAAAGGCTTTGGCATAGTCAATAAAGCAGAAATAGATGTTTTTCTGGAACTCTCTTGCTTTTTCCACGATCCAGCGGATGTTGGCAATTTGATCTCTGGTTCCTCTGCCTTTTCTAAAACCAGCTTGAACATCAGGAAGTTCACAGTTCACATATTGCTGAAGCCTGGCTTGGAGAATTTTGAGCATTACTTTATTAGCATGTGAGATGAGTGCAATTTGCGGTAGTTTGAGCATTCTTTGGCATTGCCTTTCTTTGGGATTAGAATGAAAACTGCCCTTTTCCAGTCCTGTGGCCACTGCTGAGTTTTCCAAATTTGCTGGCATACTGAGTGCAGCACTTTCACAGCATCATCTTTCAGGATTTGAAATAGCTCAACTGGAATTCCATCACCTCTACTAGCTTTGTTCATAGTGATGCTTTCTAAGGCCCACTTGACTTCACATTCCAGGATGTCTGGTTCTAGGTCAGTGATCACACCATCGTGATTATCTGGGTCGTGAAGATCTTTTTTGTACAGTTCTTCTGTGTATTCTTGCCACCTCTTCTTAATATCTTCTGCTTCTGTTAGGTGCATACCATTTCTGTCCTTTATCGAGCCCATCTTTGCATGAAATGTTCCCTTGGTATCTCTAATTTTCTTGAAGAGATCCTTAGTCTTTCCCATTCTGTTGTTTTCCTCTATTTCTTTGCATTAATCTCTGAGGAAGGCTTTCTTATCTCTTCTTGCTATTCTTTGGAACTCTGCATTCAGATGCTTGTATCTTTCCTTTTCTCCTTTGCTTTTCACTTCTCTTGTTTTCATAGCTTTTTGTAAGGCCTCTCCAGATAGCCGTTTTGCCTTTTTGCATTTCTTTTCCATGTAGATGGTCTTGATCCCTGTCTCCTGTACAGTGTCACAAACCTCATTCCATAGTTCATCAGGCACTCTATCTATCAGATCTAGGCCCTTAAATCTATTTCTCACTTCCACTGTATAATCATAAGGGATTTGATTTAGGTCATACCTGAATGGTCTAGTGGTTTTCCCTACTTTCTTCAATTTAAGTCTGAATTTGCAATAAGGAGTTCATGATCTGAACCACAGTCAGCTCCTGATCTTGTTTTTGTTGACTGTATAGAACTTCTCCATCTTTGGCTGCAAAGAATATAATCAACCTGATTTTGGTGTTGACCATCTGAAGATGTCCATGTGTTGTTGGAAGAGGGTGTTTGTTATGACCAGTGCATTTTCTTGGCAAAACTCTATTAGTCTTTGCCCTGCTTTATTCCGTATTTTAAGGCCAAATTTGCCTGTTACTCCAGGTGTTTCTTGACTTCCTCCTTTTGCATTCCAGTCCCCTATAATGAAAAGGACATCTGTTTTGAGTGTTAGTTCTAAAAGGTCTTGTAGGTCTTCATAGAACCATTCAACTTCAGCTTCTTCAGCGTTACTGGTTGGGGCATAGACTTGGATTACTGTGATATTGAATGGTTTGCCTTGGAAACGAACAGAGATCATTCTGTCGTTTTTGAGACTGCATCCAAGTACTGCATTTCGGACTCTTCTGTTGACCATGATGGCTACTCCATTTCTTCTGAGGGATTCCTGCCCACAGTAGTAGATATAATGGTCATCTGAGTTAAATTCACCCATTCCGTCCATTTTAGTTCACTGATTCCTAGAATGTTGATATTCACTCTCGCCATCTCTTGTTTGACCACTTCCAACTTGCCTTGATTCATGGACCTGACATCCCAGGTTCCTATGCAGAATTGCTCTTTAGGTTCTATTTTTTTAACGGTTGTGCCAATCCCTTCCTTCCAGTGTCACTAGTGTTGTCATAGGGACTGCACACTGCATGTCAACTGATGAGAACACTGCCTGGCCTCACGTCCGCTCTGTGACATGACAATTTCCCTTATCCGGTGCCTCTGGGATCCCCTTTGCCACCACTTGTAACCCAGGTTAGAACATGCTTAGATAAGGGGGTGTGTTTGTCAGTAGGGCATGAGACGGTTTTGGAGAATTTCTGTTTGCATTCTTTTTTATTACTTGTGAAAGTACTTTTAAAGCTCTGAGTACAGTATGAATGCCAATTGTTATGTATTATTATTATTTTTTTCTGTCCTGGTGTCAGGGTAAGGAGAGAGAAAGCATTTCCAAAAGGAAGTGACCCCTTGGACCAAGGCAGCCTCTTATTAAATCTTCCTGTAGAAGCTTTGGGAACCTGCAGAGCTGATTGGGCAATGCCTTTTCCCCTTTCTGGATAAGTTTTCTAAATTTGCAATAAAGAAGATGGGGGTACATGTAAATTTTAGTTTGAGGAAAATGTAACATGGTTGACTATTTCTGTTTAGGCCTCATCTCCACATGGCAAGATGGAGATTTATAGAAAAGTATCTGTTATTGAATTGATATCAGGAAATAGAAGCTACCCTCTCATTGGTTTAGAGACAACCTTAAAAATTACAGTTGTTGGGAGTCTTTTTTAATTTTTTAGAAAATAATATATTTCTATTCTAGAAAGTTTAGAAGATATAGGAAAGTGAATAGGCCAGAAAAATTTTTTTAAAAAGCAAAAGAAACCTGTGGCGGATTCAAAAAACGAATACAATTATGTAAAGTTTAAAAATAAAATAAAATTTAAAAAAAAAAAGGCAAAAGAAAAATTGACCTTTGAACACCCCTTCTAATCTTGACTTTGAGTCTTTTTTTTTTTCTTTTCATCTTTTACATCTTATTTGTTTACAGTATTATAATCATACCCCGTATTCACAGAGTTACATTCATAAGCTGCTCTTTTCACAGTACAAGCATGAGGCAAACACATCCCCATGTCTTTAAAAACCATTAATGATATAATTTTTAATGGTTTGAGAGGATTCCAAACATTGAGATAGCACATTTGGTTGGCAGCTGACCATTCAAGTACACCTTTAGGAATTTTCACTCCCCTTTATACCTTTGTAAGAAATGGAAAAAGAAAATAAGAGAGAGATTACGATTCAAATCTGTTGGTTTGTTTCTTTTTTAAAGTGGTGAGAGGTTTGGTGTGGAAGGCTCCATATGACAAGGTTGTCCTTTCTAGCTGGGTGAGAGCTGAAGTGAAGCAACTGAGCGTGAGTCTGATATGGCAACAGGCTCTCAGAATTCCCCACATTAGCAGCCAACCTGTTCTGGGCTGGGACCTTGCCTCAGCCACGAGGCTTCATGGTGACAATTCAGGAGCTGACAGCATCTGCTCATACTGCAGAGTCACCACAGGCATGCCCCATCTTGATTAACTGGGTTGTTTCATTTTAGACATTCTCCTGTCACAGAACATTCCATGCTTGTACAAGTGATAATGAGTTACCCCAGGGATAACCTCCTCAGAACCAATAACTCTGTGTAACTCTTTAAGTACTGAATACATCAGCCCTTCTCTAAAGTTAGAAAGCAAGGCATTAATAGCATCTATTAATAATATAATATTTGTGGCAGAGTGGGTCTGAAACATTATGTTAGCAATTAACTCCTTTATTGTGACATTAATGAATGAGATTAGAATTGGATTTAAGGATTTGTTAAATGGCAAAGTCCAGTGACCTTAATTACTCTAATCTTATCTGACCTAAATGAATGAAATGCATTTCTAGTATGTAAAATGGTAGGCATTGTTACCTTATAATGTGCAAGCTGCTCATCTGATCTGTAATGCTAAAAATAAAAATGGAATGAGAGATAATGAAACAGACTAATTTATGGATACATCTCCAAAAACAATTAAAGGTATCTTGAGCCTGAACCACATAACATCTCCCAACAATCCTTTCCTAACTCTTAAATAAAAATTGCTTTCTTTCCCCGATTATAAAAGTTTTGCCTGCCCACTGTGAACAACAAATGATAAATTTACAAAGAAAAAGTACAAACCACCCATGATCTGACCACAGAGATATAACCAATGTTATATCACTGTGCTCTTGTTGTTTGCCACAGAGATGCTTTAATTTACAAACTGACTATACAT
This sequence comes from Bos javanicus, assembly GCF_032452875.1. NCBI lineage: Eukaryota > Metazoa > Chordata > Mammalia > Artiodactyla > Bovidae > Bos > Bos javanicus. The sequence continues at coordinate 11,911,925 of NC_083887.1, read as the reverse complement.
CTATATCTATATATTTATATCCATATATGCACACGTGCTTAGTTGCAACCGACTCTTGGTGGCTCCATGGACTGTAGCCCACCAGGCTCCTCTCCCATAGAGCCACCAGAAGCCCAATATATACATATATTAATATAAGGGCATACATATGATATTGCTATAATGTTATTTTCACTTATATTCTTCCAGAGATTTTCTTCTATGCATATATACATAGAAATATATATATATATATATATTTTTTTTTTCTTACATATAGGAATAGGATCATGCTATGCATATTATTTAACACAATTCTCTTTTTTCATGATAATATGTCCTAGGCTGGTTGTCCCTCTTCCTCCCCGAGACTACAGGAACTTAATTGCTTTTCCTCTTTAGAGCAACCGTTACCTCCTTAGTTTCTCAAGGCGTCTCCCCAAGATGTACTACAGAATGCAGCCTCTTCAGATTCTGCTTTCCTCACTATTCTTGAAGCCTTCCACACAGATCTTTGTTAAAGATTTTACTGCTAATTGAAAAGGAAAACAGATGACACAAAAGTAGCCATGATGGTAGGTTCTGTAAGATTTGACTCACTTTGACCTTCCTGGTTCCCTGGTTGGAAGCGCCTGGGTGGCCTGAAATGCTATTGCTTGTCATCTTGAGCTCTGGTAGAAAATTTCATCAAACTTTCCCTCACTTCAGCCTTTTTCTACCTTCAGGCTCTAAAATTCAGTGATTCTCAAGCTAACTGGAGTGAAGATGAAGTTGCTTTTTTATTTTAAGTATTCTTTGTGGTAAAATGCACACAGAGTTCACTGTTTTGCCATTTGTAAGTGTACAGTTCAGGGGCATTGAGTACATTCACATAGTATTTGAGATCGCATAGTATTTGTCTTTGGTGTCTGGCTTATTTCAGTTACAATGTCTTCAAAGTTTGTTCATGTTATAGAATACGTCAGAAGTGCCTTCTTTTCTAGGGCTGAATAATATTCTATTACATGTATATACCGTGCTGTGCTCAGTCGCACAGTTGTGTCTGACTCTTTGTGACCCGATGGACAGAGGAGGCGCCTCTGTCCATGGTGATTCTCCAGGCAAGAATACTGGAGTGGGTTGCCATGCCCTCCTCCACGGCATCTTTCCAACCCAAGAATCAGACACAGGTCTCCTGCCTTGTGGGCAAATTCTTTACCATCTGAGCCACCAGGGAAGCGCAAGAATACTGGAATGGGTAGCCTATCCTTTCTCCAGGGGATCTTCCCGATCCAGGAGTCAAACCAAGGTCTCCTGCATTGCAGGTGGATTCCTTCCCAGCTGAGGCACCAGGGAAGCCCATAGTATATGTGTATGTCACGTTTAAAACGTCTCTTCGTCCTGCCAGCACTTGAGCTGCTCTCACCTTTTGTCTGTTGTGAATAAGACTGCTGTGAACATGGTGTACACATACCTGTTTGGATCCCTGCTTTCAAATCTTTTGAGTATATATCCAGAAGTGAGATGGCTAGATCATGTGGTAATTCTATTTTTAATCTTCTGCAGAGCTGCCATACTATATGCTACAGAGGTTGCACCATTTTACATTTCCATTAGTGATGGACTAGAGCTTCATTTTCTCCCCAAGGTCTGTTGTTTTCTGGAGCTTGTTGTTGTCGTTGTTTTTGAAAATAATCTTTATAATGAGGATAAAGTGGTATCTTATTGTGGTTTTGATTTACATTTCCCTAATGGTTAGTGACTTTGAGTCTTTTCATGCATTTATTGACCATTTGTAAATCTTGTTTGGTGAAATTCTTTTCAAGTTGTTTGTTCATTTCTTGATTGAATTATTTGTTTTGTTGTTGTTCTTTTTCATTTATTTTGGTTGTTTAACTTTTCTTCCATTATCGATTGATGGTTTTCTAAAAATAGAGTAAAATTCCTACCAGTGAATTGCTGGATATAAAGATGAAAGATGTTAAGATGAAGTCCTAGTACACGTGTTTCTAGCCATAATGGCAAAGGGACTGATTTGCTCCTCTACTTTAAACGACTAGGAAACCGGAATACTACATGAAACAATGGTTTTTCACATACTGAGCAAAAGTTCCATTAGGAGTATGATCCCTTCACAGAAAAGAAACAGGATGAATCCTACCTCACCTGAGCTTCCTGCTTAGAGGCAGCCCACGAGCATACTCGAGAGGACCAAACTGACCCCTGGCAACACAAGTGCATGCCAGAAAAAAGTCCACGGCTATGTAAGAGAACAAAGCGAAATTCAGTACTCACTGCTGAAGATCAACACAATCCCCAATCCAATAAAACCTTTACCCAATACGTAAAAAAGCAGGAAGTATGATCCTTAAGAAGGAAAAAAAATCAAGCATTAGTAGATAAATCATATAAAATAAAACAGAAAAAAAGATGTAAGAATATAAGACCCATTTTTAAATTTTTTAAAAAATGTAATGGACATAAATTAATCTGAGAAATTGCTGTAAAAATTTATAAATGCTACTTTCATGTTCTATATTTATTGTTCCATGACATGGCCAGTAACAATCCATAGACCATCAGTTGGTCTGTGGACCACACTTGATGTAGCCCTGATTAGACTAATATTTTTTTAACCTCAAACAGATTGACTTTAATATGATTACAGAAAAAAAGTGCAAAACCAAAAAAAAAAAAAAAAAGGCCTTTGAATGTATGTCCATACAATAGGAGAGCCTGTATCCAAAATGAGCTACGTGTCTCTAGGGATTCCAGTCTCAGCTACTCCCTCGGGGGTTTCCCAGCATTGTGCCTGACCCCAAGGGAACACCTGAGGCGAAGACCCAAGTCCTCAGAGTTGAAGTGTATCTGGAAAATTTGTGAGTCTTAATTACCACAGTCATTTTAGATAAGCAGAGACACAAGATTTTAAGTAAAACCCTTTTGAGCCTAATTATTTCCTCTGTTACCATGAATTTCAGAGGAAACTGTACTAAATCATTCTGGAAATAGGTCCTTAGTTCACAAGATGCTGAGAACTAATTACTTAATGCATTGGATTGTGTGCGTGTTGTAACTGCAAACTGTGGAGACAGGATAAGAAGAGCCTCCAGGAGCTCTTTACCACCTACCTCTCAGAGGCAAATGTCCACGAACACTTTGTTCCAAAGGAGAATGGAACATTGTCTTCTGGAAATCTGCTAATTGAGTTGCTAATTAACAGCAGCTTTCGTTTATAGTCCTGAAGATTGTTGCTCAGCCTATCCAGGTTCTAATCTGTTTTGTGTGATGAAGCTGGGAGGAGAAAGAGGGAAAAAGACAAAATAAGTATGTGTATACACTGTTGTTTGCTGTTGTTGCTCAGTCGCTAAGTTGTGTCCAGCTCTTTGCGACCCCACGGACTGCAGCACACCAAGCTCTTCTGTTCTTCACTATCTCCGGGAGTTTGCTCAAATTTTCATGTCCCTTGGGTCAGTGATGCACTCTAACCATTTTTCCTTTATCATCCCCTCCTCTTGCCTTCAATCTTTTCCAGCATCAGGGTCTTTTCCAATGAGTCAGCTCTTCACATCAGTTGGCCAAAGTATTGGAGTTTCAGCATCAATCCTTCCAATGAATATTCAGGACTGATTTTCTTTAAGATTAACTGGTTTGATCTCCTTGCTGTCCAAGGGGCTCTTAGGAGTCTTCTCCAACACAACAGCATGACAGTTTGAAAGCATCAGTTCTTCAGCACTCAGTATACATTGTATACATGTGTACACTGGGGATATGCAAATATCAGAGATGGCATTCTATTTCTTACTTTCATTTGGAACTCATGACAGCCATTTCTCAATCTCTTTTTCTATTCGTTTTCTCATCTATGAAAAGAGTATAATGGTAAAATATCTTCCTCAAAAGGTTGATATTATTTGCTGTATATAAACATATTGGCACATGCTATGTGCCCAGTATATATTAAGTGTTTACACCTGAATCTATAATTCTATAATGTTTGCTTCTTTTTTCATTCATTGAAATCCACCCAAGAAATGTGTGGCATCTGAGGGCTTAATCTAGAAATCATACTTTTTAAGTTAAAAGCTCTGATGTAATTTTACAGAATGTAGCACTGTTAATTTCAAGTTAGACATTTTTGTTATTTTCTGTGGCAAAACCACATCACCCCAGGGGCAAGAGCTGAGTCCTTCGGTGTTGGCAGTAGAATCATTATGCAATGGCAGGTTGCCTGGCATCAACTTCATCATCCACAAAGCTTCAGCATCCCCTGTAGTTTCCCCACAGAATCATAAATACCTATTTCTTATGACTATATCCTTTTGGTCTATTGGTAGAAAAAAAAATTATGTGGGAGAGCACTGAGGGACACCTGCCTTGGCTAAGCGTTGCCACTCACACCCAGAGGACTCAAAAGAATGACAAAAGTAACATGTTAACTAGGCTCAGTCAAAAGGAAAAGGTGAATAGTCATTTTTCAGTTTCAACTCTGCATCCCTTTATTCTTCTGTGCAAAATACAATCTCATAGTGATTGCAAAAAGGTCTTGGGGAACACTCTACCAAGACATGTGAAGAGGTGCCCCTGATGTGGGCATTCTGAAAATCTTGATGAGCACCTTGCCTGGCTACGGATAACTGTAGCCACAGCCCCCTTCCTACCTCCAGTGAGGGACCAGTGCTCTGTGGGTTGCTGAGTTGATAGTCTCAGCATTGCTCCCTATATGAATGTGGAAACTGTTCCTAAGGTGACCAGTAGCCACTAGGGATGAATGTTCTAATTACTTTAAGTGACAGTAAATAAAATTATTTTGAAATGTATCAGAGGTCTTGTCTATAGAGAAAGAACTCTTTTAGTTATGCTTGGCTAAATTGATCTTCTGAAATAAGAATATATTATTTCTAAGAGATTGTATATTGATATTGAGCTATTTTCATTTAAAAATAATTATTTGGGGGTAGAGGTGAGCTCTCATACTAAACTAGAAGTAGCAAAAATTAGATAATAAGAAATGTAGTTTTTGTTCTTCTGATTTCCGGTTTTCTTCCTGACATTCTGTAAATTTCTGATATGGTCCCTTTTTATTGCTGTTTTTCTGTGTCCTTTGTTGATATCCTCAGCCAGTCTCTTGGTTTCAAATACTGTCATTATTTTGTGGAAAAAACAACTGAATCCCTCTTTACAGTTATGGGGCATCTTCCTACATGAGTTAATATCTATCATCCAAGCCATCTTGGTTTGGTGTTCTCCCACTTGTATCTGGAAGTGGGTTGACTCTTTTTCCTCTAAACAATAATGGGAGAGTGGATCATTCTAAAGCCAAGTCATAATCATGTCACTCCCATATTCAGAAATCTTAGTAGTTCCTCACTCCCTACAAAAAAGAAAAAGAAAACTTCCAAATTTATAACCTATCATTTAAATGTTTTCTAAAAATTTCCTCAGCTTACCTTTCCAAGGTATCTCTTATATGCTTCATTTACATGGTCCTTCCAATGATTAACAAATGGTAAGAGCTGCAGTGGGGAGATGGAAGAGGGGAGGGTGCCACCCAGCTCAGCAGCTGTCTGGGCCCTGGACCAAAGCCTGCTTCCCCTTCCCTGTTCCCACACTGCCTCCTCCATGGGCTAAATGTGGAACTTGCTGGTGTCAACCCAATTTTCACCTGGAAATTTGGTTTAGGTGGCACAGATCATCTTTGGAAAATTCTTTTGTGTGCCAGTGCAGATTAAAAAACAAGCTGAACTCCTGAAGCCTGAGGGCTGCCTTTGAGAGCACTGCTTCTGGCCCTCCAAGCTCTAGGGTTAGCACTGCAGCATGGCAACCCCTGTGAATTGTGTGCCCTCAGCATGCGAGGTTCTCCTCCAGAAGCAGGAAGCACACTCAGAGAATGCTGAAGCTACAACACTCACTTCCAGAACACAGACAGTCTAAGAGGAGCAAGGCAGACAGGCAGCCAATGTGAAGGGACGTGCCCAGTAAGCAGCGGGCCCCTGCCACTGCCTCAGCAACTGTTCCCTCTGCGCTCAAAGCAGAGTTCAGGGAGCCTGTCCCTGTCTATGACTGAAGGCTCAGGCATTCAACCAGCATGGTCCAGTAACCCTAAAGGGAGGAATTCTATCACAAAAAAGTCAACACCCAGGAGGTGGTGGCCTTTCCTTACAGCGGTGGCTTCATCTGGGCATCCCTAACTGGTTTTCAAATTCTCCAGGCAGGGAGAACACAGGGGCTGGCCAGTCAGTCCTAGTCTCTCCTGCTTTATGACTCCAAGAGTGGGAATCATACCCAGCAAGCACTCCTCAGGCCAGGTGAGAGCTGGACCTGAAGAATGGGGCTGAAAATTGTGCCAAGGGAACAAGGTATTGCCCCACACTGCTTTGGTCAGAGAGCTCCTGGTCAGAATTCTGCTGACTCGATAAATTCCCAGGATTCCCAGCACACAACACCCTGACAATTCCATCACCTCATGGGACCCACAGGTCTTCCAGACTTTTAGATTATTAACCAAAGCCCACACCTGCTCTGAAGACTGACCGAATGATGTGTATGTTCTCAAGCTGCAGAGACTGTGCTGAGGGGCAAATGGAAACTGCTGCCCTTTCACACCCATGGCATCCCTAGCAGCACATCAAAGAGAAGCAAACCTGTCTGAACATATTTGACCTGAAACCTCTCCCGGAAATCCAACCAGGGCTGGAATTCCTCCCTGGATACCAAACGGCAGCCACCTCCATGTCTTCTGGCACCAGCACCCATACCTGCTGCTCCCATGTGTCCCCTGGCATAAGCCTAGGGTGGAAAACAAACAGATTCCTCCTGCAGGCAGCCCTGCCAACTTACTCCACTCTTCCTCCACGGTACTGTGCCAAACCTGATGCCCCCAAAGGGAGCAACTACCCGTCTCTCAGGGGCAATGGCTCTGGCAGATCCCAGGATCCTCTTGCCTTTCCCTCTCCACTGGTGCCCAGTTGAGATTCCCACACCCTGGGAGAGACCCTAGACAGACTACATCATGAGGAGCTCGAGCAGCAGCAGAACTTCTTGTGTGTGCATCGTGTGTTTTCATTGGCTTAGTCACGTCTGACTCTTTGCAACCCCACAGACTGTAGCCTGGCAGGCTCCTCTGTCCATGGGATTTTCCCAGGCAAGAATACCATTTCCTCCTCCAGGGGGTCTTCCCAACTCAGGGATCAAACCTGTATCTCTAGCATCTCCTTACAAACTCTCAAATCTAGTGTATGATTTCCCCTGATGAAAATACATTCACAGCATCCTGAAGAATACAAAATGCTGCAGTGTAAGCTGACCCTCCAGGGAAACCAGAAGGACTGATAGAGGCCAGAATGGCTCAGTAACAAAACTGGAGTAAGGGACCTGGGTCCCAGACAGATGCAGAGGCTCCACTTGTCCTTTTTGGATGTGAAGATGTGCCCTTTTCTTCAGATGAAGTGATTTCTTCTTCCATGAGCTCCAAGTCTGGGTGCCTAGCATCCAATCACCCAGATTATGTGACTCCTGAGCAGGTAGTTTGCCTGAAGTTACAGCAAGAGTGTTTAATCAACAGAAGAAGAAGAATCAGGGACAAGTGGCTATACCCAGTGTTCCTTCCAGGATACTGGGTGACCCACATGGACCTTGGAATTTGCCTTAGGGCCTCTCCCTCAATACTAGATGACCCCTAGTGAAGGCTGGGTGCCTGGGCAAACAACCATATTCTGATAGTATGACTACACCACATTCTCTGCTCTTAGGAGTATGGCCCTCAGCTCCAACACGCCAGGGATCAGATATGCCTTCCTGGATTTGCAAGCATGATAGTCTCTGAAATGAAAGGCAAATGTCCCCAACCCTGCATCCAGACCAGGTCTTACTGAAATCAGCTGGCCAGACAGTATGCCAGGGGGTCTTCTGTGGTTTCGACTGAGGGGATTGCTTCCAAAATCCCCTAAGATTTTCTGCCAAGACATTTCAACAGCAATTTGCAGAGGAATTTCAAAGTGGTCTTCCTGGGATAAACATGACGGTCCTAAGGCCCAGCATGGAGGTGATTACCATGATCCCAGGCTTTCATTTTTCCTCTGAGTCTTACCCACATGACTTTCCAAAAACGATTCCCTACCAATGAGCTCTGGTTGAGTTTGAGTTTACTATGACCCTTAAAGTCATGGAAGGAAATATTAGTTTAAATGTCAACATGGGATCCAACTCTCAGGTGCTACATGAGATGAGAGGCTCAGTGGGCCGATGATGAACTGCACTCAGGCAGCTCCAGGATGTTTCCTACTGAGCAGAAGACGGTTCCTCTGCCATATGGAGAGCACCCTCAGCAGGAGTATGGTGTGGGCTTTAGGCCATGTTCTCCGTGTCTCAAAGTCCAGAATGCCATAGTGCTTTGTGGACCCTCAGAGAACCAATCAGACCCAGCAGAAGGACTAATGGTCAGCTAAGTCATAGTCACCACATCTCACCCCTCCTAGACATCCCCTTAGCTTCAACACAGCTCCTTCCAGTTTGAGACGGCCTGGGGCAAAAGCCTTTGAATAAATCTGTGGCAAGCAGCCATGTGCATTCTCCTGGTCTGAACCCTCTGAAACCTCCCATCATGTACCATCCAGTCATCAATTCTGGGCTTGCCCTCAGGAAACCTCTAGATTTCATTGCACATGGCAGGCCCAGATACTGCTGCTTCAATGACAGCCTTCTTAGGGCTTGCTGCCTCTCTGTGCATGATCTGCTTCTGTGAGTATCCAGATGTCTTCTCTCTAGTTCGACTTGCCTCCAGAGCCATCTGTCCTCAGGCTTCCTCTCCATTGTGATGTCTTACATGTTTGAGTTTGCAGTGTCCTGTTCTACCAGATTATTCCATTGTGGAATCAAAAAATCAGTTGGCTTGGATGATAGGTCCCCTCCAGCTCCTTTACTCAACTTCTTATCAATGAGTAACATGCCAGGAATGGGCATTAATACTTACAAATCCTTGAACTTCCTGTTCCAATGCCAACCTTCAACCCCATGGGAAGGCCCTGCCACTCCTCACTCCAGCCAGATGCCCTGCCTGGGTACCCTAGAAAACCCACATTTATTATTGGCATCAAACAAATCTGCCTCATGGTACTTCAGTGGGGCTTGATTTCACGTCACACATTATGATGGGTCTTGGACCCCAGGAGCCTCAGATGGTATCTCAAGGACAGATGTGTCTTTTGCAGGAGTTTCCTCCAGGATAAGTCTCTTCCACAGCAGATATCATTTTCTTACGGTGTTCCCAGTGGAGGTAGAGTAACTTCCTGGGGACATGGTGTCACCTCTCCTCAAAATTCAGCACTTTACAAGCATGGAGGCCCAAGGGGTCCTGAGGCCTTCACTGTGCTGGGGACTAGCATGCCTTTAGTCTTTTCAGACCCAGATCTGCAGGAGGTCAGACCTGAGTTGGATCTGTCCTATGTTCTAACATTTTACACTTTATTTATTTATTCTAACATTTGACACTTTATTTCTACTTCCTTTCAAGAATGAATTTTCAGAAGACTTCATTTAAAATTATTTTTCTATTTGACTTGCTTAGATGTCATGATGAAAACACTCTGGAAGTCATAGACCAATGGGGGCAATAAACATGTGCTTTTAAGCAATGTTGTACCCAAGATTCTTAGCTTCTAAATGCAATGACATTGAAGAACCTGCCCATCACCACTGCCACCCTGGCCTTGCTGCCACAGGCACCAAATACCACCCTAGTTTGTCCACCAGGAATTATGTCACTCTCTTGAATTTAATGCTCTGTCTGTTCAGTGGTGTGCTCACTTTAAATACTTCCAACTTATTAAAATGTAGACTTGCCAAATAGGAAAGCTGGCAGAGTGATTGTCTGCTAAAGAAGAGGTTCCTTTACCATGTCAATACTTAAAACAAGAAGCTGCTTTTAATACATTTTAATGTTTGAAAGCATTATTTCTCAGGGACTCTGGATTCGCTGGAAATGCAGTATACCTGTATTCTCTTCATTTTCTAGCACAGACTTTGACACTTTCAGAAGCCAGCCAGAAGTAGGACAAACAGCTAATGGTCTGTGTCATGGGCTTTGTGGCTTGTGAATCCAGAATAAGAGGCCAAAGAAGAAAATAACTGTTCTAGCACTGATTAGCTGTGAATCAGTTTCAAACCTCAGAAAGGTCATTTTATTTTACTCACAGGGAAATCATACTAAACAACCTACTCCATGTCAAAACATTTGGATTTCTGCAAAGAAAGAAAATAAGATTGGGATTGGTGGTACAGTGTCTTATATGAAGAAAATCATATCATCAGAGCATATTGGAGATTTAATGGCCCTTAGCATTCCCTTAATCAGGCTAAATTATTTATATTGTAGATGCAGAAAGCAGAATGGGCATCTTAGTTTTGTCTTCCAAGCATTTCTCTTTTCTCTTTCCAAGCTAACTTTAAAAGATGAATCCACATCCATTGAAGAGTTCCAAAGAAGGATTGAAATTGTTGGCTTCAGAGATGGAGGCCTTCAGAAGTGACTACTCTGAAGTTTCTTAGCTTAGGTCATACTCGGTACATGCAATTTTTCATGTTTAGTGGGTACCAAGAAAAGGCAGCTTATCATATGAATTGAAAGAATGTTCCACATTTATTATTGGCATCAAACAAAGCAGGTTTTGGATTTTGTTTTGTTTTTTTTTTTCTGGCCCATGATTGGGTAGAACAGAGAATGAAATTACAAATTATGGAGCATATCAGGCATTCACAAGGAAACATTTAAATGTAGCTTTGAATTTAAACTAGTCTCTTTAGTGTATAAACCTCACAGTTCTTCCTTCTATCTATAGTTCAACCTAAAATATAAAAGATAAAGCATTCTTTGGGTTGAGATCTAGCTCTGTACTCTGTTTTATATTCTGACCTACAAGGATGTAGAATTTGCTGCAATGGCATGTTATAGAGACATGTTCTATCTTGAAAATAAGTAAGATATTTCTGTTAAAAATAGATATGGAGATTAGTGGTGGATAAGTCTCATTAAGTTTGGAATGTGGGTTGATTTTATATAAGGGTTCCAGGAATTCTGGGGCTTAGTGACAGATTACACAAATATTTGGGGATTAAAGAGCTCATCGAATCCAGGGAAAAAAATTCATATCCTTTAAGTATGTCCCCCAAATATATATGTTTGTGTATATATACACGCACATACACATATATACTTAGGAAAGAATAATTAATAACCAAAGCTTTATGTTTTCAGAGACATATCTTTTCAACCTCTATTGCAGAAACTAGCATGGACGGAGGAGCCTGGTAGGCTGCAGTCCATGGGGTCGCTAAGAGTCAGACACAACTGCGCGACTTCACTTTCACTTTTCACTTTCACACAATGGAGAAGGAAATGGCAACCCACTCCAGTGTTCTTGCCTGGAGAATCCCAGGGACGGGTGGGCTGCCGTCTCTGGGGTCGCACAGAGTCGGACACGACTGAAGCGACTTAGTAGTAGTAGTAGTAGTAGCTCTATTCTAAACAATGCCCACTGGAAAAAGCAGACCAAATAGGACACACAATCTTTTCTCAGTGACCATATTAAGAATTGATCTATCTTGCAGGTATAAGAAGAGACAGCCTGGCTTGAGTTCAAATCCTGTCTCTCTCAGCTTCGTTGCTATGTGGCCTGTTCAAAGTATTCACCCTCACAGAGACTCTATTTCTCAAACCTGAAGGAAGAGGGTGTAACAGTGTGAGGATAGATTTCCGATTACAAAATAAAATGTTAAAACAATGCTTGATTAAAAAATAATGCTCAAGAAAGCCTGAAACGAAGTATCTTCCTTTACATTGACTGTATGAAAGATTTTTACAATTTCTACCAAATGACAGTAGTGGTAAAGTATCAGGTAAATTATCTGCTGCAATGCGGGAAACGTAGAAGACCTGGGTTTGATTCTTGGTGAGAAAATCTCCTGGAGAAGGAAATGCCAACCCGCTCTAGTCTCTTGCTTGGAAAATTCCATGGACACAGGAGCCCGGTGGGCTACAGTCCATGGGGTCCGCAGACAGCTGGACGTGACTGAACACATACATACCTCCTCCAAACCTCCAAGGGAGCACTGCTTCAGTATCCATTTATTACTTCCTTTTCAGTAGTTGTTAATCAGTCTAACAGGGTGAGGCACGGATTCTTCAAAGAGAGAGTCTTAGACTTGTGGAGAAAAGAACTGGGCTTGAGATCTGACCTATGCATTATCTCTGACTTCGGAAAAGTAATGTATTTCTCAGACTTATAGTTTCTTATCTGTAAGATGATACTGTTAGACCAAATGCTGATATCCCCCCTAAAATTTGTATATTGAAGCTCTAACCCCTATGTGAGGTGTTCGGAGGTGGGGATTTGGGTAGATAAGTTTAGATGAGGTAGTGAGGGTAGGTTCTCCTGAATGGGATTAATGGGATTACAAGAAGAGACTAGAGCTTGTTCTTCTCTCTCTCTCCACCATGTAAGACAAGGTGACTGTACACCAGGAAAAGGGGTCTAAGCAGAAACCAAATCAGCTGATGCCTTATTCTTGGACTTTCCAGCCTCCAGAACTGTGAGATATAAATGTACACGGTTTAAGTCACCCAGTCTGTGGTATTTTGGTGTAGCAGGCCAAGGAAGGCAGATGGGGATAAAAATACCAAACCACGTTACGGAGTCCTTAGATCACAAATGAAATATATATAATGTCTCTGCAAATTTTCAATCACTAAACAAATTATGTCTATTGTGTTAGGACCTAGAGAGATGTAAAAATGAACCAGGCACAGACCTTGACCTCAAAAAGTTCAGTTTCCTAGGTGAGGTAAGACTTGCTGCTGCTGCTGCTAAGTTGCTTCCGTCGTGTCCGACTCTGTGCGACCCCATAGACGGCAGCCCACCAGGCTTCCCCCCATCCCTGGGATCCTCTAGGCAAGAATACTGGAGTGGGTTGCCATTTCCTTCTCCAATTAGAACATTTCCTTCTCCTGTTAGAACATTCTTCTAACAGGATCTGGGAATTCAGAGTTGATGAGATTATTTCTAGCTAAGAGTTCATAATGATATAAGACCCTCAAGATCAGTTCAGAGAAAACAGAGGTCCAATTAAAGAAGAGGTTTGTATAAAAGTACCACATATTTACATAATATTTTATAATTTTCACTCATCTTTTCCTTAGATCATAACTCATAAATTTACATCCATAGGTACATACTATAATTATTATCCAACCTTCAAAGATTCATAAGTGATCATATTTCAGTTTCCTATAAATGTAAGAAATAGACGTGGTTATTAATCATCCCTTTCCCATTTCATATTATTATTATCATCATCTTCAGACACAGGATAAATTGTGGTTAAAAACCTGTACTTTGGAGTTAGGCAGATATAAGTTCATGTACCAAGTTCAACTGGTTACTAGATTTCTGACCTTGAGGATATTGCTTAGGCTTTTGTTTCTTTATTTGTAAAATGGAAATAATCATATTGTAATGAGTCTATTGTGAGAATGATATTGTTGTGGGACTTTACACACACATACACACAGTATTTAGCACAATACATGACATAAAGTAAATAATTCACAAATAGTTGTTTACAAATAAAATAGTGAGAAATGTCTTATTTTTACCCATTGTCCCTCATGGAAGTGGTATTGAAAAATTGCTCACTGATGCTTTCTTTTCAACCCTCTCTTTATTGAAATATTCACAGACATTGAATTATAAAGCAAAAAACTTGCAATCTAAAAGTCGTTCAATACAGAATGTTTCTAAAATGAATGGAAGAGAAAGTATGAGTGGGAGTGACAAGAATAAGTATTTACAAGTCTTTACTGCATAAAAAGGGCTTCCAAAGACATTAATCTATTTGCTCTTTTATAATAAATCTGTAGCCTGAATATTATTTATCTTCTCCATTTTACAGATTAAAAAAATATGACTCAGATAAGTTGAGTGACTTTGGCTAAAATCATACAGCTTGTAAATAGAGAAGACCGGAACTTATATTCAGGTATTCTGATTTCCAGTCCCTGCAGGTAGTTATTGGGGCAACTGAACCCCAAGAAATCCTTACAAGACTGGAAAAACTTCCAAGTGATTAACTGGGTTGGTAGCATTATGGCCCTCCCTCCTATTTGTGGATTTTTGCTTTCTCACTGAGGATTATTAAAGTAAGTTACTTAAGCCTCTTCACAAAGCACCAGAAATTCCTGGTTACAAGACAACTAATGAAATACGTGTTTCCCTTCAAATGGATTTCAGAGGATCTAGAATTTAAACAGCCTCATTGGAGAGGCAGATCCCTTTGTTTTTTGGGCTCACTGGATCACTTTTTTGAGCTCCTCAAGGTCAGGGACTATGTCTTACCCATATTTCCATTTCAGGGCCCAGCACAGAGCCTGGCACCCAGGAAGCACCCAGATGGGGCTTGAGCACCAGGCTGACAGGCGCTGTGATAGTTCATATCAGTTAGGACTACCAGTTCAGCTCCGTTTTTGGCTGCAGTGAATAAAATAGACATCGGTTTTCTGTGTAAAGGATCATGTCATCTGCAAACAGTGAGAGTTTTACTTCTTCTTTTCCAATTTGGACTCCTTTTATTTCTTTTTCTGCTCTGATTGCTGTGGCCAAAACTTCCAAAACTATGTTGAATAGTAATCAGAGAATTACTAGAACTAATCAATGATTATAGTAAAGTTGCAGGATATAAAATCAACACACAGAAATCCCTTGCATTCCTATACACTAATAATGAGAAAACAGAAAGAGAAATTAAGGAAACAATTCCATTCACCATTGCAACGGAAAGAATAAAATACTTAGGAATATATCTACCTAAAGAAACTAAAGACCTATATATAGAAAACTATAAAACACTGGTGAAAGAAATCAAAGAGGACACTAATAGATGGAGAAATATACCATGTTCATGGATTGGAAGAATCAATATAGTGAAAATGAGTATACTACTCAAAGCAATTTATAGATTCAATGCAATCCCTATCAAGCTACCAACGGTATTCTTCACAGAGCTAGAACAAATAATTTCACAATTTGTATGGAAATACAAAAAACCTCGAATAGCCAAAGCTATCTTGAGAAAGAAGAATGGAACTGGAGGAATCAACCTACCTGACTTCAGACTCTATTACAAAGCCACAGTCATCAAGAGAGTATGGTACTGGCACAAAGACAGAAATATTGATCAATGGAACAAAATAGAAAGCCCAGAGATAAATCCACGCACCTATGGACAACTTATCTTTGACAAAGGAGACAAGAATATACAATGGATTAAAGACAATCTCTTTAACAAGTGGTGCTGGGAAAACTGGTCAACCACTTGTAAAAGAATGAAACTAGAACACTTTCTAACACCATACACAAAAATAAACTCAAAATGGATTAAAGATCTCAACGTAAGACCAGAAACTATAAAACTCCTAGAGGAGAACATAGGCAAAACACTCTCCGACATCCATCACAGCAGGATCCTCTATGACCCACCTCCCAGAATATTGGAAGTAAAAGCAAAAATAAACAAATGGGACCTAATTAAACTTAAAAGCTTCTGCACAACAAAGGAAACTATTAGCAAGGTGAAAAGACAGCCTTCAGAATGGGAGAAAATAATAGCAAATGAAGCAACGGACAAACAACTAATCTCAAAAACATACAAGCAACTCCTACAGCTCAACTCCAGAAAAATAAATGACCCAATCAAAAAATGGGCCAAAGATCTAAATAGACATTTCTCCAAAGAAGACATACAGATGGCTAACAAACACATGAAAAGATGCTCAACATCACTCATTATCAGAGAAATGCAAATCAAAACCACTATGAGGTACCATTTCACGCCAGTCAGAATGGCTGCGATCCAAAAGTCTACAAGCAATAAATGCTGGAGAGGGTGTGGAGAGAAGGGAACTCTCTTACACTGTTGGTGGGAATGCAAACTAGTACAGCCACTATGGAGAACAGTGTGGAGATTCCTTAAAAAACTGGAAATAGAACTGCTTTATGATCCAGCAATCCCACTGTTGGGCATACACACTGAGGAAACCAGAATTGAAAGAGACACGTGTACCCCAATGTTCATCGCAGCACTGTTTATAATAGCCAGGACATGGAAGCAACCTAGATGCCCATCAGCAGATGAATGGATAAGAAAGCTGTGGTACATATACACAATGGAGTATTACTCAGCCATTAAAAAGAATACATTTGAATCAGTTCTAATGAGATGGATAAAACTGGAACCTATTATACAGAGTGAAGTAAGCCAGAAAGAAAAACACCAATACAGTATACTAACACATATATATGGAATTTAGAAAGATGGTAACAATAACCCAGTGTACGAGACAGCAAAAGAGACACTGATGTATAGATCAGTCTTATGGACTCTGTGGGAGAGAGAGAGGGTGGGGAGATTTCGGAGAATAGCATTGAAACATGTATAATATGTATGAAACGAGTCGCCAGTCCAGGTTCGATGCACGGTACTGGATGCTTGGGGCTGGTGCACTGGGACGACCCAGAGGGAGGGTAGGGGAGGGAGGAGGGAGGTGGGTTCAGGATGGGGAATGCGGGTATACCTGTGGCGGATTCATTTCGATATTTGGCAAACTAATACAATATTGTAAAGTTTAAAAATAAAATAAAATTAAAAAAAAAATAGACATCGGCTGTCATGAGAAAACACATCACACAGTAATTTTTCAGGTTTTACTTCTGAATCTAAGGCCCTGACCTGGACGACGAGACAACAGAACCCCTCACCCTCTCTACCATCCATCGTTCCTCTTCCCTAGTCCCTTTTCAGAAAGAGCTTCCTTCACAGAAGCTGGAGCTAGAGCTTGCAGATCTTATTTGCTTCAATAGAGAAAATAAGTTTAAAGCAAGGATATTAAATCTGCCTTCAGCTTTGGAGCCTGAATACCAGTGTTGACTTAGACTTCCCCATGGATAAGTTTGGCATTGGTCAGCAAACTGGTGACGTGGTGGCATTAGCACCAATGTGGGAGGGAGCTGCACTGGGCTGAAATCCCTGCACTGTCAGATAGCAAGGGCTGAATGTACTGACCAGCTCGGGTATTGATCATGTTACACACATTATTTAGTCCTCGATGGAAAATATCTATTATTATTTTCCAGAGGATAAAGTTGGAGCAGAGAGGTGAAGTGACTTGCTCTAGGTCGCAGAGAGTAAGTAGCAGGTCTGGGATGAAACAAAGCCATTGGACTTCACAGCCTGCACTCTTAACTACATGGCCTTGGGCAAGGGAATAACCTTCCCAGTGTCTCCATTTCCCCATTGGTAAAATGAACAGAGAAACAACTACTTCCTCCGATCGTTAGGAAGAGTCATTGAGATCATACATCCAAAGCACCTAACACTTGGTAGGCACTTAATAATGTCAGTTCCCTCTGTTCCCTCAAACAACCTGAGATCGAAGAGTATCATTTCTTGAGCAACCCTTTAGAAACATAGAGCTAAAATTAATCCGAGCCACATCAGAGCCAACAACAATAAAACTGATTTGTTCAGACTTATTATTTTGTTTCAAAAAGAGACCTGTCTCCAATTTCCTGGGCAAACCCACAGAGCCAACCCAAACTGAAAACGCACGCAGCCATTGCAAACTCATTGTTGAAACATGACAGACACTTCAGAAACCAGGAAATTCCTTCTTGAGATGACTTGCTTCTTAGCCAAAGCAGAGATGGTTAAACAATATAGCACTGCAGCTGTGGCCTTCAGGGCGCACAGTGGGGCTTCATGCTTCTGGGGTGAATGGAAACACAGGGACATGCTTGCCAGCTGGCACTGTCACCCCAGGGACAAGATATGCATGGCCTCGCCTTCCAAGTTGAGAGCAATTGCTGGCAGGACACCATGAGCATGTCAAGTTAAGGGAATATTTTTTTTAAAGGCCCATCACTGTTTTTCTTTCTTTAAATGGTAGCCACCAAAAAGTTATGCAAACACTTCAGCTGTGGAATATTTAATCTGACATTTGGCGTGGCTCCCTTGTTGATTCAAGGAATGAAGTATGCAGTATATGCCTCGCAGTTGTTTCATTGCTCACTTAAGAAAAAAGATAAACCAGATATAACAACTTAATCTTCCTTCTCCTCAGTTTTAACTGGGTCGCTACCAGGATCCATCCTTGATTCCCAAACAATAGGAGACAATTATGAACCATTGTCCATAAGATGAATAGCTTATTTAATAAAATTGGTGGGTTTAATCCCCCCTCCTTTTTTTTCTTTTTTGCCCTGCTGGAAGTTTTAGGAGTCCCTCTAATTACGGTTTTCTCAAGGGTTTGGCAGTTCTTTTATTCGGGTCTGGTGTTTGGGGTTTCACATGCTCTCATGGAAACATTGCCAGGACTGTCCTCCTATTCTCCTTGTCATTGGGTTTTTAGCAGGGGAACAAGCCTCTTGCTGCTGTCTGCTGACCATTCACGTGGGACATGTGTCCTGGCTTCACCTGTTCATCTGTCTGTGGATGTTTACTTACCCTGTTTCTCCTTCTTTAACTGATGCTTATATTCTCCTAAAAGAGGGGTCCCCTCTGGGTTCTCTTTGAATACGAGTCACATGATTTCTGATCCTTAGCAGAAAGGGAACATTGCCACTCCTCAGAAATCACAGGGATCCTTAAAAGCCTAGCTGATGGGCAATTCACACTTTGTACTGTGTGGAGGGAAGGAGACAGGACTGGCCAACATTCCTAAGGGAAGGAGAACCTTTCCAAGTGTTCCTCCACTGGTGAGTTAGAACAGTTGCTTAACAGAAACAAATGTATTCCTAAAGTCCCATCCTTCCTGCAGGTGGGCCAGTGGGCTGAACAGCGCTAGAAAATGTAATGAAATGCAGTCCGTTTCTTCTTTCTCTTCCACTTCCGTGCTTAGTGTTATAACAAAGCTGATTTAAACACCAGGTCATTGTCACTTGACTCCAGGCGATGACATAAATCTGCTTCAGAGAAATACTGAAATCGTGCTCATCCTGTTTAAAGAGATGGGTTAGGGAGCAAAGAGACTCAAAAAGGGAAACTGGAGACTGATGAATCTGGATGTTTCCTTAGTCCTGATTCGAGTTTCTGGTCTCATTCCCAATAAAAACGTATCTTTGTTTCTAATGGAAAGTCCAAAGAACGCAAACCTGAGTGTTAAACTCCATGTTGCGTTCAATGCCCTGTCTCCGTGTCATGGTTTGAGGCATTCAATTTGGTAAGAAGAGTCTTCTCAAACTTCAAAGAACTTTAGCCAGCAGATGGAATGTGCTTGAGGGTAGGGAAATGCTAAAACAATAGGCCTTTTAAACACATATAAAATAGTTATACATTCTGATTATTAATCTGTATTAAAAATCTACATAAAAATAGCTTTAATGGCAGTGTTTCAAAGAGAGTGGGATAACAGGCAATTTTAACTTTCTGTTTAGATT
Source organism: Bos javanicus (assembly GCF_032452875.1). Taxonomy (NCBI): domain Eukaryota; kingdom Metazoa; phylum Chordata; class Mammalia; order Artiodactyla; family Bovidae; genus Bos; species Bos javanicus. Next base: position 11,892,486 of record NC_083887.1, on the reverse strand, counting down.
TCTCTCTGTCTTTCCCTCCCCTTCCTCCCTCCCTCCCTCTCTCCTTTAGTTTTTGACATGGAATATTTGTTATATAAAAGGAAAATGACAGTTAAAAATGCGTTCTTTCTCCAAGGATCTAGTAATGTCCCTTTACTGAGAGTATGCTACTGAGTCCTGAAATTAGGTCATTCTCTATGTCCTCTCTGTAATGAGATGCTTCAGGTCAGGAAACTGCTGTGGAAAGTTTCCAGCAGCCCTTTTACCAGAGGGCAAGATTCTCAAGCTCTTTGTTCACTTTTTTCAAGCTTCATCCGCATAAAAAGGAATTAATATCATATTCTTATAGTGGATTGATCATAACTAAAACTAAGCCAAGAATGTTTCATAGAAATTGCCTCCCAGAGTTTTCTCAAAATGTGTTCCGTTGTGAAGATTCTTCAAGGAAGATGACAGGGCATTTCTCAGTAAATAATTGGCAAGCAATGTAGAATGTTGCAAGTTCGGTCAGGTTTCTGAAAATGGAACTTACTGTGGACATTGAGTAACACGTTAGGGTTTAGGATGGCAGAGCAGTGACATCTTATGTGTTGACCCTCACTGACTGGGGGCAGTTTCTGGAATGTTCTACCAAAAGGGAGTGGCAGGAACAGGCTCTTCATGTCTCATGCTCAGACATGATGAGAGGTATCTGCTATGAGTCTAAGCCAACAGTACTGGTGACACAATTTATTTTAAATTGTCAGACCAATTCTAGTATTTGACTAAATGAGATGCTAGTGATTTGCATAGTGATCAAAGTGTTTCCCCATAATATTTAGTTGGACGATATCTAAGCATATCCTAGGGGCTCCTGAAACTATTCCTATCTTTCTGCCTGCTTGACTACTTTTGTTCATGCTCAGGAGCTTTAGCAGACCCCTCATTTGTAATTGCACACCTGAGGCTCTTTGTGTTTCAGACTCTGAGAACAGGAAGGAGGCCTGGGAACCTCTAATGTTACCCCCTTATTTTACAGATTGAAAAGCAGATGCCTGGAGAAGTAAAGTGACTCCCTCAAGGTCACACCACTAGTTAAAAGCAAGGATGGAACTAGATCCATGTCACCTTTTTCAACAGACCATATCCACAGACTCTTGTAAGAGACGTAATAATTCAAACAGATGATGCCCTTGCAGAGGGACGCGCTGCAGAGCAGTCCCACTGCTTCTACATCGTTTTCTCTTTTTTTAAGATGTTGAGCATCGAGAGCTTTCAATTCATATCAGATCTTAAAAGAAAGTAAAAGGGGTAGAAACAAGAGGTTTGAGATCAAGAATGCTATTTTTAATACTTTACATGTGCATTTCTCCCAGCCCCACACCACTCTATCATGCAAAGGAAGCTTTAAAGTAAAGTGATTATATGCAAGCACTGTTAAAGTATCTCTCATTATCTTTTGCCACTGGGTTTCAGAAGATTTCTTATTTATAGATTGAAGTGTACTCAATATATGCAGTGGAAACCTTAGAGAAACCAACTAAAACTGAATTCCTATGGGAAAAAAAAACACTTTACTTCCTGCCATATTGCTGCAACAGAAATTTTATTGGCAAAGTAAGTCGCAATATTATTCCCAACAGAAGAATTCTGCATATGTGAAAAAGAACATAATTGCCTCATTAAAAATCAAAAGAGGAAAAGAAAAAAGTGAGCAAATTGGGAAGTATGTTGCCATAACCACAGTTAAGCTCCATACGTATTAAATCTAATTTATGAAAGGCCACATTTATTAAACAGATAAAGAAAGTGGGGAATTGTCCCAGGTTATTACACCCTAAAAGGCTTAGGTCCATACAGGATTCATTAAGATAAAAAGAAAAAGGAAAGATATACAATGTCTAATACCGAAAATACAAGTGCTTAGTAGAAGATAGAAGTAAAAGCAGTTTTAACATTCCTTCCCTTCTAATCATCAAAACCAACTCAAAGACTACAGAGAGTGAAATATATAGTAAACTTACACCAGCATTTAATCTTTGTAATAGTGTCAATCTGGTGCTCTAAGATTTCTAACAGAATAAAAACTGACTTTGAATCCAAGCAGAGAATGATTCAGTGAGTTACCATACAACTGAGAGAATGATGGGGGAGTTTGAACTGTGACGAGTAAGAATAGATCATTCTGGAGAATTCTCCTAAACATTCCTTAGTTTGAAAGGGCAAAGACTGAAAGAATTGGGAGGAACTACTGTAGTTGAAACCCATCGCTGTGCTGTGTTTTGAAGTCATAGATCCCTTAAAGAAAGCAAAGGATGTTTTCTCTGGGAATTCTTTGACTCAGAAGTGTATTAACAATGGTAATCTGGAGAAGTAATGCCTAGAAGGTGGATCATTGAGGAGATGGAGCTCACTTCACTTGGAACTATTTCTACTGCCACGTATTAAGTGAATGGTAATATGTGAAGGGAAGATGCTGGTGATGAAGGAAAAAAAAAATACTCCCTTTCACCAAACAAAAAGGATATAGTAGTGGGAATTTCTTGATGTTAAATTTGATCCAGTATGACTGGTAACTAGTGTCTACTGAATAAAACAGTCTTCTTCCAACTCAGTGGAACTAGAACTTGATGAACTAGTTTCAAACATATGTAGAAAAACCTTACAATCAAACATTTTAAAATCATAATGGCTCATGATCCCAACTATTCTCAACCAAAGGCTTCTGGATAACTTAAATGACTGAACAGATTACATTAGTTTGTTCAGCCAGGCGGTCAGACTAGATTCAAAGGTAAGACAGGAAATTGAGTACAACAAGAGAAAATGCAGGACTCCATCTATATTATTTATTGTTTGTTTGTTTAAAAATGACAGAGATAGCCTGTCTCTTTAACTCAAGCAAAGGAATAAACAAAACTTCTGAAAAATTCTGTAATAAAAAAGGAAAAGAAATACTACATTCCAAGAAAGAACATCGTTTTGGAAAATACTTATTCTGGGAAATAGAAAAAAAGTAGGTAATAAATATTTTCACTTTAAAGGAATAATAGAAAAAAAAGAATAACACGAATGAAGGAAAAAAGATAAAAAATGAAATAAAGAGACTGGAAATTAAAAAGTACCAGATTTGTTATAAAAACAAATTTAAAAATTTTTCAAATTTTTAAATGGTAGTATAGGTCAAAGAGACAGAGATATAGATATACAGAAAAGAACCAGCAGTGCAGACAGACAAATCCGTAGCCTGGAAGGTGAATGGGAGGAAATTCTAAAGCATGCAGAGGGAAGACGCAGAAAGCTGGAAATAATAAAGGAGTAGGTAATAGATATAAGATGCAAAACCAGAGGTCCTGCATAGTAATAATGAGTGTGAATGAAATATTTAAAAAGTTAGAAATATGAAAGAAAAAAAAACACACACCTGTAATTGTATTAAAAGAAACTGTGCAAAGTACAAAGAATTACTTTACTAGGTAAAGTTATTGAAATGTTAGCAACAATTCCTTATGACACTTTGAAATTCAAAATCCAACTCTAAAAGCATTGAGTTTTGCCAAATATCAAAATGAATCTGCCACAGGTATACATGTGTTCCCCATCCTGAACCCTCCACCCTCCTCCCTCCCCATACCATCATAAAATTAAAAAAAATAAATAAATAAAAATAAAAAATAAAAACAATATGCACTAAAAAATAAAAAAAATAAAAGCATTGAGACAGAAGTCACAGATCACCTAAAATGGGAGGAAAAGTCATGCAGGTTTTCGACTTCTATCTATACATGTGATCCAAAGGCAGCAAAAGACTGGAAGCCATTCAGATGCCTATTAACAGGAGAATATATAAATAAGTTTTATATTCACTCAACAAAATAGTACATACCTGTAAGACTAAACTATTTATTACATGCAAAAATATAATCTCACAAAAATGATATTGAGTGAAAGAAGCTAAAAATGAAAGAGTAAATGCTACAAGAAGTCAAAAATAAGGTAAACAAATCTATGCTGCTAAAAGTCAAGTAATGATTACCAAAGGAAGAGCTTTGTGGGAGACTGTGATTCCAGGGTGAGTGGATTAATGAGGATTTGAGTACTGATAATATTGTTTCTTGATCTGCATGCATTTTATACAGTGTTTTTAATTATTTGTTTTATGGAAATTAATCCAGTTGTACATATGTGATATATATATATTCAAATAAAAAGTTGTTTTTTTTTTTTTTTTAAACGGGAGGAGGCCTTCCCAATAGCTCAGTGGGTAAAGAATCCGCCTGCCATGGAGGAGGCACAGGAGACGGGTTTGATTCCTGGGTTGGGAAGATCCCCTGGAAAAGGAAATGGCAACCAACTCCAGTATTCTTTCCTGGAAAACTGCATGGACAGAGGAGCCTGGTGGGCTACAGTTCAAAGGTGAGCAAAGAGTCAGACACGACTAAGCATGCAGGCATGGCAAAAATTTTTTTAAATGTTGAAATAAAATTAGAGAGAACAGTTATTAAAGATGAAGAGAGTTCAGGGTATAGATGCTGTGGATAGATGCCTTGTATGCTGCTGCTGCTGCTGCTGCTAAGACACCTCAGTCATGTCCGACCCTTTGTGGACTGCAGCCTACCAGGCTCCTCCGTCCATGGGATTTTCCAGGCAAGAGTACTGGAGTGGGTTGAGATGCCATGTATAGGAGAGGGCTAAAAATAGTTTACTTTTCTAGAAAAATGCTTAGATAAATACTTATATTAAAAATTTTATGGTCATAACTAAATATGTAATACACTGTGCACCTTCCAACTCAGCAGAAGGAAAAAAGAGACTAAATTCCATAAGGTTAATAGCAGGCAGGAAAGATGTAAAAAGGGGAAAGAAAATACATCTTGAACAGAAACTTTTTTTTTAGAAAGATGATAGAAATTACTCTAAATATATCAGTCTTCATAACAGAATGCGTTCCAATTTAACTCAGTTTCTAAAAGACACAGATTAAAAAATAAAATTAAAATATCCATGCTCCAGACCTTGGTTTCCAAGTATCATCTCAAATAAAAGTAACCAGGGCTACTTGAAGTGGTTGATTTCAGAATCAGGAAAGAATAATTAAATATAAATTTGTGATGGTATAAATAATTGAATGAATAAGGATGAAGAAAGGATTACTTTTCCTTACCAAAGAAGTCTAGTGAAACAAACAAAACTTGGGCACGTGCCAAGTTCTTCCTACAGCTAAACTGCTGCTGCTGCTGCTGCTAAGTCGAATCCGACTCTGTGCGACCCCATAGACAGCAGCCCACCAGGCTCCCCCGTCCCTGGGATTCTCCAGGCAAGAACACTGGAGTGGGTTGCCACTTCCTTCTCCAGTGCATGAAAGTGAAAAGTGAAAGTGAAGTCGCTCAGTCGTGTCCGACTCTTAGCAACCCCATGGACTACAGCCTACCAGGCTCCTCCATCCATGGGATTTTCCAGGCAAGAGTACTGGAGTGGGGTGCCATTGCCTTATCCAACAGCTAAACTAATAAAATCTAATTACCGAAATACCAGAATCTTTCTAAAAACCTAAGAGCACACTTAATGATTGCTACTATGTTGACATTCCAGTCAATCTAAGTAAGACTCTGTCTTGTATTAGAGTTTTCAAAATCTTGGGCTACACTTTCCCAGCAGTCTCTCTACTCACGACCTTCTTATCACAAGGAAAGGAGATAGGATGATAAAAGATAAAAATAAAAATAAAATTGGTCTATTTTACTGCTAACGTGTGTGTGTGTTCTAAGTCATGTCTGACTCTTTGTGACCCTATCAGCTATAGCCCATCAGGCTCCTCTGTCCATGAGAGTTTTCAGACAAGGATACTGGAGTGGGTTGTCATTTCCTCCTCCAGGGAATCTTCCTGACCCCAGAATCATAACCCATATCTTGTGTCTCTTGCATTGGCAGGCAAGATAATTTACCTCTAGCTCCACCTGGGAAGCCCCACTTCTAACATAATTACCTTGGGGAAAAAAAAAAAAAAAAGGCACAGAGAAAGAAGCATTTGGCGCTTTGGCCAAAGTGTCATGATTTGATCACCAGCATCAATACAGAAGATTGGGAATTGGATCTGTCTAGTTGATCCTTTGTCAGAAAACACATCAGCACATTGAGCTGATAATTGCTCTTCATGGTCTAACTTCACCTTTTATTAAATTATGAAATGTAATTTAATATGACTGTGGTAATGATGTTTGGTATGTCGGTGTGGTACACATTAAAAGATCCAAATGGTTGGCCATCACAATTCCATGTTTAACCCAGCATCCAGGCAGAGCTACCTGCTTTTGCAAACTTTTGTTCTCATTTACGTTCTGGGGTAGTGATTTTCTTTCTTTAGACACATCATAAATTTTCAACTCTATATTTGCTAGAACAATTTATAATCAGAAAAGTAGCCAACTATTCTATGCATGTGTATGTGCTCAATCGCTCAGTCGTGTCCAACTGTTTGTGACCCCGTGGACTGTAGCCCAAGGTTCCTCTGTTTATGTGATTTTCCAGGCAAGAATACTGGAGTTGGTTGCCATTTCTTCCTCCAGGGGATTCTTCCAATCCAGGGATCCTCTCGACCCAGGGATCGAGCCTGTGTCTCTTGCATCTCCTGCATTGGCTGGTTCTTTACCTCTGAGCCACCTGGGAAGCTCATTCTTCTATATTCCGTCTCTTTTTTTCTTTGTCAAATAGCCTGGTAGCTAGGAACAGAATCTTAAGCACCCTGTCACCAGAGGTCAAATTCTGGTCTTGCCATTTTTCATTGTGTGTCCTTGGGCAAGTCAGTCAGCTTTTGTGTGAGACTTTTATTTTTCCCAACCGTAAAATGTTCTCATTGCATTAAATGAATTAAAGCACCTAGAGCACTTTAGAATAATATCTGGAATTTGGTATGTGCTTAATAAATTCTCTTATTAAATATTAATTTCTTAGATGTTTTAGTAGCAGTCCCTGGGGCAATTCTGTTTAGAGTACCAGGCCCCTAAACAAATATAACTTCATTCCTTAACAAATGGAAACCCATCAGCCTTAAAATATAAGCTGGCTGACACAAGTCAGTTATAATATAGAAGCTTGAATTTAGCTTCCAATGTTATTTTTTGTTAGAATGGAAAAATGGAAAATCTTTTAACATTATTTTTGAATAAGTCATGGGTGACTTATGTGTCCACAACGGAGTCTATGCATAGCTGACCTGAATGGTCTCCTATGGCTGGGCTTGCTGAGACCTGCTTGCCTGGAGAATTGCTACTGCTTCCTGGCATGGACACAATGGGGCCTTGATTCTTAGGGGCCTTGTAGGCTGACAGAAAGAGCTCCACCCACCACTTCTGCAAGATCAGCAGCTTCATGGGAAGCTCTGTGGGTGAAGTCTTGGCCATGCAAAAAAAAGAACTCTGAGAAAACTAGTGTTTCATTAAACGAATATATCATGAATTCATTCAGATAAATATTAACTATTTAGTTTCTAACCCTTGTGTCAGATTTTTAAGTTCAGTGACCATGGTTATGGATAGTTTTTCAAGGATACATGAGAGAAAATACCTAACTAAAAACTTGATTTATTCTTTAGCTTTATTGAGGTTGTAATTGATATATAACATGTGTATAAGTTTAAGGTAAATACATATTGATTTCATACACTTATATATTGCAAAATGACTACTACCATGTCAGATAACACCTCCATCATATCACACAGTTATCATTTCTTTTTTGCAGTGAGAGCATTTAAGATCTATTCACTTAGCAAATTTCAAGTAGGTAATAGAGTATTATTAATTATAATCATACCATACTTTACATCCCCAGAAATTATTCTAAAAAGAATTTGTGATTTAGAAAAAAGGATGAAGGATTTTCATTTTCTACATTTGTACAAAATCTTTTCTTTCAGCAAATTCATGGCCTGCTAATATACAAAGTGTTATATACTGTTACATTATACATACAAAACTTTTATTCATGTTGAGGTATGACAAAAACCATCACAATATTGTAATTATCATCCAATTAAAATAAACTAATTTTTAAAAATATCTTCTTTCCTTTGCTCAGAAAAACGGTTCTCATTTGTGCTTTAGTTTGTCTTCTTTGATTACTAGTGAGAGTGACTATTTTCTTGTCCCTTCTTTTGTGGTGCACTTCCCTGGTGGTTCAGACAGTAAAGAATCTGCCTGCAGTACAGAAGACCTGTATTCAATCCCTGGGTTGGAAAGATCCCCTCGAGAAGGGAGTGGCAACCCACTCCAGTACTCTTGCCTGGAGAATTCCACAGATAGAGGAGCCTGATGGGCTACAGTCCACTGGGTCACAAAGAATCGGACACAACTGAGTGACTAACCCTACTTGCATTCTTTGATTACTAGTGAGAGTGACTGTTTTATTGTTCCTTCATGATTCTTCTTTTGTGAATTTCTTTAAAATTTTTGCCCCTTTATTTTATTAACATCTCTGCTTTGCAAGGGAAAAAACAACTCCATTGTATGTTAGATAAGCATGCCCTTCTGTTTTCTCTTTGTCTTTTACCCATCCTAACATTGTCATTTCACATTTGCAGACATACGTTGTTTTACAGCACTTTGCTTTCTCGTGCTGCATAGATATTGTGTATTTTACAAATTGAGGGTTTGTGGAAACCCTACATTGTCAGATGATGGTTAGAAGTTTTTAGCAATGAAGGATTTTTTAATTAAGAAATGTACATTTTTAAGACAAAATGCTATTGCACTCAATAGAATATAGCATACTGTAAACATAACATATATACATTGTGAAACCAAAAAATTCCTGTGACTTACTTTATTCTTATATTTGCTTTATTGCAGTAGTCTGGAACTGAACTTGCAGTATCTCTGAGGTATGTCTTTACATAAAAATACATTTTTTTATGTTGACCAATTTATTACTTTTCCTTCCTTGGCTGTGCCTTGAATTGTGAGGTTTTTAAAAATTTCCCAGGTGGAAAGAACATGCTATATCTTTCCATCTATTTATATTATCTTTGATTTTTTTCATCAGCATCTTATAGTTTTCAGGATACAGTTCTTTTGCCACTTTAGGTAGGGTTATTCCTACATATTTTATTCTTTTTGATGAGAGTGAATGGGATTTATTCTGAACTTCTCTTTCTGATCTTATTATTGTAGAGAAATGTATCCAACTTCTGTGTATTAATTTTATATCCTGCAACTTTATCTACTTCATTGATGAGCTCTAGTAGCTTTCTGATAGTGTCTTTAGGATTTTCTGTGTATAGTTTCATGTTATCTATTGCTAAGTCATTTCAGTCGTGTGCGACTCTATGCGACCCCATAGACGGAAGCCCACCAGGCTCCCCCAACCCTGGGATTCTCCAGGCAAGAGTACTGGAGTGGGTTGCCATTTCCTTCTCCAATAAATGAAAGTGAAAAGTGAAAGGGAAGTTGCTCAGTCGTGTCCGACTCTTAGCGACCCCATGGACTGCAGCCTACCAGGCTCTGCCATCCACGGGATTTTCCAGGCAAGAGTACTGGAGTGGGGTGCCATTGCCTTCTCCAATGTTATCTACAAACAGTGACAATTTTACTTCTTTTCCAATTTGGGTTCCTTTTACTTCTTTTTCTTCTGATTGTTCTGTCTAGGACTTCCAAAATGAGGTTGAATAAAAATGGTGAAAGCGGTCATCCTTGTGTTATTCCTGATCTTAGAGTAAACACTTTCAGCTTTTCAGCATTGAGTATGATGGTAGCTGTGGGTTTGTTGTATATTACCTTTACTATATTGTGCTATGTTCCCTATATACCCACTTTCTATAGAGTTTTTATCATAAATGGATGATAAATTTTATCAAAAGCATTTTCTGCATCTATTGAGATGATTATATGGTTTTTATTCTTCAGTTTATCACAATGATTGATTTGAATAATTTGAAAATATTGAAAAATCCTTGCATCCATGAGATATATCTCACTTATCGTCATGTATGATCCTTTTAAAGGTGCTGTTGAATTCAGTTTGCTAGCATTTGTTGAGGAGTTTTACATTTACATTCAGTAGTGATATTAGCCTGCAATTTTTTTTTTTGTTATATCTTTCATTTTGGTACCAGGGTGATGGTGGCCTCATAAAATGAGTTCAGATGTTTTCCTTCCTCTGCAATTTTTGGAATAGTTTCAGAAGGATAGGAATTAAATATTTGGTAGAATTCACTGGTGAAGCCATCTGGTCTTGTTCTTTTGTTTGTTGGGAGTTTCAGATCACAAACTCAATTTCAGTACTTGTAATTGTGTGTTCATGTTTTCTAAAGGTAGGGAATCATCCACACACAAATATGATATTTAAACCAGTAATTGTGAGAGGAGGGGAGTACAAATGTGCAGGATATTTGAAATGCATTTAAAATTAAGTGATAAGCAACTTAAAACAATTGTGCTTTTATTTAAATGGCTATATCAAAACCTTATGATAACTATAACCTCAAATATATAATTGATATTCACAAAAAAGAAAATTGAATCTAAACATCACACTAAAAGATAGTCATTAAATCACATGAGAAGGAAACAAAAGGAAAAGGAAGAAAAAGACCTACAAAAATAAATCCAAAACAATTAAAGTGGCAATAAGCACATATATATATATTAATAATTACCTTAAATGTAAACAGATTAAATGCTCGAAACAGAAGACATATACTGGATGAATGGATACAAAAACAAGACCCATATATATGCTATTTACAAGAGACCCACTTCAGATCTAGGGACACATACAGACAAACTGATGGGATAAAAAAAGGTATTCCATACAAATGGATATCAAAAGAAACCTAGAATAGGAATACTCATATCAGACAAAATAGGCTTTAAAATAAAGATAGGTACAAGAGACAAAGGGGGACACTACATAATGATCAAGGGATTAATCCCAGAAGTATGACAATTTAAAAAAGATATATTTCCAACGTAAGAGTGCCTCAATATGTAAGGCACATGTTAACAGATGTAGAAGGAAAAATTGACAGTAACGCAATAATACTGGGAGACTTTAACGCCCCAGTTACATCAATGGACAGAATATCCAGAGAGAAAATCGATAAGGAAATATAGACCTGATGACACATTAGATGGGATGTACAAATTGATACTTATAAAGCATTCCATCCAAAAGCAGCAGAACGCGTGGTCTTTTCAAGTGCGTGTGAAACGTTCTCCAGGACAGGTCTTATGGTGGGCAACAAAGCAAGCCTCAATAGGTTTAAGAAAATTGAAATCATATCCAGCATCTTTTCCAAGCACAATGCTGTGAGAGTAGAAATCAACTACAAGGAGAAAAACTGGAAAAAAACACAAACAGGTGGAGGCTAAACAATCTGCTACTAAACAACCAATGAATCACTGAAGAATTCAAAGAAAAAATTTTAAAAATGCCTACAGACAAATGAAGACAAAAACATGATGATCCAAAACCTATGGGACACAGCAACAGCTGTTCTAAGAGGGAAGTTTATATCAATACAGGCTTACCTCATCAAACAAGAAAATTCTCAAACAACCTAACATTATATCTAAAGCAACTAGAGAAAGAAGAACAAACAAAACCCAGCTGGTAGAAGAAAAGAAATCATAAATATCAGAGCAGAGCAGAAATAAATGAAATAGAAACTAAGAAAACAATTGAGAAGATCAACTGAACCAAAGTAGTTTAATGAAAAAAAATTGAGTTGAAATTTTAAAAAATGCTTAACTTCAGCTAAAGATCTACAAGACCTTTTAGAACTAATACCCAAAAAAAGATGTCCTTTTCATTATAGAGGACTGGAATGCAAAAGGAGGAAGTCAAGAAACACCTGGAGTAACAGGCAAATTTGGCCTGGGAATACGGAATGAAGCAGGGCAAAGACTAATAGAGTTTTGCCAAGAAAATGCACTGGTCATAACAAACACCCTCTTCCAACAACACAAGAGAAGACTCTACACATGGACATCACCAGATGGTCAACACAGAAATCAGATTGATTATATTCTTTGCAGGCAAAGATGGAGAAGCTCTATACAGTCAGCAAAAACAAGGCCAGGAGCTGACTGTGGCTCAGATCATGAACTCCTTATTGCCAAATTCAGACTTAAATTGAAGAAAGCAGGGAAAACCACTAGACCATACAGGTATGACCTAAATCAAATCCCTTATGATTATACAGTGGAAGTGAGAAATAGATTTAAGGGCCTAGATCTGATAGATAGAGTGCCTGATGAACTATGGAATGAGGTTCGTGACATTGTACAGGAGACAGGGATCAAGGCCATCCCCATGGAAAAGAAATGCAAAAAAGCAAAATGGCTGTCTGGGGAGGTCTTACAAATAGCTGTGAAAACAAGAGAAGCGAAAAGCAAAGGAGAAAAGGAAAGATATAAACATCTGAATGCAGAGTTCCAAAGAATAGCAAGAAGAGATAAGAAAGCCTTCTTCAGTGATCAATGCAAAGAAATAGAGGAAAACAATAGAATGGGAAAGACTAGAGATCTCTTCAAGAAAATTAGAGATACCAAGGGAACATTTCATGCAAAGATGGGCTCGATAAAGGACAGAAATGGTATGCACCTAACAGAAGCAGAAGATATTAAGAAGAGGTGGCAAGAATACACAGAAGACCTGTACAAAAAAGATCTTCACGACCCAGATAATCATGATGGTGTGATCACTGACCTAGAACTAGACATCCTGGAATGTGAAGTCAAGTGGGCCTCAGAAAGCATCACTACGAACAAAGCTAGTGGAGGTGATGGAATTCCAGTTGAGCTATTTCAAATCCTGAAAGATGATGCTGTGAAAGTGCTGCACTCAATATGCCAGCAAATTTGGAAAACTCAGCAGTAGCCACAGGAATGGAAAAGGGCAGTTTTCATTCCAATCCCAAAGAAAGGCAGTGCCAAAGAATGCTCAAACTACCGCACAATTGCACTCATCTCACACGCTAGTAAAGTAATGCTCAAAATTCTCCAAGCCAGGCTTCAGCAATATGTGAACCGTGAACTTCCTGATGTTCAAGCTGGTTTTAGAAAAGGCAGAGGTACCAGAGATCAAATTGCCAACATCTGCTGGATCATGGAAAAAGCAAGAGAGTTCCAGAAAAACATCTATTTCTGCTTTATTGACTATGCCAAAGCCTTTGACTGTGTGGATCCCAATAAACTGTGGAAAATTCTGAAAGAGATGGGAATACCAGACCTCCTGATCTGCCTCTTGAGAAATTTGTATGCAGTTCAGGAAGTAACAGTTAGAACTGGACATGGAACAACAGACTGGTTCCAAATAGGAAAAGGAGTACGTCAAGGCTATATATTGTCACCCTGCTTATTTAACTTCTATGCAGAGTACATCATGAGAAATGCTGGACTGGAAGAAACACAAGCTGGAATCAAGATTGCCTGGAGAGATATCAATAATCTCAGATATGCAGATGACACCACCCTTATGGCAGAAAGTGAAGAGGAACTAAAAAGCCTCTTGATGAAAGTGAAAGAAGAGAGTGAAAAAGTTGGCTTAAAGCTCAGCATTCAGAAAACTAAGATCATGGCATCTGGTCCCATCACTTCATGGCAAATAGATGGGGAAACAGTGGAAATAGTGTCAGACTTTATTTTGGGGGGCTCCAAAATCACTGCAGATGGTGACTGCAGCCATGAAATGAAAAGACGCTTACTCCTTGGAAGGAAAGTTATGACCAACCCTGGGTAGCATATTCAAAAGCAGAGACATTACTTTGCCAACAAAGGTCCGTCTAGTCAAGGCTATGGTTTTTCCAGTGGTCATGTATGGATGTGAGAGTTGGACTGTGAAGAAGGCTGAGTGCCGAAGAATTGATGCTTTTGATCTATGGTGTTGGAGAAGACTCTTGAGAGTCCCTTGGACTGCAAGGAGATCCAACCAGTCCATTCTAAAGGAGATCAGCCCTGGGATTTCTTTGGAAGGAATGATGCTAAAGCTGAAACTCCAGTCTTTGGCCACCTCATACGAAGAGTTGACTCATTGGAAAAGACTCTGATGCTGGGAGGGATTGGGGGCAGGGGGAGAAGGGGACGACAGAGGATGAGATGGCTGGATGGCATCACTGACTCGATGGACGTGAGTCTGAGTGAACTCTGGGAGTTGGTGATGGACAGGGAGGCCTGGCGTGCTGCGATTCATGGGGTCGCAAAGAGTCGCACACAACTGAGAGATTGAACTGAACTGAACTGAAAGGTTCTTTAACATTAGAGCAAAACTAGAACTTTTGGTTCCTAAAAATTCATTATAAATTAAAAAGTGATTATGAGATCATTAAGATATTAGGGCAATTTTTTAAGCTACCTATTTTTACATGGGGATAAGTTTAAATTTTCCAGAAGATAAAATTTAGTCAGTTTTTTCTTAAAAAAATCACGAGTGAAAGTCAGGAAATATCCTGTATGTAAGCCCTTTTATTTTTTATAAAAGAAAAACAAATCTTAAGATGCAAACATATTTTTGAATGATTTTCCATAAATGATTAAAAGGGAAAGACTGTTGTGTGAACAAATATGCTATCAAATTGACAAATTACTTTCAAGAAAAATACAAATTCATCAAAAGAAAATGCTTCTAGTTGTCTTATTATTGGTGCAAAGATAGTAATTACCTCTGAATTCTGAGTGACTTTGGTCATCTCCTCACTCCTGAATTACTCGACCTGTGGGGCTGCAGCTGTGTGCTTCAGACAGTACTTTTCCTTGGATGTCATTTGCTAAATATCATATCATGTTTGGGTGATGATTTTTTTAAATGTATTTCTTCTAGTTGTTTTTCTTTGTTCTTTTTTTGGCAGGTGTGTGTAGCTTCTCAGGAGGTACTAGAGGTAAAGAACCCGCCTGCCAGTGCAGGAGACATAAGAGATGTTGGTTCAATCCCTGGGTTAGGAAGATTCCCTGGAGGAGGGCATGGCAACCCACTCTAGTATTCTTGCCTGGAGAATCCTATGGAAGAGGAGCCTGGTGGGCTACAGTCCATGGGATCACAAAGAGTTGGACACAACTGAAGTGACTTAGCATGCACATGTTCTTTTTTTTTTTATCAGAAAAGATATATGCCTTTACTTTGTCAAGATGATACTGTACTTACAGATTGTATTCTTTGTATGACGACACTTGTCTTCTTATTGAAAATATTTTTCCTGTAACCCTGTTTGTTCTAATATGTACAAACATCTATCAGGCTGCTCCTTAGCTATCACAGTAGGATTTCTCACATTCACTTCTTCGTTGCGTTGTGCACTATATCTCACATTCTGAGTCTTTGTCTTTTATCTATTACATTTTATAGCAGTTTCACTGAGACATAATTCACATATACAGTTCACCCACTCACTGATTTTTATTATGGTCATAGAGTTGTGCACCCATAGCAGCAATCAATTTTAGAGTTTTCATCGCCACAAAGGAAACTTCATACCTATTAGTAGTCATTCCCCATTTCCTTCCACCCACCCCACACTCCAGCCCTAGGCACCACTAATTTATTTTCTGTTGCTATATACTTGCTCATTTTAGGTATTTGATTTAAACAGAATCATCCATTATTGTGGCTTTTTGCATCTGGTATCTTTCATTTAATGATGTTTTCAAGGTTCATCCATGTAGTAATATGTAGCAATACTTCATAATTTTTTGCCAAATAATATTCCATATTATGGATATATCACATTTTGCTTATCCACTCATCAGTTGATAGAAATTTGTTTTTTTCCCACTTTTTGGCTATTATGAATAATGTTACTATGAACATTTATATGCAAGTTTTGTGTGATTATATATTTTCATTTTTCCTTGGGTATAAACCTATGGATTTGTTGGGCACTTGCTAAGTCTGGGTAAGTCTATGTTTAACCTTTGAGGAATTGTCTGGTTATTTTGCAAAGTGGCTGTATCATTTAAAAATCCCACCAGCAGTGTATGAGAGTTCCAGTTTGTGTACATCCTCATCAAAACTTGTTATTGTCTATTTTGTTATAGCCATCTCAGTTGGTATACAGTGATATTTGATTATAATTTTGATTGGCATTTTCCTGATGGCTAATGCACTATTATTTTTAATTTTGAGAGTATATCTCAAAGTAATTTTTTTCTAGGAAAATATATGTATGGGCCAAAATACCCTTTTATTGGTGGGGGGTTATATTTTGCTTTTTATTCTCATCTAATTCATGTATTTAAGCTATATGAGACATATCTTCTTAAATACCTAACTCCCTCTCTGTGGAATTAATATTTTCAAATTCACTTGTTATTTATTATTTTTGTCTTTCTGTAGAATTGTATCAAATAGGAAATATTTGATTGGTTCAGAGGGAAAGCATGGAATGTATAAAAGTCGCATTAGTACATTATACATTTCTTTATTAAATTTGAATTTTTAGGCCAAGATGAAGACACACTTAACCAAAAAATGACAATTTAAAAAAAAATGTGTGGGGCCTGGAGTATTCTAGAAGCTCAGGAAAATAGACTCCCCTCCCTAAAAAAACCTGGTGGTTACCTAAAATTTTCTATAGCGGTTATATAAAAATTTCTATTATTAGAGGCTATATGCAGAAGATAGAACTTCATAATTGAGCAATAACTTAATTACTATTTGCAGTGGTTGAGTGGGAATTTCTAAAATGGTTCATTTATTGGGGATCTTGCTTATGTCAAAGTCTGGGTGTACATGTCAAGGCATCATATACGTATTCCTGGACTACACAAAAGCAGGTGAGTGCTAGAGCAGGAGAAGTTAAAAGATCCTCTGATCTGGGCTGCCCACTTATTTTGTCAATGCAGAAATCAAGGTCTAGAAAAACTCAGGTCTCGAAGCTTGTTCTTAGAAGGAGGAGGCTAGAATGCCAGTCCTCTGACTCTTTACCCGGTACTCGTTGAACTAGCCAGTGTTCAAGGCAGTGAAACACTTCCCATTTAATACACCTATGCACAAATATCTGCTCAGTTTCACAGAAGTCTCTCAAAATGCTGAGGTGCATTTAAAACATCCTCCCCATGAGAACAGTGTAAGATTTGTTGTTGTTGTTCAGTTGCCAGCTCATGTTCCACTCTTTGCAGCCCCACGGACTGCAGCACGCCGGGCTCCTCTGTCCTCCACTATCTCCCAGAGTTTTCTCAAATTAATGTCCATTGAGTCGGTGATGCGATCTAACCATCTCATTCTCCGTCACTTCTATTTCCTTTTGCCTTCAATCTTTCCCTGCATCAGGGTCTTTTCCAATGAATCAGCTGTTCTTGTCACATAGCCAAAGTATTGAAGCTTCAGCATCAGTCCTTCCAATGAGTATTCAGGATTGATTTTCTTTGGGATTGACTGGTTTGATTTCCATGCAGTCCAAAGGACTCTCAAGGGTCTTCTCTAGCACCATAATTCAAAAGCATCCATTCTTCAGTGCTCAGCCTTCTTTATGGTCCAACTCTCACATCCATATTTGACTACTGGAAAAACCATAGCTTTGACTATATGGACCTTTGTCACCAAAGTAATGTCTCTGCTGTTTAACATGCTATCTAGGTTTTTCGTAACTTTCCTTCCAAGGAGCAAACATCTTTTAATTTCATGGCTTCAGTCACTGTCTGCAATGATTTTAGGTGTCACTTGATATTACTTTGTTATCTCATGTTTGCTTCTAGTTATGTTTATATTTTAAAATCTATCTCAACTGAGAAATTTTTGACTTTTGTTCCTCTGAGTGGTGCAAACATTTCATTTTACTTATTGTATTATACTGGGGAAAATCAGCATTACCTGTTTTATTTCCCAATTAATGCAATATATCTTTGTTGAGGACATTCTCTGCCTAGAACCATGGCAAGCACTGTCCCAGGTAGATACTCTCTGGTGAATGTTAGCAGGCAAAATAAAGGTCTTAACTCTTTGTGCCCATCACCATGCTGTTTCCCCATACCTCTGTCTTATTTATCTTTCAATATTATTTCTTTTACATTCCTGAACCACCAGTGAAACCACTCACTAGGTATCCATGTCTGTTTTTTCCTTAGCCATTTCTCTTACCACACAAAGTGGATGACCAGATGCATTGCCCCAAAATCTGCTCATTAGCAGGATTTTTTCTTACTGTCCTTTCCCTGGATCATCCCTGAGCAAGACTGTTGTACAGTATGAATCCACTTACAGCTGTGCCCACATTTGAACTGACTCATCTATGGATAATATCAGTCTTTTTCTTCCTCCTTCAGTTGGTCTGAGGGACTCCCTTGCAGTCATAGATGTGAGCTGGGAGAGAGAGAAGCTGGTGAAACAGGGGTTGATGACATGGCCATCTGAAGCACATGGATTGTGCTGCTTACTTGTATATGTGGCCTTGCTCATCTCTGATCCTGGCTGCACCATTTCTGTCTTATGATGTGTTGCTATTGAGGGTGCATGACCTGTGGTTTAATAAACAGAACCCAACTATAATGAACAGCTGTGCCTTTGTGGTCACTTTATGGCCTGGGTCAGAAGCTCAGTCTTCATCAGGGCCTGGTGGCATAGCAAGAGTTTTGTTTTGAACGGTGTCTCTAGACTTCAGATGCTTTGCTCCAGAACCATGGTGGTCTGCATTGTGATTTCCCTGTAATGAATGGTTGGCTCTAAGAGCCACAGAATGTTTCTTTTTTGCTACCAAGGGCTCTAGTACCCTAGTGTCTTCTGGATTTTGTGGCCCAGGCTGCAGGGATGATTATCTCATGGCCTGCATTTGCTACTTTGATTCTATTTGGTCTCAGCCTTTGTGTCTCTCAGTAAATAGATTGGAGCAGTGTTCCTAGATATAAAATATGCTGCCTCTAGAACATGTGTTTCCTTCTCAGTGACAGGAGAAGCAAGATGCAATAATCTGTCCCTTACTTTAGAGGCATATATGAGCATGCCCGGACCTCTGGACACTTAAAAACCTCACTGACAAAGAGGAAACTCAAATCTTCATAGAGTTTCTCTCTCACTCTTAGGAGCAAAAGTATTTTGGCATGAACTTCAAGTCCAATTAACACGCCATGAGTATAATGTACCAATGTGATATTATGTGGAATGTCTACGTGGTTCTGGTCCCTTCCTATCACACACGCTATGACTAGGGTTAGAGAATTGACGGAGCCCTGAGGCATGACCTTAAATACTGTCTTTCTTGCATAAATGGGAATTGCTTCTGATCCTCCTTCCTGCTAAGGGTGGAAAAGAAGGCATCTGCCCAATTATGTTCCTGAGGCTAGGCTGAGAATCTCCTTAAGCAGAAATCCCACATCTGGCCCAGCACCTGCAATCAGGGCTGATGCTTGGCTGACTGAGTGAAAGGCCGCTGTCATCAGCTGGGATCCATCAGCTGTGTAGGAGCTGGACTGGTTAACTCATTGGAGAAGTGAAGGTGACCACCCTCTAGGTCTTTAAGGGTACCACTAACCTTTGACAGTCTACTCAGGATGCAACATTTGTTTTGATTCACCCTCTTGGACAGAGGAAGGGGCACTTTCATAAACTACTTCTCCTTACCCACTATAATAGCTATTTTACCACAAGCCAAGGAGCAAATGTAGGGTTTCTGCCCACTGCTAAGCATGACCCTCCATGCTGAAGGGTCCACCCACTGGATCCTCTGAGCCAGACACAGGACATGGAACCCATTTATTACCTGACACTCAGATAATGCAATTCTAAGAGGGGCTATGGTGATGTTTTAAGTCCTTGACTAACAATGTTAACACAGAACTTTTGACAAGGAGTCCTCAAAAAATTTGGTATCCCCTTTCCCCAGTTATGCAGTTGCCTAAGGAAGTGGATATTGTCTCTGTTCGTATCAGGAGACTCATTCCTGTACATTCTTACTATGATGCTGCAGGGTCTTTTCTTATCAGAACATGTCTTTCCTTTCTGTCAACGGGTGCAAATCTGAGATATAGGGCCAAGTTTAGAAATTGATGTTGATGAAGCAGACTGGTTGCGGTTGAGAAGTCAACCTTCTTTGAGCTTTGCTACCCTGCTAATTAAGTTCTGGGCCTGGTTTTCAGATTTTTTTCCGTGCTCAGTTATTGGAAATGAATCTCTTCTATGCTGCCAATAAGACCCTCTAATTTTCACATTTTGTCTTATGTTGGGGATTAATCTTTCTCAGCACTTTGCTGTCTCTATTCTAATTATATCAAGTGTACCAGGCCAGCCATCCAATTTCGTAATCCTCACAATTTCTTCTCCCTCAGTTCTTTTCAAATACTCCTCAGACCTTGTACCAACCAGTGCATTCTTTTTAAGTGGTATCTCATTCCAGTTTGCCACTGGTAAGCTCCAATATTTTGGCCACTTGATGTGAATAGCCAACTCATTGAGAAAGATCCTAATGCTGGGAAAGTTTGAAGGCAAAAGGAGAAGAGGGTAGCAGGGGATGAGATGGTTAGATGGCATCACCAATTCTATGGACATGAACTTGGGCAAACCCTGGGAGATGGTGAGAGACCAAGAGGCCTGATGTGCTACAGTCCATGGGCCTGCAGAGTCAGACATGACTTCAGTTCAGTTCAGTTCAGTTGCTCAGTTGTGTCCGACTTTTTGCCACCCCATGAATCGCAGCACTCCAGGCCTCCCTGTCCATCACCAACTCCCAGAGTTCACCCAAACTCATGTCCATCAGGTCGGTGATGCCATCCAGCCATCTCATCCTCTGTCGTCCCCTTCTCCTCCTGCCCCCAATCCCTCCCAGCGTCAGAGTCTTTTCCAATCAGTCAACTCTTCCCATGAGGTGGCCAAAGTACTGGAGTTTCAGCTTCAGCATCATTCCTTCCAAAGAAATCCCAGGGCTGATCTCCTTCAGAATGGACTGCTTGGATCTCCTTGCAGTCCAAGGGACTCTCAAGAGTCTTCTCCAAAACCATAGATCAAAAGCATCAATTCTTCGGCACTCAGCTTTCTTCACAGTCCAACTCTCACGTCCATACATGACCACTGGAAAAACCATAGCCTTGACTAGATGGACCTTTGTTGGCAAAGTAATGTCTCTGCTTTTGAATATGCTATCTAGGTTGGTCATAACTTTCCTTCCAAGGAGTAAGAGTCTTTTAATTTCATGGCTGCAATCACCATCTGCAGTGATTTTGGAGCCCCAAAAATAAAGTCTGACACTGTTTCCCCATCTATTTGCCATGAAGTGATGGGACCAGATGCCATGATCTTAGTTTTCTGAATGTTGAGCTTTAAGCCAACTTTTTCACTCTCTTCTTTCACTTTCATCAAGAGGCTTTTTAGTTCCTCTTCACTTTCTGCCAGAAGGGTGGTGTCATCTGCATATCTGAGGTTATTGATATTTCTCCCGGCAATCTTGATTCCAGCTTGTGCTTCTTCCAGCACAGCGTTTCTCATGATGTACTCTGCACATAAGTTAAATAACCTGGGTGACAATATACAGCCTTGATGGACTCCTTTCCTGATTTGGAACCAGTCCGTTGTTCCATGTAAAGTTCTAACTGTTGCTTCTTCATCTGCATATGGATTTCTCAGGAGGCAGGTCAGGTGGTCTGGTACTCCCATCTTTAGAAGAATTCTCCACAGTTTTCTATGATCCACACAGTCAAAGGCTTTGGCATATTCAGTAAAGCAGAAATAGATGTTTTTCTGGAACTCTCTTGCTTTTTCCATGATCCAGTGGATGTTGGCAATTTGATCTCTGGTTCCTCTGCCTTTTCTAAAACCAGCTTGAACATCTGGAAGTTCACAGTTCATGTATTGCTGAAGCCTGGCTTGGAGAATTTTGAGCATGACTTTACTAAAGACGTGACTTAGCGACTGACAATAACAACTGTAGCATTGACAACTGCACCAGTACCACACACTGGGTGCTGAGGCCTCAGCCTATCAGGGGTGATGGGGTTTCCTTTGGCAGCTGACTGGCAGATAATCTAGTTCAAATATTCCAGTTTAGAGGCTGCTTCCTAGGACCACTCTTGGTATCCACTCTCTTTTGTCAGTTCCCCAGAAAATAGACTCTGTGGTAGAGATTTGTATGCAGGAAGTTTGTAGGGGAAATGAGAGAAGCAAGACTGTGAGAAGGAGAAATTGAACTCCAATGTGGTGGCAACAGAGGCTTTTGCAGTTCTCTCTGGGATCCATGGCTTCAGAGTTGGTGATGGTGCTTCAGGGGTTTCCCAAACTGAGGCAAGGAGGCCACCAGAATCAGTCATTAGATGCTGACTGCCTTCAGGGAAGGTATGTTCACTTGGATGAGTCAGCTCCCTTTGTCCACAAGCAAACAGGGACTCGAGACTCAGCTGCTAGCCATCAGCCACCAACATTCCTGGCAGCTGAGGAGATGAGTACCTTGGTCCTGAAGGGGGCATCCGAGTAGTACAGGACAGTATCCACCCCATTGTGTTCTAGCTATGAAGATCACAATGAATGCTCCTGCAACTGTAGTCTTCTATTACATTTTAAGATTAGAAAATTTATTTTAAAAAACCAGTGAAGGACAAAGAACCAAAAATTTAATGGAGCAAGAAAATATCCTTCTGGGCAATGTAAGTAAAATCTTTGTTCAAAGATAGATCAGATTTCTTCTACTTTATCAAAGAATCATCCTAGATTTTTGAAAAAGGAAGTATATAATTGAAATGTTAAATAAACTCTCTGCAGGCTCTGAGGGTAAAGGCTATCAGAAAAAGGCTAAAAGTTTTTTTTGGGGGGGGGGGCAGTGTTAATTGTGCAATCTCTCAATTATGCTTCAGCAGACATTCCAATTGTATATATTGAACATATAAAGTTTCTATGAATCATGAAATATTTTCCCTTCAATTTTACTTTCCCCTTAGCTTCTCCCTGCCCTATCAGCATTTATCTCCGTGTAGAGTCTGTTAAGATACTCTCAAGTTTCCTAGCACATTAGAATCCACCAGAGACTGGGGCTAGTCCAGAGTGTTCATGATTTCTTTTTCCTAGGGTGGACACAGGAAAATTAAGAGGCTATCAAGAAACTCTAAGGAAACAGCTGATTAAAGAAGCTGAGGATTTAGATTTTACTGGCATCTTCACACCACGAAAGTCCAGGGAACAGGATGTGGCAGCCACAGGAGGAGAGTTCTGTGGAAGCCTCAACAATTCTCCCCCGGGTATATCAAACAAAATGTTAGTTAGATGCTTCTTTTGCCAAACTCTTGAAGATTTGAGGGGAAGAAATCTGAGTTATATTTCCATGGCTTTAAAAACTGTGAGAGAAAACCTTCTGAGACATTATATGAATGTAGAAAAAAATTCTACAGCTACATGTATGTTATGCTAATAAGAAGATACCTAGGTGTAGAACTGAGGAGGGTCATTTATTTCTTTTAACACACACACACACACACACACACACACAGAATAAATTGAAAGGTTGACAGATCAACAATTGACATCTTAAAAACTCTAAAATATATTTAGAATCCTAAAAATAATTATTAGCATAGCATAACATACTCAGTCTCTGACAGGATAGATTTCACTGTTAAGTACCTTGGTCTTTATTATGTAAAGAATACTCAAGGAAATGAGAACCCAATGATAATAAAGCAGGGGTTGTAAATGGCATTCCATCAACTATGGTCCACTGATTTTTTTCTTTTCTTTTTTTTTTTTTTTGGCCTCTAGTATCTATTTATATTCTGATAAGTCAGAAACTGCAGCAACATTGAGCTTCCTACATGAAGCATGGCCTTACCATTTCTTTCCAGCCCTTTGCACTCTGTTGAGAGACTTGAATGCAATCTTGGGGGAAAATATCAAAACAGTGAACAAGGTACTTAGGAAACACAAGTTAGAAGAAGTTAAGGATGAATTACAGTTTTGCTTACATAACAGTAAGGACGTGAATAGCTGACTCACTGGAAAACATACTGATGCTGGGAAAGATTAAAGGCAAGAAGAGAAGGGGCGGGCAGAGAATGAGTTGGTTAGACATCATCACTGACTCAATGGACTCATGAACTTGAGGAAAATTTGGGAGATAGTGGAGGACAAAGCAGCCTGTCATGTTGCAGTCCATGGGGTCGCAAAGAATCAGACATGACTCAGAGACTGAACAACAACAACAAACCCTAAGGATGTGACCAAGAGAAATAACTAAATAAAAACCTTGTCATACAAGGCTTCTTATGTAAAGCAACTAATGTGATCAATTATCCATTACATGAGCTTAATAAATTAGGAAATATGTTCAGCTAAAAAAATACGATGCCCTGCAGACATTCATGTTGTAGATGTTGTCATTTAATGACATGAACAAGTGTAGAACAAGAAAAAAATAATTAGTATTTTGTTCTATGTAAAGAAAATAAGATAGACAAAACATTCGTAAACAGTTAGAAACAAGTTCCTTCAAGTTGTGAGATTATTAACTGGGGTATAAAAACATAAATACTAAGGGAATAGTCACTTGGTAATTGTATTTGGAACACTTTGATTCACTTAGAATCAATTCCAAGGATGAGTAGTCGGAACAAGCACAATTAACAGAAAACTAGAGAGCTGTACTTAGGAGAAGGCACACAGGAAACACAACTCTCTAGGATGGTGAAGACGTTAGGGAATCCATGGTGTTAGAACATTCAAAGTCGTTGCTTTTGAAAGCCTGAGAACACTTAAGCCACTGGTGTCATATGTTACAGAGGCAGCATCAAGTTCCTGGCAGGCTGGCCTGGAATGAAGGAAGCAATTACCTCATGGCATTTGCCACACCATATGGCAGGTGGCGATATCTCAGGATGTCATCCAACGGCTCCTCCACACAGGAACTCTTCTGGTGAGTGACACTCGAGACATGAAGCTTGTGAAGAAGTTCAAATTCTCACAGATGATATTATCCAGAGAAAATGGCAAGACTACAACCTGAGAACTTTGCAAGAGCCAAGCCAAGAAAGAAATGCTGTACACAGGAAGAAGGAACTGGAAGAAGTTAGAGGCCCAACCAAAGCCATAGACTATGGACAATCACTCCATATTTACTTATCTCAGATTGAAGTAGCTAAGGATGTAAGACCCAGGTCAGATTGGTGCTTGATATTACTTCTGTCTCTGTTATTATTTTCATCACACTAAGCATGATTACTCTTATCATGAACTTATTATATGTCAGGTACTGTGCTTTCTGCTTTTCCTAGTTTAGGATGTTTAATGGACATTTGCTGAATGAAGGGATGAGTTAATTCTTCCAGCCATCCTGCAGGGATTACAGATGGGAAGTTAAGCATCTTGCTCAAGCTGCCACTGCAAATAGGCCAAAAATAAAAAATAAAAATCTGCCTCATTCCAAAACCCATGAATTCTGTACTCATGGTTTGTGCTAGAAACTGAAGAAAGATTGAAGTTATGAGTCACCAGTAACCCCTCAAAGAGTAGTATTAATGAAGAATAAGAAAGAGAGCGGCTGCACTGGCTCAATGAGAGTCTAAACAAGAGCTAGAGACCAGAAGTGCAGGAAAGGGGTGTGGCCGCTGGAGGCTTACTTAGTAAGGTGGCTGTGTTGGACTTGGTGTCCGGGCTCACCCTCTGATGGTGTGAAGAATCTGCCGGCCAGGAGGCATGGTCTTCGTAGAATTTTGGCTTCACATCTCTGGTCACTGCTCTCTATAGGATGTTCTATGTCTATGGTTGAGAAGGTTGGGGGAATGAATGACAGGCATGTGCAGCTGTGGTCCTGGTACAGATCTTCCTTGACTCTAAATGTCCATGTTGTTGAGGCTTTCAAAATCTGGGGTTTGCATAAGGTTTTCTCTCACTTTATGCATAGACTGAGCTCACAGGAAAGGGTGGTCCAAGCTGCCAGCATTTTCAATCACTGCTTCTGTCCCTGTGGACTTTCATCTGTAGCCAGCTGTGGGAATTATGAGCTAGGGAAGTGGGGGCTCATTTGGCATTATGTCTGCAACTCATCACTACTTTCTACCCCTTGCTCAAAGAATTTTCAAACAGCTCTTCCAAGAATAACCCAGCAAATATGTTTATTCTCCAGGAATGGGGGCCCTATCTGTCTCAGCCAGACAGCATTTGCTCCATGCCAGTAGACATCACTGCAGAGCTTATAAATGATTATGTCAAGCAGCTAAGCCATTAGGTAATTGGGCACGAGAGTTGATCTACTACCATCAATGTTTTCCTAATGTCATCTAGTGTAGGACAAATGCAAAAAGAATTTGAAGCTAAGCTTGAAAAATCCAGCTGATTCTCAATTATCTGACTAATAAGGCACAGAAATTTCCTGAGAACAATGATAGATAAGTCTCAAGCTGTATTCAGCAAAGCACATCACCTATAGAAGGGTTACGACAAAGCCACAGAAAGGGTATGTGTCCCTGGATATAAGCAGGACACCTAGACTGGATTTTGAACTTACATTCTCTGGTAATGCTACTATTAACACTAAACTGCAGCAAAACGGATGGACTTAACATCAGAAAACCAAGGAAGGATTCCAGACAGCCCAACTTTACAGATTGCGATAGCCATAAAAATAGGTCAAGAAGGACCTCATGCATGTTCCAGGGAAATCTCTGAGATTATATGTGTATCAGCTAAATATAAACCACTTTTTGTGAAGACTGTACTATTGTGGCATGGGTGAGACTGAGTATACCAAGATTGTGCTCATGCTTGGAGTAACTGACTCTTTGGGAAGAGGTCTAAGTTAGCCTCAACGATCCCAAATTCCATGCAAGTGTTGCTAGGGTTGTGGAGAAACTGTGCTTTGATTCTAGAATACCCTCAAAGGAAAAGGCAACATGTTAAAACAATTCTGGATGAAATTCCAAGCATGGGAGCATTTCACCTACTTCATCATGGAAATCTGTTGCAATTATTACCAAACAAACCAAGTGTCTTCTGTTAGTTAAGTCCTGTTCCAAAGGAACATACATTGTTTCCAAATTACCATAGCTTCCTCCCCTCTTCTAACCTACTGTAATTTTTTCCACAAGAGTTATTAAGTAATTTTGTTTGTCTAAAGCTGCCCAGAATGTGTCCCTTCCCTTTAAAAGTAACGTTCTTTTAAAGTTTTATTCAGAGTATATTGAATGATGCCTCATCATTAGAACAGCTTTCTTAATCCCATTAAATAATGCAACAATAGTGGGTGGTTAGGGCAATGGGGGAGTGGGGAAGGGACAGACATATGAAAAAGGTGTCCAGATACTCATAGTAGCTGCTGCTGCTACTGCTAAGTCGCTTCAGTCATGTCCGACTCCGAGCAACCCCATAGACGGCAGCCCACCAGGCTCCCCTGTCCCTGGGATTCTCCAGGCAAGATCACTGGAGTGGGTTGCCATTTCCTTTTCCAATGCATGAAAGTGAAAAGTGAAAGTGAAGTTGCTCAGTCGTGTTCGACTCTTAGCAACCCCGTGGACTGCAGCCCACCAGGCCCCTCCATCCATGGGATTTTTCAAGCAAGAGTACTGGAGTGGGGTGCCATTGTCTTCTCCAACTCATAGTAGAAGTGGGTCATTATGGCATCTTCCAAACAGGCAGGGTTACATGTTGATTTTGGCTCTGGCATTGCTTGAATTTGGGCTTCCCAGGTGGCTCAGCGGTAAAGAATCCACCTGCCAATGCAGGAGACTCAAGAGATGTGGGTTCGATTCCTGGGTCAGGAAGATCCCCTAGTAACCCACTCTGGTAACCCACTGAAGTATTCTTGCCATGGACAAAGGAGCCTTTGTTATCAATGGGAAGTACAAATAATTTGTGGTAAATCCATACCAAGAAATATCACACTGTAGTTGAAAGAAGGAGAGATTTCTGTACTAATTCAGGTAAATCTTCCACATTGCTAAGCAAGAAAAGCAAATTGTCAAAAAAAATGTAAATTACCTCATTCATGAGAGAAACTACTTTCATCTACATATTCTGTATATGTAAATACACAGAGAAAGGACTGATGAGCGTGTATCAAGCCATTAATGGTTGTTTCTTCTGAGATGAGGAGATCAGGAGGTGGGTGGGGACTAGAACAGCGCAAGTGGAATAAGGGAACTGTCACATTTCACTGTGCAAAGTCCTATTTGTTTCTATCTTTTCAATAATTTGGTATTTATGTATTACTAGTATAAGATAAAAACAAATAGAAAGCTACATAAGATGAATGTAACACATGGACCAAGTCCCAAGGCACTTCATACCATTAAATTGATGCTGACCAGAAAAAACTGTACTGTGAGTATAGGATTCACATGTTGTTGGCTACCTTTGTTAGCATAGAATTACTTTCTGTGCGACATTTACTTTGATAGGATGAGGGAGATCTCATGCTTTGACAAATACTGTGCCTACTGCATTTTTAGGCCCTCACATTTGCCATTCCCACTGCCTGGAACACTCTTCCTACAAATATCCACAGCTAGTCCTCCCACTCTTTAGATATTTGCTCAAATATTTTCTCCTCAGCCAAGTCTTTCCTATCTTCCCTTCTTTGAACTTTAATACTCAACGTATCCCCCAGTGCTCCCCATTGCCCATCCCTGCTTTATTTCCCTCCATAGCCTTTTCAGTCATCTAACACGCTATCGTTTCACTTACTTGCTTGTTCGATATCCATCTCCTCTCCCTACAAGTTAAACCTGTAAAGGTAGAAACATTTTTCAAATGTTTCATGGCCATAACCCTGGGTCTAAAATAATATCTGGCTCATAGTATGTGCTTAATAAATTTGTGTTCAACCAATAGAAGAATGATTTATTAACTTCATTTGAGTAAAGGAGACTGAATGTGGGAGCTGTTGCCATAGCCCTGATGAAAAACATTTGTTTCTCTGAACTCTAATCACCAAATCTTGCCATGGAGTAAAGGTAATTTAAAAACTGGATATTGGTGGCAAAAGAGGGTTTCCAAATTTTCTTCTACTGGCTAAAGCATTTGCCCTCATTCACCCACTGTAGTGGCTCAGCTGTAAAGAATCCTCCTGCCAATGCAGGAGATGCAGGTTTGATCCCTGAGTTGGGAAGATCCCCAAGAGAAGGAAATGGCAACCCACTCCAGTATCCTTGCCTAGGAAATTCCATGGACAGAGGACCTGGTGGGTTACAGTCCATGATGTCGCAAAAGAGTCGGACACAACTTAGTGACTAAATAACAACCCACTATTCAGCATTGAAACTCAGAAAGAGAGGGAAAATTGGAGCAGAGATACCATTTCCCTTTCTCCCTGCTTCTGGCCAAGCTGAACCAATCATGGAATCACAAATAATCTGAAATTTAATTGAGAATATGAGACGTCAGGCATTTAAAAGCTTAACTGCTAGATCGTTAGGGCAATGTGTTACCTGTCTCAGTTTGGACTTGCTGTGAACATAACTTTATTTCTATACTAAATGGATTTTACCCTCCACCCACTTACATCTCCTTCCTAGTGAGTCCTTATTTACACTTGCATTTTATTTTCCTTCAATATTCCCTGAATATGTCTGAACGTGAAAATACTTTCTTTAATTGACAAGTCCAGCAATCCAAGATAAAATATAGCAACGAGTGGGTTCTTAGATGTTTCTTTGTATTTGAGCATATTAAGTTTAAAGGCAGAAAGTGTTAAACTGTTTTTTGAAAGCATACTGTGTTTTTTTTTCATTCTTTGTCCACAAAAGGACTATCTGAATGTATAATGCAGAGCCAGTTTGGGAAGACCAAGGAAATTAAAGAGAATTAGAAGCAAAAAGACCTGAAGGAAGAGCACCTGTGTGTGGAAAGTGAGGTAGGTGTTCGTTAAGAGTTGGAAAAACAATTTTCTTCCCTAAATTCCATAAGGATGCCAAATCAACAGAAAAGAACAGAGCCCTAGTCCTAAAACCATAAGGCACCATTTAGTTTGACATATTTGTTTGGTATTTTCCAAGGGGCACAGAATAAAGATATTCCAAAACTGGTAAAAGATAAATCTTCCTTGTCATTGTTTAAAACCCCTTCAAGGAGACAGAATACCAAACCATTCTTCTTGTAGGAACCTAAGCTTTTCAGATCTCATCTACATCTCTCTTGCTTCCATTTAAATGTAATGCCTCCTCTATAGTGCTTGGAGTAAACAGACAGAGGTGTCCCTTCTTGGGAAATCTGAAGTTTCCCACTGGCCCCCACCTGCACGTGGGCTGGGGCACAGCTTCACATGGTGTGCTTTACACTGAGGTGCAAAACACAGTGTTCTGTAAACACTTCTAAGAACTATTATAAAGCGCTGAGGCTGCTCTGCCAATCAGATCCCTGATAAACTGAGCACTGCTCAGCCTATCATAACAGGCTACATGTTGCCTGCAGGTCTAGCTGTTAAAATGACGGAGCAATGCTCCTGAACAGGTTGGGTGGTGACTATGGGCCCCATGACTCACCCTCACCTTAGTTTTAACAGACAGGCTTTGGAAACCAGGCTGGTAAGGGTCTGCTGGGTAGATTCCATGTGCTGCGCCGTCCTGTCTGAATTGCCCAGGAGCCTTGAGCTCTGTGTGTCTGGGCAGGATGGGGGTGGGGCATATCAAGAATGAGGCATCAGAAGAGAAGCCGTGATATCCAAAGTCTTTGGTCAGCTGTGTAAAGCCGAATGTCTGGTTCAATGCAAGTTTCGTGAAGTCAAACCACCAGGTCAAGCTTGGGGACATTACTTGTGGTGTGGGCTGGTTTTTACCCTTTGGGTTTTATGCAAATTTGAAAACAACAAAGACATCAGGCTTTTTCTTGCATATCCTCTTTTATCCTATGCCCAATTTTGGTAGATTCTACTGTCTCAAGTGAAGGAAGAAATACACTTCCCATGTCCATGTTTCCATAAGCACATAGTTTTACTTATACTACAAGGAAGTAATTATTCTGATAAAACAATGATGACATAGTAATAAGGATACAATTATGAGTTTGACACTACCAGTGGCTATGTAAAAATTGCTGATTTTTTTTATCATTGAAATGGTTTGAATTGTATTCCTTGTCCAAGGCTTTGAGAATAATTAGAATTCTTTGATTACACAAGTGTCTCATGAAATGTGTTAATGAGATTGTTTTCTGATATGCAAAAGTGTCCCAACATGATTTTTAAGTACAGGCTGCACATCCCTGGCCAATTATCATACGAAATGCAACTATTTCTCTTTGTCTGTCACTAGTGTTTGGATAGACAGCATTAGCCCTAACTGCATAATTCTGGCTTAATTTTCATGTCTGATAGTATAGTAATGTTGTGAGGCATTTACTTAGCAACAGGGGTAAATGTTTGTTTTAAATGTGATTTCCCTTTTTCAGCCTCTTTGGAAATAGGCCTAAATTAAGAAGTGCTCCTTTAGTGTCTTCAGAGGAGAGACCATGTTTTTGCACACACACCTCGGCTTGTTTTTCCGTCCTCCCTGTGGTAATTGTGATGAGGTGAGGGTCTGCAAATTTCTGAAGTGCAGACAAATTGTTCTGCACTTTTATGAATGCAAGATGGAAAACGTGACCAAAATATCACGGAGAATCTCATTTATGTCTGTTTAAGCTTTGTGTTAGTACCTCACACTGGGTGGCTTCAACAACAGAAGTGTATTGTCTTGCAGTGCTGGAGGTTGCTAGTCTGAGATCAAGGTGTTGGCAGGATCGGTGTCTTCTGAGGGCCTGAAGGAAAATCCGTTCCATTCTTCTCCCCTGGCTTCAGGTGGTTTGCTGGCAGTCATTGGTGATCCTTGGCTTGAAGATCTCTGCCTTAATCTTCACATGACATCTTTCCTCTGTGTGTGTGTGTGTGTGTGTGTGTTCAAATTAAGGCACCAGTCATATTGGATGGGGAGCCCACCCCACTCCAGTATGACCTCATTTTAACTAATTATACTTGCCACAAACCCATTTTCAAATAAAGTCCCATTCTGAGATCCTGACCACTGGGATTTCAACATATGAACTTGTGGGGGATACAATTCAAACCAAAACAGTCTTCAAATACATAATAGACTATGTAATTCCATGAATATGTATTAAATTATAAGTTGATTTTTCAAGATTAGTGTGACATTTGCTTTTCAACTTCTAGTAACTCCTTCAGGACTCTTGTGTCTTCCTATACCAAGCTCCAGGAAGAAGAGTTAAAATTTCCAGCAAAGCCCTTCAGATCAGATCAGATCAGTCGCTCAGTCATGTCCGACTCTTTGTGACCCCATGAATCGCAGCACACCAGGCCTCCCTGTCCATCACCAACTCCTGAAGTTCACTCAGACTCACGTCCATCGAGTCAGTGATGCCATCCAGCCATCTCATCCTCTGTCGTCCCCTTCTCCTCCTGCCCCCAATCCCTCCCAGCATCAGAGTCTTTTCCAATGAGTCAACTCTTCACATGAGGTGGCCAAAGTACTGGAGTTTCAGCTTTAGCATTATTCCTTCCAAAGAAATCCCAGGGCTGATCTCCTTTAGAATGGACTGGTTGGATCTCTTTGCAGTCCAAGGGACTTTCAAGAGTCTTCTCCAACACCACAGTTCAAAAGCATCAATTCTTCGGTGCTCAGCCTTCTTCACAGTCCAACTCTCACATCCATACATGACCAATGGAAAAACCATAGCCTTGACTAGACGAACCTTTATTGGCAAAGGAATGTCTCTGCTTTTGAATATGCTTTCTAGGTTGGTCATAACTTTCCTTCCAAGGAGTAAGCATCTTTTAATTTCATGGCTGCAGTCACCATCTGCAGTGATTTTGGAGCCCAGAAAAATAAAGTCTGACACTGTTTCCACTGTTTCCCCATCTATTTCCTATGAAGTGATGGGACCAGATGCCATGATCCTTGTTTTCTGAATGTTGAGCTTTAAGCCAACTTTTTCACTCTCCACTTTCACCTTCATCAAGAGGCTTTTGAGTTCCTCTTCACTTTCTGCCATAAGGGTGGTGTCATCTGCATATCTGAGGTTATTGATATTTCTCCCGGCAATCTTGATTCCAGCTTGTGCTTCTTCCAACACAGCGTTTCTCATGATGTACTCTGCATATAAGTTAAATAAACAGGGTGACAATATACAGCCTTGATGTACTCCTTTTCCTATTTGGAACCAGTCTGTTGTTCCATGTCCAGTTCTAACTGTTGCTTCCTGACCTGCATACAGATTTCTCAAGAGGTAGGTCAGGTGGTCTGGTATTCCCATCTCTTTCAGAATTTTCCACAGTTTATTGTGATCCACATAGTCAAAGGCTTTGTCATAGTCAATAAAGCAGAAATAGATGTTTTTCTGGAACTCTCTTGCCTTTTCCATGATCCAGCAGATGTTGGCAATTTGATCTCTGGTTCCTCTGCCTTTTCTTAAACCAGCTTGAATATCAGGAAGTTAACGGTTCACATATTGCTGAAGCCTGGCTTGGAGAATTTTGAGCATTACTTTACTAGCGTGTGAGATGAGAGCAATTGTGTGGTAGTTTGAGCACTCTTTGGCATTGCCTTTCTTTTGGATTGGAATGAAAACTGCCCTTTTCCAGTCCTGTGGCCACTGCTGAGTTTTCCAAATTTGCTGGCATATTGAGTGCAGCACTTTCACAGCATCATCTTTCAGGATTTGAAATAGCTCACCTGGAATTCCATCACCTCCACTAGCTTTGTTCGTAGTGATGCTTTCTAAGGCCTACTTGACTTCACATTCCAGGATGTCTGGCTCTAGGTCAGTGATCACACCATCGTGATTATCTGGGTCATGAAGCTCTTTTTTGTATAGTTCTTCTGTGTATTCTTGCCATCTCTTCTTAATATCATCTGCTTCTGTTAGGTCCTTACCATTTCTGTCCTTTATCGAGCCCACCTTTGCATGAAATGTTCCCTTGGTATCTCTAATTTTCTTGAAGAGATCCCTAGTCTTTCCCATTCTGTTGTTTTCCTCTATTTCTTTGCATTGATTGCTGAAGAAGGCTTTCTTATCTCTTCTTGCTATTCTTTGGAACTCTGCATTCAGATATTTATATCTTTCCTTTTCTCCTTTGCTTTTCGCTTCTCTTCTTTTCACAGCAAAGCCCTTACTGTCCACCAAATTTTGGTCCAGCCTTTCCCAGTACAAGATAATAAGAATACCTTATTTACCACATGCTCCTCACTTTAGTCACTGTTTCCTTTGCTGCTTCTATTAATTTTGATAAAATATGAGAGTATATGCTTTGTGAAGGGGCACAGCCCTCATTGGGAGTCTAACTTAACCACAGAGTATGTGTTAAACTGAGCCCAGAGACCTTTTCAGGTTTTCAGATTCTTACAGTGCGTTAAGTTGTGTGTATTAATTGCTTCGTCATGTCCGATTCTTTGCAACCCTAGGGCCTGTAGCCTACCAGGCTCCTCTGTCCATGGGATTCTCCAGGCAAGAATAGTGGAGTAGATTCCCACTGCCTTCTACAGGGTATCTTCCTGACCCAGGAATTGAACCTGGGTCTCCTGCAATCTTTAGGAATGCAGTAATTCTTTAGGTAAAGTGGATTCTTTTCCGTTTGAGCCACCAGGGAAACCTTAGCACTCATGAGCTATCTTCCAGACCCCTCAAGAATACCACAACAGGATACTAAGGAAATGTCACATTGAGAGACATGACTAATCAGATGAACCTCATTAATTATTGCAAGATGCACAGACTAGTGAAGTCACGAAGTAGGACCAGGGCCGCACAAAAGATGATGGGAAAGGGGCATGTATTTGTGGGTGTGAGAGAGAGGTTCAGTCTAGCAGGCAGACTGATGGAGAGTCTGAGAGGCCTGGTTACAGATAGAAGGTGGCATGCCAGGCTGGCACAGTCCTGAGAAGGCCCAAATTGGAATCACAGAGATGGGTAGTGAAGCTTGGCCTTGGGAAATTCAGGAGCAGATGGTGATCAGAAATACAGGCAAGCAGCTTAATTTTGAGAAGACAGACCCAAGCCACAATGCTCCTGGTAGGAATCTTCTCTCATATACGGCGAAGACCCTCCTCAGCACTTTGATTTTTTGGTCCTCAGTTGTTGGAGGCATTGTTCTTTCTCTGTTGGTGTCCTGTCACTCAAATGCTCTAATTCTCCCAGATTCTCCTACTTGTTATTTATTCACTGATACCCATTTGCTTTGTGTTTCAAGGGGAGAAAGGTGACTGTAACAGGGACAGATTCAGTAAAGCAGTGGGGAGGGATGTCTCAGTGCAGTGGGCTGAGGAGAGAATGGACAATAATAGCTAGACAGTCTTGCTGTGATGGGAGACAAATGAATGAGTGATCTCACTAAGAGACCAGGAAGTCCTTGGGATTCCTGACTCTTCACCACTCACACTCACTTTGAAGTCATTTCACTTATATCCATCTCTTTCAATACCATCCATGTGCTGATTACTCCTTAACTTGTATCTCCAAGCCTGACTGCTCTCCTGAACATCAGACTCATATTTCCAGCTGCTTACTTGAGCTCTGCTTTTGTATGTCTCCAACAGAATCAATCCTCTGCAAAGTAATCAGAGGGATCTTCTAGAACAGTAAAGTAGATCCTGCTATTTTCTTATTTAAAGCCTTCTAAAGGCTTTCTAAAATACTTTTTCAATTCCTTTTTACAGCCTTCAAGATACTACATAATCTTCCTTGCTAATCTCACTTCCTGGGCTTCCCTAGTGGCTCAGGTGGTCAAGAATCACCTGCAATTCAGAAGACCTGGGTTTGATCCCTGGGTTGGGAAGATCCCTTGGAGGAGGGCATGGCAACTCATTCAAGTATTTTTGCTTGGAGAATCCCAAGGGACAGAAGGGCCTGGTGGCCTACAAAGAGTTGGACATACAACTGAGAAACTAAGGACATGTACACACAACATTTTTCCAACAATTTTCACATTTTTTTACTATGTTCCAGTCACACTACCAAATTTACATCTGTTGGCTGAGCAAGCTCTCTGTGAACTTGTAGTTCATTTTACCTGAGTGATCATTCACCAGATCTTCGTCTAGTTGCCTCCTTCTCATCATTCAGGCCCAAGCAGGTAAGTCACTGCTTCCTAAGTGGCCTTTCTCAGACTCACAGTCCAAAGTAGCAAAGTCCATCCACTCCCCTCAAGGTACTCTTTCCTTTTACACTGGTTAACTTGATTCACAGTGTGTATTTTTGCAAATTGGTTTACACCTATAATGCCTGTTTCTTCTTCCAAACTTCCATCATGAGATAGACAATTACTCAGGGAAAATAAGAACCATGGAGATTTGTGTTTGGTTTTTCTTTGTTTGTTTGGCTTAGCATGACGTTTCCAGTGTTCAAGATAGTTTCAGTTATATAAATGTTCAATAAACATTTACTGAATGGTTGTTCATCCGCTCAGTCATGTTGACTCTTGGTGACCCCATAGACTGCAACACGTCAGGCTTCCCTGTCCTTCACCATCTCATGCAGCTTGCTCAAACTCACATCCATTGAGTCAGTGATATCATACAACCATCTCGTCCACTATAATTCCATTTTCTTCCCGCCTTCAAGCTTTCCTAGCCTCATGCTCTTTTCTAATGAGTTGGCTGTTTGCATCAGGTGGCCAAAATATTGGAGCTTCAGTCCTTCCAATGAATATTCATTACTGATTTTCTTTAGGATTGACTGGTTGGATCTCCTTGAAGTCCAAGGGACTCTCAAGACTCTTCTCCAACACCACAGTTCAAAAGCATCAATTCTTCGGTGCTCAGTTTTCTTTAAGGTCCAACTCTCACATCCATATGTAACTACTGAAAAACCATAGCTTTGACTCTACGGACGTTTGTTGGCAAAGTAATGTCTCTGCTTTTTAATATGCTGTCTAGGTTTGTCATAGCTTTTCTTCCAAGTGGCAAGCGTCTTTTAATTTTGAGGCTGCAGTCACTATTTGCAGTGATTTTGGAGCTCAGGAAAATACTCTTTTTCCATTGTTTCCCCATGTATTTGCCACGAAGTGATGGGACTGGATGCCATGATCTTTTTTTTTTTTTGATTGTTGAGTATTAAGTCAGCTTTTTCACTCTCTTCTTTCACCTTCATTAAAAGACCCTTTAGTTTCCTCGCTTTCTACCATAAGGGTGGTGTCATCTGCATGTCTGCTTCATCCTTCTGCTTCATCCAGCCTGGCATTTCACATGATGTACATTGCATATAAGTTAAACAAGTAGGGTGACAATATACAGCCTTGATGTACTCTTTTCCCAATTTGAAACCAGTCCTTTGTCCCATGTCCTGTTCTAACTCTTGCTTCTTGACCTGCATACAGGTTTCTCAGGAGGCAGGTCAGGTGGTCTGGTATTTCTGTCTCTTTAAGAATTTTCCACAGCTTTTTGTGATCCACACAGTCAAAGCCTTTAGCATAGTCAATGAAGTAGGAGTAGATACATTCTAGAATTCTCTTGCTTTTTTAATAATCCATCGGATGTTGGCAGTTTGATCTCTGGTTCCTCTGCCTTTCATAATCCACCTTGAACATCTGGAAGTTCTCAGTTCGTGTACTGTAGAAGCCTGGCTTAGAGAATTTTGAGCATGACTTTGCTAGCATGTGAGATGAGTGCAATTTTGCCAAAGTTTGAACCTTCTTTGGCATTGCCCTTCTTTGGGACTGGAATGAAAACTGACATTTTCCAGCCCTGTGGCCACTGCTGAGTTTTCCAAATTTGCTGGCATATTGAGCGCAGCACTTTCACAGCATTATCTTTTGGGATTTGAAATAGCTCAACTGAAATTCCATCACCTCCACTAGCTTTGTTCATACTGATGCTTCCTAAGGCCCACTTGACTTCCCACTTCAAGATGTCTGGCACTAGGTCAGTGATCACACCATCGTGATTATCTGGGTCATGAAGCTCTTTTTTGTACAGTTCTTATGTGTATTCTTGCCACCTCTTATTAATATCTTCTGCTTCTGTTAGGGCCACACCATTTCTGTACTCTAATGTGCCCATCTTTGCGTGAAATATTCCCTTGGTATCTTTAATTTTCTTGAAGACATCTCTAATTCTTTCCCATTCTATTGTTTTCCTTTATTTCTTTGTATTGTTCACTGAGGAAGGCTTTCTTATCTCTCCTAGCTATTCTTAGGAACTCTGTATTCAAATGGGTATATCTTTCTTTTTTTCCTTTCCTTTTCCCTCTCTCAGCTATTTGTAAGGCCTCCTCAGACAGCCATTTTGCCTTTTTGCTTTTCTTTTTCTTAAGGATGGTTTTGATCCCCACCTCCTGTACAATGTGATGAACCTCCATCCACACTTCTTTAGACACTCTGCCTATCAGATCTAATCCCTTGAATCTATTTGTCACTTCCACTGTATAGTCATAAGGGGTTTGATTTAGGTCATACCTGAATGGTCTAATGGTTTTCCCTACTTTCTTCAATTTAAGTCTGAATTTGGCAATAAGGAGTTCATCATCTGAGCCACAGTCAACTCCCCGTCTTGTTTTTTTCTGACTTTATAAAACTTCTCCATCTTCGACTGCAAAGAATATAATCAATTTCATTTCGGTATTGACCATCTGGTGATGTCCACGTGTAGAGTCATCGTTGGAAGAGGGTGTTTGCTGTGAGCAGTGCATTCTCTCCTGGCAAAACTCTGTTAGTCTTTGTCCTGCTTCATTTTCTACTCCAATGCCCCTTATTCTAGGTATCTCTTGACTTCCTACTTTTGCATTCCAGTCCCCTAGGATGAAAAGGACATTTTTTTTTTCTTTTGGTGTTAGTTCTATAAAGTCTTGTAGGTCTTCATAGTGGAGAAGGCAATGGCACCCCACTCCAGTACTCTTGCCTAGAAAATCCCATGGACGGAGGAGCCTGGTAGGCTGCAGTCCATGGGGTCGTTAGGAGTCGGACACGACTGAGCGACTTCACTTTCACTTTTCACTTTCATGCATTGGAGAAGGAAATGGCAACCCACTCCAGTGTTCTTGCCTGGAGAATCTCAGGGATGGGGGAGCCTGATGGGCTGCCATCTATGGGGTCGCACAGAGTCGGACACAACTGAAGTGACTTAGCAGTAGCAGCAGGTCTTCATAGAACCATTCAACTTCAGTTTCTTCAGCATTTGTGGTTGGGGCATAGACTTGGATTACTGTGATGTTGACTGGTTTGTCTTGGAAATGAACAGAGATCATTCTGTAATTTTTGAGATTGTATCCAAGTACTGCATTTTGGACTCTTTTGTTGACTATGAGGGTTACTCCATTTCTTCTAAGGGATTCTTGCCCACGGTAGTAGATACGATGGTCATATGAATTAAAAATTTGCCCATTCTTGTCCATTTTAGTTCACTGAACCTGAGGCAAAACTATGGTAGGGGTAATGGTGATCTCCTTCCAAAGGATTTATGCCAGCACCCGTGGTTCCCAGGACTGTTGTAGTCAGTGCTCCAATCTGTGGCAGGCCACAGTTGATCCATACCTCCACTGGAGGCTCCCAGACACTCATTGGAGAAGATGAGTGCATGTCCTTCTACTCCACCATGTGGGCACATCTTGGGACCACAAGCCTCTTATCCTCAAGCCTGCCATCCTATCAGAGGGCAGACTGAATGAAAACCACAATCACAGAAAACTAACCAAACTGATCACAATCTTGTCTAACACAATAAAACTCTGAGCCATGCTGAGTAGGGCCACCCAAGACAGACAGGTCATGGTGGAGGGTGCTCAGAGTACTCAGTCACTCAGCTGTGTCCAACTCTTTGTGACCCCCATGGACTGCAGCCCGTCAGGCTCCTCTGTCCATAGAATTCTCCAGGCAAGAATATTAGAGTGGGTTGTCATATCCTACTCCAGGGGATCTTTCCTGGCCCAGGGATCGAATCTGAGTCTCCTGCATTGGCAGGCAGATTCTTTACCACTGCACCACCTTGGAAGGTAAAGATTGAGTGTGTGCATGCTAAGTCACTTCAGTCCTGTCTGACTCGTTGTGACCCCATGGACTGTAGCCTGCCAGGCTCCTCTGTCCATGGGATTTTCCAGGCAAGAATACTGGAATGGGTTTCCATTTCTTTCTCCAGTCATGGTGGAGAGTTCTGACAAAATGTGGTCCACTGGAGCAGGGAATGGCCAATCACTTCAGCATTCTTGCCTTGAGAACCCCATGAACAGTACGGACAGTATTTCCTGAAAAAGTAACTAGTAATATGTCCAGAATCCAACCATTTCTTACCACTTCCACTGCTTCTGCTCTGGTATAAGCCCTCATCTTCTCTTGCCTCAGTTACTGATATAGCTTCCTGATTAGTTTCCCTTCTTTTTACCTCCCTCAGTTTATTCCCAGCAGTCAAAGTGAACTCATAAAAATGGTGACAGACACTTCTCTGCTCAAAACCCTCCAGTGACTTCTCATCTCAGAATAACATTCAGTCTTCATATATCTTGATTCTTTGCTACCTCTGCTTTCATCACCTATTACTCTCCCTTCCTCACTCTATTCCATCTATAGTGACCTCCTTGATATTCAATGAGGATGCCAAGCCTGATTCTGTTTCAGAAATTTTGCGCTTGTTATTCCCTCTGAATGGAATGTTCTTCCCCAGACATCCACGTGGCTTGTTCTTGTCTTGTGCTTCCTTCAAGTCTTAACTTATTTTATCAAGACCCTTACAGGCTATCATAATAAAAATATTATATATATAAAAGTTATATTGTCACACTGCTTATTTAACTTATACACAGAGTACATCATGCAAAATGCCAGGCTGGATGTAGCAGAAGCTGGAATCAAGATTTCAGGGAGAAATAACAATAACCTCAGACATGCAGATGACACCACCCTAATGGCAGAAAATGAAGAGGAACTAAAGAGCCTCTTGATGAAAGTGAAAGAAGAGAGTGAAAAAGCTGGTTAAAACTCAACATTCAAGAAATGAAGATCATGGCATCCGGTCCCATCACTCATGGAAAACAGATGGGGAAACAATGGAAACAGTGACAGACTTTATTTTCATAGGCTCCAAATCACTGCAGTTGGTGACTGCAAACATGAAATTAAAAGACACTTAAGACTTGGAAGAAAAGCTATGGAAAATCTAGATAGCATATTAAAAAGCAGAGACATTACTTTGCTGACAAAGTTCTGTCTAGTCAAAGCTATGGTTTTTCCAGTAGTCATGTATGAATGTGAGAGTTGGACCATAAAGAAAACTGAGCACTGAAGAATTGATGCTTCTGAACTATGGTGTTGGAGAAGACTCTTAATAGCCCCTTGGATTGCAAGGAGATCAAATCAGTCAATCCTAAAGGAAATCAGTCCTGAATATTCATTGAAAGGACTGATGCTGAAGCTGACATTCCAATATTTTGGCCACCTGATGCAAAGAACTGACTCATTGGAAAAGACCCTGATGCAGGGAAAGACTGAAGGGGGAGGAGAAGGGGATGACAGAGGATGAGATGGTTGGATGGGATCACTGACTCCAAGGATATGAATTTGAGCAAGCTCTGGGAGTTGGTGATGAACAGGGAAGCCTGGCTTGCTTCAGTCTATGGGGTCTCAAAGAGTCAGACATGACTGAATTACTGAACTGAACATACTACCATAATATTAATATTATATATATACATATAAAAGTTATAGAAATTATTTGTTAAACACTTAAATATATAGTATATATATATAATAATGCTGTCAATACAGCTCTATCTAACAGATTCTGGTTGATGTTTGATAGGAAATCACAAAATTCTGTAAAACAATTATCCTTCAATTAAAAAAAATAAAGTGGCAAAAAAAAAACCAGATAAACAAGGTCCTAGTGTATAGCATAAGAATCATACTCAATAATTTATGATAAACCATAATGGCAAAGAATATAAAAAGTATATATGTATATATTTGTATAACACAGTCACTTTGCTGTATACCAGAAATTAACGTATTGTAAATCAACTATATTTCAATAAAACAAATGAGATTTAAAAATTAAAAAAAATATATAGCTCTATCTTTTAAAGAAAAATGTATCAGGACAGATCAAACATTTAGCTCAATTTGATCTTTATCAGAAATACTGGTTATCATTTACTTAGCATTTAAAAATATGTTTTTTCAGCCTATGAGTAATGAGTAATGAGCTATTCAACATATTGACTGTATTCTGAGATACTCTTCTTGAGAAAAACCCTTCAAATCTTTGAAATGGTGTTTATTGACATCAAGTATGTCGGGGAGAAGTGATTGTTTTCACTTTCCTCATTTCAAAAATTCTTATGACAAATTTCCCCTTGATTTCCTTGATTTTAATACAAGATGCCTATTTCTTTGGTCACTGAACCAAAAGATATATTCTTATTGGCTAGAGCATAATAATATTCCATTTTCCTCACTTACTTCAATATCAGGTCAAGATCAGGAAATGCTCTGCCAACTTCTGCCTTTGCAAACAATAGGCTTCTAACACTTAAGTACTTTATTTTTTTTTTAATATAAATTTATTTATTTTAATTGGAGGCTAATTATTTTACAATATTGTATTGGTTTTGCCATACATTACCATGCATCCACCACAGGTATACATGTGTCCCCATCGTGAACCTCCCTCCCCATCCCCTCCCTCTGGGTCGTCCCAGTGCATCAGCCCCGAGCATCCTATATCATGCATTGAACCTGGACTGGCGATTCATTTAACATAATGTAATATACATGTTTCAGTGCCATTCTCCCAAATCATCCCACCCCTCCCTCTCCCACAGAGACCAAAAGACTGTTATGTACATCTGTGTCTCTTTTGCTGTCTTGCATACAGGGTTATCATTACCATCTTTCTAAATTCCATATATATGTGTGTTAGTATACTGTATTGGTGTTTTTCTTTCTGGCTTCACTCTGTATAATAGGCTCCAGTTTCATCCACCTCATTAGAACTGATTCAAATGTATTCTTTTTAATGGCTGAGTAATATTCCATTGTGTATATGTACCACTGCTTTCTTTATCCATTCATCTGCTGATGGACATCTAGGTTGCTTCCATGTCCTGGCTATTATAAACAGTGCTGCGATGAACATTGGGGTACATGTGTCTCTTTCAATTCTGGTTTCCTCAGTGTGTATGCCCAGCAGTGGGATTGCTGGGTCATAAGGCAGTTCTATTTCCAGTTTTTTAAGGAATCTCCACACTGTTCTCCATAGTGGCTGTACTAGTTTGCATTCCCACCAACAGTGTAAGAGGGTTCCCTTTTCTCCACACCCTCTCCAGCATTTATTATTTGTAGACTTTTGGATCGCAGCCATTCTGACTGGCGTGAAATGGTACCTCATAGTGGTTTTGATTTGCATTTCTCTGATAATGAGTGATGTTGAGCATCTTTTCATGTGTTTGTTAGCCATCTGTATGTCTTCTTTGGAGAAATGCCTATTTATTTCTTTGGCCCATTTTTTGATTGGGTCATTTATTTTTCTGGAATTGAGGTGTAGGAGTTGCTTGTATATTTTTGAGATTAGTTGTTTGTCAGTTGCTTCATTTGCTATTATTTTCTCCCATTCTGAAGGCTGTCTTTTCACCTTGCTTATAATTTCCTTTGTTGTGCAGAAGCTTTTAATTTTAATTAGGTCCCATTTGTTTATTTTTGCTTTTATTTCCAATATTCTGGGAGGTGGGTCAGAGAGGATCCTGCTGTGATGTATGTCAGAGAGGGTTTTGCCTATGTTCCCCTCTAGGAGTTTTATAGTTTCTAGTCTTACGTTTAGATCTTTAATCCATTTTGAGTTATTTTTGTGTATGGTGTTAGAAAGTGCTCTAGTTTCATTCTTTTACAAGTGGTTGACCAGTTTTCCCAGCACCATTTGTTAAAGAGATTGTCTTTAATTCATTGTATATTCTTGCCTCCTTTGTCAAAGATAAGTTGTCCATATGTGCATGGATTTATCTCTGGGCTTTCTATTTTGTTCCATTGATCTATATTTCTGTCTTTGTGCCAGTACCATACTGTCTTGATGACTGTGGCTTTGTAGTAGAGCCTGAGGTCAGGCAGGGTGATTCCTTCAGTTCCATTCTTCTTTCTCAAGATCGCTTTGGCTATTCGAGGTTTTTTGTATTTCCATACAAATTGTGAAATTATTTGTTCTAGCTCTGTGAAGAATATTGTTGGTAGCTTGAAAGGGATTGCATTGAATCTATAAATTGCTTTGGGTAGTATACTCATTTTCACTATATTGATTCTTCCAATCCATGAACATGGTATATTTCTCCATCTATTAGTGTCCTCTTTGATTTCTTTCACCAGTGTTTTATAGTTTTCTATATATAGGTCTTTAGTTTCT
Organism: Bos javanicus; assembly: GCF_032452875.1. Classification (NCBI taxonomy): domain Eukaryota; kingdom Metazoa; phylum Chordata; class Mammalia; order Artiodactyla; family Bovidae; genus Bos; species Bos javanicus. The sequence continues at coordinate 11,848,345 of NC_083887.1, read as the reverse complement.
TTAGGTAGATATATTCCTAAGTATTTTATTCTTTCCGTTGCAATGGTGAATGGAATGGTTTCCTTAATTTCTCTTTCTGTTTTCTCATTATTAGTGTATAGGAATGCAAGGGATTTCTGTGTGTTGATTTTATATCCTGCAACTTTACTATAATCATTGATTAGTTCTAGTAATTTTCTGGTAGAGTCTTTAGGGTTTTCTATGTAGAGGATCATGTCATCTGCAAAGAGTGAGAGTTTTACTTCTTCTTTTCCAATTTGGATTCCTTTTATTTCTTTTTCTGCTCTGATTGCTGTGGCCAAAACTTCCAAAACTATGTTGAATAGTAGTGGTGAAAGTGGGCACCCTTGTCTTGTTCCTGACTTTAGGGGAAATGCTTTAAATTTTTCACCATGAGGATAATGTTTGCTGTGGGTTTGTCATATATAGCTTTTATTGTGTTGAAGTATGTTCCTTCTATTCCTGCTTTCTGGAGAGTTTTTATCATAAATGGATGTTGAATTTTGTCAAAGGCTTTCTCTGTATCTATTGAGATAATCATATGGCTTTTATTTTTCAATTTGTTAATGTGGTGTATTACATTGATTTGCAGATAAGAATCCTTGCATCCCTGGGATAAAGCCCACTTGGTCATGGTGTATGATCTTTTTAATGTGTTGTTGGATTCTGATTGCTAGAATTTTGTTAAGGATTTTTGCATCTATGTTCATCAGTGATATTGGCCGATAGTTTTCTTTTTTTGTGGCATCTTTGTCAGGTTTTGATATTAGGGTGATGGTGGTCTCATAGAATGAGTTTGTTAGTTTACCTTCCTCTGCAATTTTCTGGAAGAGTTTGAGTAGTATAGGTGTTAGCTCTTCTCTAAATTTTTGGTAGAATTCAGCTGTGAAGCCGTCTGGACCTGGGCTTTTGTTTGCTGGAAGATTTCTGATTACAGTTTCAATTTCCATGCTTGTGATGGGTCTGTTAAGATTTTTTATTTCTTCCTGGTTCAGTTTTGGAAAGTTGTACTTTTCTAAGAATTTGTCCATTTCTTCCATGTTGCCCATTTTATTGGCATATAATTGCTGATAGTAGTCTCATGATCCTTTGTATTTCTCTGTTGTCTGTTGTGATCTCTCCATTTTCATTTCTAATTTTATTGATTTGATTTTTCTCCCTTTGTTTCTTGATGAGTCTGGCTAATGGTTTGTCAATTGTATTTATCCTTTCAAAGAACCAGCTTTTGGCTTTGTTGATTTTTGCTATGGTCTCCTTTGTTTCTTTTGCATTTATTTCTGCCCTAATTTTTAAAATTTCTTTCCTTCTACTAACCCTGGGTTCTTCATTTCTTCCTTTTCTAGTTGCTTTAGGTGTAGAATTAGGTTATTTATTTGACTTGTTTCTTGAGGTATGCCTGTATTGCTATGAACTTTCCCCTTAGCACTGCTTTTACAGTGTCCCATAGGTTCTCAGTTGTGTTTTCATTTTCATTCGCTTCTATGCATATTTTGATTTCTTTTACGATTTCTTCTGTGATTTGTTGGTTATTCAGCAGTGTGTTGTTCAGCCTCCATATGTTGGAATTTTTAATAGTTTTACTCCTGTAATTGAAATCTAATCTTACTGCATTGTGGTCAGAAAATATGCTTGGAATGATTTCAATTTTTTTGAATTTACCAAGGCTAGATTTATGGCCCAGGATGTGATCTATCCTGGAGAAGGTTCTGTGTGTGCTTGAGAAAAATGTGAAAATCATTGTTTTGAGGTGAAATGTCCTATAAATATCAATTAGGTTTAACTGGTCTATTGTATCATTTAAAGTTTGTGTTTCTTTGTTGATTTTCTGTTTAGTTGATCTATCCATAGGTGTGAGTGGGGTATTAAAGTCTCCCACTATTATTGTGTTATTGTTAATTTCCCCTTTCATACTTGTTAGCCTTTGTCTTACATATTGCGGTGCTCCTATGTTGGGTGCATATATATTTATAATTGTTATATCTTCTTCTTGATCATTATGTAGTGTCCTTCTTTGTCTCTTTTCACAGCCTTTGTTTTAAAGTCTATTTTATCTGATATGAGTATTGCTACTCCTGCTTTATTTTGATCTCTATTTGCATGGAATATCTTTTTTCAGCCCTTCACTTTCAGTCTGTATGTGTCCCCTGTTTTGAGGTGGGTCTGTTGTAGACAACATATATAGGGGTCTTGTTTTTATATTCATTCAGCCAGTCTTTGTCTTTTGGTTGGAGCATTCAACCCATTTACATTTAAGGTAATTATTGATAAGTATGATCCCATTGCCATTTACTTTATTCTTTTGGGTTTGACTTTATACACCATTTTTGTGTCTCCTGTCTAGAGAATATCCTTTAGCATTTGTTAGAGAGCTGGTTTGGTGGTGCTGAATTCTCTCAGCTTTTGCTTGTCTGTAAAGCTTTTGATTTCTCCTTCATATTTGAATGAGATCCTTGCTGGGTACAGTAATCTGGGCTGTAGGTTATTTTCTTTCATCACTTTAAGTATGTCCTGCCATTCCCTCCTGGCCTGAAGAGTTTCTATTGAAACATCAGCTGTTATCCTTATGGGAATCCCCTTGTGTGTTATTTGTTGTTTTTCCCTTGCTGCTTTTAATATTTGTTCTTTGTGTTTGATCTTTGTTAATTTGATTAATATGTGTCTTGGGGTGTTTTGCCTTGGGTTTATCCTGTTTGGGACTCTCTGGGTTTCTTGGACTTGGGTGATTATTTCCTTCCCCATTTTAGGGAAGTTTTCAACTATTATCTCCTCAAGTATTTTCTCACGGTCTTTCTTTTTGTCTTCTTCTGGGACTCCTATGATTTGAATGTTGTAGCGTTTAATATTGTCCTGGAGGTCTCTGAGATTGTCTTCATTTCTTTTAATTTGTTTTTCTTTTTTCCTCTCTGATTCATTTATTTCTACCATTGTATCTTCTAATTCATTAATCCTATCTTCTGCCTCTGTTATTCTACTATTTGTTGCCTCCAGAGTGTTTTTGATCTCATTTATTGCATTATTCATTATATATTGACTCTTTTTTATTTCTTCTAGTTCCTTGTTAAACCTTTCTTGCATTTCCTCAGTCCTTGTCTCTAGGCTATTTATCTGTGATTCCATTTTTATTTCAAGATTTTGGATCATTTTCACTATCATTATTCAGAATTCTTTATCAGGTAGATTCCCTATCTCTTCCTCTTTTGTTTGGTTTGGTGGGCATTTATCCTGTTCCTTTACCTGCTGGGTATTCTTCTGTCTTTTCATCTTGTTTATATTACTGAGTTTGGGGTGGCCTTTCTGTATTCTTGCAGTTTGTGGAGTTATCTTTATTATGGAGTTTCCTCGCTGTAGGTGGGGTTGTATCAGTGGCTTGGTTAGGTTTCTTGGTTAGGGAAGCTTGTGTCGGTGTTCTGGTGGGTGGAGCTGGATTTCTTCTCTCTGGAGTGCAATGAAGTGTCTAGTAATGAGTTATGAGATGTCAGTGGTTTTGGAGTAACTTTGGGCAGCCTGTATATTGAAGCTCAGGGCTGTGTTCCTGTGTTGCTGGAGAATTTGCGTGGTATGTCTTGCTCTGGAACTTGTTGGCCCTTTTGTGGTGCTTGGTTTCAGTGTAGGTATGGAGGGGTTTGATAAGCTCCTATTGATTAATGTTCCCGGGAGTCAGGTGTTCTCTGATGTTCTCAGGATTTGGACTCAAGCCTCCTGTTTCTGGTTTTCAGTCTTATTTTTACAGTAGTCTCAAGACTTCTCCTTCTATACAGCACCACTGATAAAACATCTAGGTTAAAGATGAAAAGTTTCTCCACAGTGAGAGACACCCAGAGAGGTTCACAGAGTTACATGGAGAAGAGAAGAGGGAGGAGGGAGTTAGAGGTGACCTGAATGAGATGAGGTGGAATCAAAAGAGGAGAGAGCAAGCTAGCCAGTAATCACTTCCTTATGTGTGCTCCACAGTCTGGACTGCTCAGAGATGTTCATGGAGTTATACAGAGAAGAGAAGAGGGAGGAAGGAGATAGAGGTGGCCAGGAGGATAAAAGGGGGGAATAAAAAGGAGAGAGACAGATCCAGCCAGTAATCAGTTCCCTAAGTGTTCTCCACCATCTGGAACACACAGAGATTCACAGGGTTGGGTAGAGAAGAGAAGGGGGAGGGAGGAGACAGAAGCGAGCTGGTGGAGAAAAAGGAGAGTCCAAAGAGGGAGACAGCAGTCAAGCCAGTAATCTCGCTCCCAAGTAAAAATGGGTACTGAAGATTGGGTTCTTAAAGGTACAAAATTGATAACAAATACCAAAAAGCAAAGATTAGAATTCTAGAGTAGAGGTTGGATTTTCAAAAATACAACATTAAAGAAAAGAAGAAGAAGAAGAAAAAAAAAGTCACAAAAGTTATTAAAAAAAAAATATATATATATATGAAGTTTGCTTTAAAAAATGATCTTTTTTTGATAAGTAATAGTAGGTTATAAAAATGAAAATTAAAGGAATAATAGAGGACTTAAAATTTAAAAAAAAATTTTTTTAAAAGAAATTAATGATCGTAAAAATAATAAAAATATATCTAGGACTTTTTCTGGTGTTGTTGTGGGCAGTGTGGGGTCAGTTCATTTTCGGATAGTTCCTTGGTCTGGCTTGTATTTCTCAAGATCTATAGGCCCCTTCGTATGTAGTCGGTACTAACTACAGGGTTTTAATCTATTGCACCTGTCACTTCCAAGGTGGTTCCCTCGGTTTTAGCTTCTGTTTGCTGGTCTCTTCAGTGTCTGATTTCCACTCTGACACATAGGGGCGGTGGTGGACACTTTTTTTAGGCTCACTTGTTCAGTCGCGCTGTGGGGAAGGAGGGACGCTGCAAACAACTAACTCAGCCGCACTGGGCCTGCCCGCCCCCCCGCTCACAGCGCGTGCACCCTCCCTGCCCACAGCTCAGGCTCTAGGCCCTCCCAGGTCTAAGCCACTCAGGTTCAGGCACTCGGGTAGTCCTCAGAGGTGCAGACTCCATTGGGCCTGCATTTTGTGCCCTTCCCAGCTCGGAGAATCTCAGGTGATGAGGTGTTTGGCGAGCACAGTTAGTGCGACGTATTGCCTTTCCCATCCCTGCCGCTCAGTTTTCTGGGTGTACAACCGGCCCACCTTCTCAGGCGGCTGATGACTGTCCAGAACCCCAAGAAGTCTTAGTTAGCAAAGAAGCCTGCTTGCAGTTAGGTAGATAATGTCTCTCTGGGGCTGCAATTGCCCCCTTCTGGCTCTGGCTGCCTGTCACCAGAGGGGGATGGTCTGCAGCCAGCTAGTTCTGTTCAGCACTTTGTTCTGTGCGTGGGTCTGGCGGTATCTTAGGGCTTTTCACGTGGTGGATATCCCACAGTCTGGTTTGCTAGCCCATATTAGTTCGCTCTGATTAGCCTCGGGGCATTCAGGCCCAAGCCTTACTCTAAGCAAGGCAGCCCGTGCCTCCCTGCCCAGACCCTGCTTGCTAGTGGCAGGTGCGGGCGTCTGCGCTGCTTCTCCGATGGGGGAGTTACCGTTTGGCTCGTAATCTGTGGGTTTTCATTATTTACTTATTTTTCCTCCCTATTATGTTGCCCTCTGTGCTTCCAAGGCTCGCCACAGGCTTGGCAGTGAGAGTGTTTTCTGGTGTTTGGAAACTTCTCTCTTTTTAAGACTCCATTCCCAGGACACAGCTCCGTCCCTACCTCTTTTGTCTCTTTTTTTGTCTTTTATATTTTTCCTACCTCCTTTTGAAGAAAATGGGCTGCTTTTCTTGGTGCCTGATGTCTTCTGCCAGCATTCAGAAGTCGTTTTGTGGAATTTACTCAGTGTTTAAATGTTCTCTTGATGAATTTGTGGGGGAGAAAGTGGTCTCCCCGTCCTATTCCTCTGCCATCTTAGGACTGCCTCCCAAATTCCAGTTTAGACATGTAGCTCAAGAGATTTTTATGTAACCTTTGCTGCTGCTGTTGCTGCTGCTAAGTTGCTTCAGTCATGTCCAACTCTGTGTAACCCCATAGACAGCAGCCCACCACACTCCCCCGTCCCCAGGATTCTCCAGGCAAGAACACTGGAGTGGGTGCATGGAGCTAAAATCTTTAATCATATTGGTGGAATCTGTATGATCTCACTGAACTGAAACATTTAAAGTAATACTTAAGGACATCTGCATTTATGCCCCAGATGCCCAGGTTCTAGAAGTGAGTTAGGTTTCCTTTTTCTTTATGGGTATCATATTGATGAACAAAGTTGCCTCCTTTCTCCTTCCCCCTTCTTTCCTTCTTACATCTTTTCCTCCTTTCCTGCCATCGTCACACTCTCTCTCCTCTCTTCTTTCCACAGCTATGTAGCATCCACCATGTACAAGCTTGATGTTTTACTTCAGAGTTTCGAAGATAATTTGTACACTACTTTGCCTACCTTAAAGATGATTATAAACTAAGAAGAGAGGCATTTGACCCATGTGTTATCAACTCAAGGTGAGTCTTCTCTTGCCAGTATATTCCTTTTTGTTTCAGGAATACAATTCTTCTTTCTTTGCTTGTGCCATGTGGTATGTGGGATCTTGGTCATTGAATCTGCACCAAGATCAGTGGTGCATGGAATCTTAGCCACTGGACCACCAAGGATGTCCCACAACTCTGCTTATTTAGAGGAGATTTAAATAGCTGTGAAACCCCAGCTTGCTTCACGTTCTCAGGGTAAAAAGCATAGATTCAAATTAATGTTAGTGAACATAAAATATTCCACATGTTAATTTGAGCCTCTCAATTGGGATGTGCTTGTGTGTGTGTGTGTGTGTGTGTGTGTATGTGAGTCACTCAGTCATGTCCAACTCTTTACAGCTCCATGGATTGTACCCCGCCAGTCTGCTCTGCCCATGGAATTCTCTAGACAATACTGGAGTGGGTTACCATTTCCTTCTCCAGGGGACCTTCCCAACCTGGGGATCAAACTCATCTCCTGCATTGCAGGTAGATTCTTTACCATCTGAGACACCAGGGTAAAAAGCACAGATTCAAATTAATGTGTGACGTGGTTAGTGAACATAAAATATTCCTATGTTAATTTGAGCCCCTCAGTTGGGATACAGTTTCTTTAAATTCATGAAAACTTGAGTTTTCAATGAAACATACATGCTTATGCAGTGATTCAAGCCACTAACAGGATTACTGAATATAAGAACATACTTCCTAGAAGGTAGACTCTAGGGAAACATCAAGACCTGACCTTGTAATCATTATGCCTAAACTAATGTTACTTTTTCTTGAGTGTTATTTAGGTGGCCTAAATAATAAAGTAACTTTGTATCAGCCATCAAACTCTTCAAAATTTGAGACATTTAAATAAACAGGTTCAAGGCTTCTTGTTCCTTAAATAATGTGGATTCATTTACCTGAATCCTTTCCCCCAAGTACACAAAATATAACATTATTCAAAATGCATAGTTGAGATAACAGGAAAAGTAAGAACAATTCTCAGGTATCAGGCAATTGGACAAGCAGAGCACAATCCCACTGTTGAGACTTCCCTTGGTGGTTAACTCCAGGTGAAAGCATGTGGGATGGAAACCAGATGTTAGGATTTTCCTGGTTCAAGTGTCCTAAGAGCTTTAAGACCCTCAGGGTAGCAGAATGAATCCTTAAGCCTGTTAGGAGAGAACTGGAAGCTTTAAAAGTCTCTTCTGGAGTAAAGTACAGGACTGAAGTGCTGTGTGCAGTGACATAGGAAGGCCACAGAAAGGTTCATCTGTCTTTGCCTGAGTTCCCAGATGGTTTATAATTTGGGTCTGCTCCACACACAAAGGTGGGGTTTGCATTTACACTCTCCTCAGGGCCCTCAGGGTTTTGATATCCTCACACTGAGAAGTGAATACCGGTGTGCTCCTGTACTTACCAACGATAATTCTGGAGCACTTGCCAGACGTGAACACAGGGCCACTCCACAGCACATCTGCTCCATGACTCCCTCCGATGAAATGCAGCTGGAGTTCAACTTTTACAAGTAAACAATCCAAGATGGATAAGAAACTAAATATGTAACAGGTAGAAGTGTTAGATCAATATTTTCACATCATGGCATATTCTAATGGCAAACATAAAATTATTGTGTTCAAATAATTAAACATAATAAAAAATACAAAAGAAACAAATGCCAAGAACAATTGGATTAAATTGAATCAAATGGAACTTTAAAAATTAAGCAATAACCAAATGGCTTATGGAGCAAATTAGAAACAGCTGAAGCAAAAATATTGAACTAGAAGATAGATCTAAGAAAATTAAGTAAAATGCAATTGAGGAAGATAAATTAAAAATATGAACGGGAGATTCAGTGACATGAAGAGAGAATGAGAATATCTATTATATATCTATTAAAAGTTTAAGAGGGAAAAGAAAAAGAATGAATAGTCTAATAGTAACAAAATAATTTTATGAACTTGATGAAAAATGTGAATCCTTAGGTCCCAGAATAAAACTTTTAAGTAAGATAAATAAAGGAAAAACGATTTACAATTGATTCCTCATGGTAACAATAGAACTAGAGTACAATTGGCTAATATTGTCACATTGCTGAGAAAAATAGCTGTCAATCTAGAATTATAAATCAGACAAACCATCAGTCAAGAGTGAAAGCATAATAAAGACAATTTAAACCAAAAAGACATGGAGACTTTACCACCCACATACCCTTGCTAAAGCAATTATTAAAGTATTTACCTCAGAAAAAAGAAAATTGGACCCAGAAGGAAGAGAGGTTTCCAAAAGCAATCGTGGGCAAAATAATTGGCAAACATAGGGTAAACCTAAACACATGTTAACAATATAAAAAATGACAATAATTATGAACAATGTGAGATTCATAAAAACAAAGTTGAAATAAAAATCTGAGAAAATGACATATAAGAGAAGAGGGAGAAATCAGAGTTAAAGTTTCTAAAGTCCTTGTAATATTTGGAAATGTGGTAAAATTATTGATTCACTTTGAACTTTGTTCAGAAGGCAAGCATTTTAAAAATCAAAGCATAAACCATAACATCATAAACATTAAAGGGTATAATTTCCCAGCCTGATGAAAGGAAAGAAAGAATTAAGGACAATAATTCAGTCAGATACTTGTTTTGAGAAGAGGGAAAATAATAAAGAAAAATATGTGATATAGAAAGCATAAGACATAGTGATAGAAATGAAAACTGTCAGGGAGAGAATAAGTTTAAGTGAATTAACCTCATCAGTTAAAAAACAAGGACTACCAGATTGGGTTAAAAACACGGAATTCAACTACTTGATGTTTACAAGTTATACTTTATCTTATTCCAGTTGTATTAGTCTGTTTTGGCTGCCATAACAAAATAGCAGACTGGGTGGCTTAAACAGAAAAAATATCTTTTCTCATAATTTTTGAGGCTGAAACTCCGAGGTTAAAAAGCTGTCAGGGTCCATTTCTGCTAAGATCTTTCTTCCTGGCTTGTAGATGGCTGCCTTCTTGCTATGTCCTCACATGACCTTTTATTGGTGCCTGCTTGCAGAGAGACAGAGAGAGAGAAAGGAAGCTCTAGTGTCTCTTCTCATGAGGACAATAAACCAGTTGGATCAGGGTTCTACCCTTATGACCTCGTTTAAACTTAATTAGTTCCTCAGAGGCCTCACTTTCAAACAGAGACACACTGGGGGCTTTAATATATGACTTTTGGAGAAGGAAATGGCAACCCACTCCAGTATTCCTGCCTGGAAAATCCCATGGACAGAGGAGCCTGATGGGCCACAGTCTGACAAAGAGTCAGACACAACTGAGCAACTGAGCACACACATAGTAATTTCCAGTTCAGTTCAGTTCAGTCGCTCAGTCATGTCCGACTCTTTGCGACTCCATGAATTGCAGCACGCCAGGCCTCCTTGTCCATCACCAACTCCCGGAGTTTACCCAAATTCATATCCATCGAGTCAATGATGCCATCCAGCCATCCCTTCCTCTGTCATCCCCTTCTCCTCCTGCCCCCAATCCCTCCCAGCATCAGAGTCTTTTCCAATGAGTCAACTCTTAGCATGAGGTGGCCAAAGTACTGGAGTTTCGGCTTCAGCATCAGTCCTTCCAAAGAAATCCCAGAGCTGATCTCCTTCAGAATGGACTGGTTGGATCCCCTTGCAGTCCAAGGGACTCTCAAGAGTCTTCTCCAACACCACAGTTCAAAAGCATCAATTCTTTGGCACTCAGCTTTCTTCACAGCCCAACTCTGACATCTGTACATGACCACTGGAAAAACCATAGCCTTGACTAGACGAACCTTTGTTGGCAAAGTAATGTCTCTGCTTTTGAATATGCTATCTAGGTTGGTCATAACTTTCCTTCCAAGGAGTAAGCGTCTTTTAATTTCATGGCTGCAGTCACCATCTGCAGTGATTTTGGAGCCCAGAAAAATAAAGTCTGACACTATTTCCACTGTTCCCCATCTATTTGCCATGAAGTGATGGGACCGGATGCCATGATCTTAGTTTTCTGAATGTTGAGCTTTAAGCCAACTTTTTCACTTTCCTCTTTCACTTTCATCAAGAGGCTTTTTAGTTCCTCTTCACTTTCTGCCATAAGGGTGGTGCCATCTGCATATCTGAAGTTATTGATATTTCTCCCGGCAATCTTGATTCCAGCTTGTGCTTCTTCCAGCCCAGCATTTCTCATGATGTACTCTGCATATAAGTTAAATAAGCAGGGTGACAATATACAGCCTTGACGTACTCCTTTTCCTATTTGGAACCAGTCTGTTGTTTCATGTCTGATTCTAACTGTTGCTTCATGAGCTGCATACAGGTTTCTCAGGAGACAAGTAAAATGGTCTGGTATACCCAGTTCTTAAAGAATTTTCCAGAATTTTTTTGTGATCAACACAGTCAAAGACGTTTGCATACTCAGTGAAGCATAAGTAGATTTTTTTTCTGGAATTCTCTTGCTTTTTCTGTGATCAAATGAATGGTGGCAACTGGATTTCTGGTTCCTCTGCCTTTTCTAAACCCAGTTTGTACATCTGGAAGTTCTCAGTTCAGATACTGCCGAAGCCTAGCTTGAAGGATTTTGAGCATAAAATTACTAGCAGTGAAAATGAACACAACTGTATGATAGTTTGAACATTCTTTGGTATTTGAAATTTCTTTGAAATTTGAATGAAAACTGACCTTTTCCAGTCCTGTGACCACTGCTGAGCTTTCCACATTTGTGACATTGAGTATAGCACTTTCATAGCATCATCTTTTAGAATTTGAAATAGCTCAGCTGGAATTCCATCACCTCCACTAGCTTTGTTTGTAATAAAGCTTCCTAAGGCCCTCTTGACTTTGTACGCTAAGATGTCTGGCTCTAGGTGAATGACCACACCACTGTTGTTATCTGAGTCATTAGGCCTTTTTTGTATAGTTCTGCTGTGCATTACTGCCATGTCTTCTTAATATCTTCTGCTTCTCTTAGGTCTATGCTGTTTCTGCTCTGTTTTGTGCCCATGTTTGCATGTATATTCCCTTGGTATCTCTAATTTTCTTGAAGAGATCTCTAGTCTTTCCCATTCTATTGTTTTTCTCTATTTCTTTGCATTATTCACTTAAGAAGGCCTACTTATCTCTCTTTGCTGTTCTCTAGAACTCTGCATTCAGAGTTATCTTTCCCTTTTCCCCTTGCCTTTTGCTTCTCTTCTTTCCTCACCTGTGGTCATTTGAATTAAATCCACCCATTCCCATCCATTTTAGTTCACTGATTCCTAAGATATTCTTGCTGTCTCCTGCTTGACCATGTCCTATTTACCTTGGTTCATGGACCTAACATTCCAGCTTCCTTTGCAGTATTGATTTTTACAACATTGGACTTTACTTTCATCATCAGACGTATCTTTATGCTTATTATATGTATAGTAAAATCACAAATCTTTGCATAAGAATGATATATCAAATTCTGTATGACGTTTTCTGTAAGGAGGCAAAACACAAATGAGGGTAGAACTCTGGTTATATCCAAAATGTTTATTATAAATAAATAAAATTGTTTAAATGATAGAATAATTTTTAATCTTGGGCCCATAGGTGTTATATTGTTTTCTATATGATTTCTTTCATTTGTTTGATTTCAAACATGACTTCTTTTAAATTTTTTAAGTATATAACACATTGAAATTATACAGATTCTTATTTTATAGTGTGATGTGCTCTGTGCTCTATCACTTCAGTCATGTCTGACTCTTTGGGACACCATGGACTGTAGCCCTCCAGGCTCCTCTGGCCATGGGATTTTCCCAGCAAGAATACTGGAGTGGGTTGCCATGCCTTCCTCCAGGGTTAGAGCTTGATGAATTATTACAAAGAGGACACATCTGTGTGTGTGAGGAATACTCTGCTCAGGTTCTGGGCGAAGTTGTAGAGGCCTTTAGGAGAAAAGTGAACCTAAATGCTTGACCTTTTAGCTTTGTTCTCTTAGAATACAGCTCTAGTATTTTCCACTGGCTGTTTTCTTTGGGATATCTCCAAATATTTTAAAAATCTTGCCCAGATTTTCTAGTTGATCTTTCAAATTACCAAGCTCATGCCTACTCCAACCAAGGCCATCGCACACTCACCAATAAAACTTTTATTCTCATACACACAAACACACAAGCGTGCACACAAATACACACACACACACACACACACACACACACGAGCACAGCGAATCTAATAACTGAAGACCCTAAGGGGCAATTTAGAGTGAAAATTTAGTAGGACTTGAGTACTATAATAAACATTATGGCAAGCAAAAATAAACTAAAATCTTAGGCTAATGTCAGAGGTATCCATCAGGGAAGAACTAGAAAGCAAGGGCAAATAGTACCATTAGTGCCTTCCCTGGTGGCTCAGAGGGTAAAGCATCTGCTTGCATTGTGGGTTCGATCGACCTGGGTTCGATCCCTGGATCAGGAAGAGCCCCTGGAGAAGGAAATGGCAACCCACTCTATTACTCTTGTCTGGAAAATCCCATGGACGGAGAAGCCTGGTAGGCTACAGTCCAGGGTCACAAAGAGTCGGACACGACTGAGCAACTTCACTTTTGGCTTTAAGATGCTTAATATTGGTGATTGACCAATAAATAGATGGGAAGCACCATGAACTCTTACCAAAGCACATAAAGTGTGTCTGAAAGTAAGTTTTGTCCCTAAAACAATAAGAATCCTGAAAGTCAGGTGAAATGCCAAAGGACCAATAGCAAATGGAGCATGAAAAGTAAGAGACCCATGCAGTTACCAGAGGCATATACTTCCAGTTCAAAGATTACATTTCCGGTCACACATTCAGCCAAAGTGTGGTTACATGACCAAGCTACAGCCAAAAGAGTATGAATCAAAATGATATGCAAAGATTCTGAAACCTGCCATTAATGGAATGGGTCTCTTCTCAGGTGAAGGCAGAAGTAGAGTAGCTGTTTTAGGGCACAAATGGAAGATGAGGGTTGAGGTTGACAGAGCAAACAATTAGTCTGAGTCCCTGATACCATCACTGTTATATTCAGACTGTGATATAAAAGAGAAATTCATTTCTACTCTGATTAAGCCATTGTTATTTTAGGATCTTTGTTACAGAAGCCAAGCTTGTAAGTTCAGTTCACTCACTCAGTCACGTCCAACTCTGCGACCCCATGGACTGCAGCACGCCAGGCCTCATAAACATGAGTTTATTCAAACTCATGTCCGTTGAGTCGGTGATGCCATCCAACCATCTCATCCTCTGTCATCCCCTTCTCCTCCTGCCCCCAATCCCTCCCAGCATCAGAGTCTTTTCAAATGTGTCAGTTCTTCGCATCAGGTGGCCAAAGTATTGGAGTTTCAGCTTCAGCATCAGTCCTTCCAGTGAATATTCAGGACTGATTTTCTTTAGGATGGACTGGTTGGATCTCCTTGCAGTCCAAGGGACTCTCAAGAGTTTTCTCCAACACCACAGTTCAAAAGCATCAATTCTTCAGCACTCAGCTTTCTTTATGGTCCAACTCTCACATCCATACATGACTACTGGAAATACCATAGCTTTGACTAGACAGATCTTGGTTGGCAAAGTAATGTCTCTGCTTTATAATATGCTGTGTAGGTTGGTCCTAACTTTTCTTCCAAGAAGCAAGCATCTTTTAATTTCATGGCTGCAGTCACCATCTGCAATAATTTTGGAACCCCCAAAAATAAGGTCTGTCCTTGTTTCCACTGTTTCCTCATCTATTTGCCATGAAGTGATGGGACCAGATGCCATGATCTTAGTTTTCTGAATGTTAAGTTTTAAGCCAACTTTTTCACTCTCCTCTTTCATTTTCATCAAGAGACTCTTTAATTCTTCTTCACTTTCTGTCTTAAGAGTGGTGTCATCTGCATATCTGAGGTTATTGATATTTCTCCTGGCAATCTTGATTCTAGCTTGTGCTTCATCCAGTCCAGCATTTCTCATGATATACTCTGTGTATAAGTTAAATAAGCAGAGTGACAATATACAGCCTTGATGTACTCCTTTCCTGATTTGAAACCAGTCTGTTATCCCATGTCCAGTTCTAACTGTTGCTTCTTGACCTGCCTATAGATTTCTCAGGAGGCAGGTCAGGTGGTCTGGTATTTCTGTCTCTTTAAGAATTTTCCACAGCTTTTTGTGATCCACACAGTCAAAGGCTTTAACATAATCAATGAAGCAGAAGAAGATATTTCTCTGGGATTCTCTTGCTTTTTCTATGATTCAGCAGATGTTGGCAATTTGATCTCTGGTTCCTCTGACTTTTAATCCACCTTGAACATATGGAAGTTCTCAGTTTATGTAGTGTTGAAACCTAGCTTGGAGAATTTTGAGCATTACTTTGTTAGCATGTGAGATGACTGCAATTGTGTGGTAGTTTGAGCATTCTTTGACATTGCCTTTCTTTGGAATTGGAATGAAAACTGACCTTTTCCAGTCCTGTGGCCACTGCTGAGTTTTCCAAATTTGCTGGCATATTGAGTGCAGCACTTTCACAGCATCATCTTTTAGGATTTGAAATAGTTCAACTGGAATTCCATCATCTCCACTAATTTTGTTCATAGTGATGCTTCCTAAGGCCCACTTGACTTCACATTCCAGGATGTCTGGTTCTGGGTGAGTGTTCATACCATAATGATTATCTGTGTCATGAAGATATTTTTTGTATAGTTCTGTGTATTCTTGCCACCTCTTCTTAATACTTCTGCTTCTGTTAGGTCCATACCATTTCTGTCCTTTATTGTACCTATCTTTCGATGAAATATTCTCTTGGTATCTCTAATTTTCTTGAAGCAATCTCTAGTCTTTCCCATTCTATTGTTTTTTTCTCTATTTCTTTGCATTGATCACTGAGGAAGGATTTCTTATCTCTCCCTGCTATTCTTTGGAACTGTGCATTCAAACAGGTATATCTTTCATTTCCTCCTTTGCCTTTCACTTCTCTTCTTTTTATAGCTGTTGGTAAGGCCTCCTCAGACAACCATTTTGCCTTTTTGCATTTCTTTTTCTTGGGGACAGTCTTGATCATTGCCTCTTGTATAATGTCACCAACCTCCATCCATAGTTCTTCAGGCACTCTGTCTATCAGATCTAATTCCTTGAATCTATCTGTCATTTCCACTGTATAATCATAAGGGTTTTGATTTAGGTCATACCTGAATGGTCTAGTGGTTTTCCCTACTTTATTTAGTTTAAGTCTGAACTTGGCAATAAGGAGTTCATGATCTGAGCCACAGTCAGCTCCCAGTCTTGCTTTTGCTGACTGTATAGAGCTTCTTCGTCTTTGGCTGCAAAGAATATAATCAGTCTGAGCACAGTGATGTCCATGTATAGGGTCTTCTCTTGTCTTGTTGGAAGAGGGTGTTTGCTATGACTAGTGCATTCTCTTGGCAGAACTCTATTAGCCTTTGCCCTGCTTCATTCCATACTCCAAGGCCAAATTTGCCTGTTACTCCAGGTATTTTTTGACTTCCTACTTTTGCACTCCAATCCCCTATAATGAAAAGGACATTTTTTGGGGGTGTTAGTTCTATAAGGTCTTGTAGGTCTTCATAGTACCATTCAACTTCAGCTTCTTCAGCGTTACTGGTTGGGGCATAGACTTGGATTATTGTGATATTGGATGGTTTGCCTTGGAAACAAACAGAAATCATTCTGTCATTTTTGAGACTGCATCCAAGTACTGCATTTTGGACTCTTGTTGACTATGATGTTGACTATGACTCTATTTCTTCTATGGGATTCTTGCCCACGGTAGTAGATATAATGATCATCTGAGTTAAATTCACCCATTCCAGTCCATTTTAATTCGCTTATTCCTAAAATGTCAATGTTCACTCTTGCTATTTCCTGTTTGACCTCTTCCAATTTGCCTTGATTAATGGACCTAACAGTCCAGGTTCCTATGCAATATTGCTCATTACAGTATTGAACTTTACTTTCATCATACTATCCAAATTGTCTACGCTTCTCTACTATGACACCAGATAAGCTGGTGAAAGAAATATGTAAAGATGACTGTGAAACAAAAATATAGATAAAGAATAGGACACAATTACCAAACATATTGTAGGGTCAAAACCAATTAGACCTACTCCTTAGTTTTCTCTTACTTTATACTGATGCTGTCAGGATTTTGTCACTCTGGCCTGTCCCTGTTCAGTGCTTATTTTCATTGCCAATGTAATTATCTCCATTTTAATGATAAGGAAAATGGAAGTTTACTTTTAAGTGTTTTTCTTCTTTCTAGTTGATCTTAGAATTTTTTCCCCTAGGTATGGTTCAATGAAGAAACTAAAATCTATTTTTCCCAAGGTACTGGATATTATGACTTGGTTTTGCATTGGTTTGACAGTATCTTTCCCCCAAATGTATCTTTTAACCAGAAAAGTTATCACAGTGATTTTTTTTCTTGTGAATGAAAACAAGGAATCCTTTCTGCAGCATTTTTTCTGTAACTTTCTGTGAAATTCTGAGTCCAAAGAGGGGCTACTTTAACTACAGTTTGGGACTTTTATGGTTTATTATTGGCTCCTGTTTCTCATTTTTAAGTTTATCCAGATTGACCAAAAGATAATGATGCTTTTCTTTTTTTTTTTGCTTACAGTCTTGGATTACTTTTTACCAGTTGACTGAGGAGATGAGGATATGGAAAATACTGTGCCATTAAGATCTGGCTAGAGTCCCCTGTAGGCAAAAGAATGAAGAGACTAGTCCCAATGTCAAGAGCACATATTGCCATGAAAGATGATTTTTACCTTGTCCACTGAAACTTATCCAGAGTCCAAGCACCTAGAAATTGTCTGAATCTCTGGAGACTCAAAACCCTTGTAAAATTCATCTGGGTTGAGGTGACCTATTCACCACATGCACGAAGTTTTTCAGGTTAGAACATATTTATGAAATGATTCTTTCCTATAAATTATCAAACCAAGGACTATATTATTTGTGTAAACAAATAAACCAGCAAAAAATTGAGAAAAGACTCACACCTAAAAGCCGCTGCCCTTCAAATGTCCATGATTCTTTTTAAATCTTAGTTGAAGTATATGTCTATGTGTCCTCCATTAGAAGAAAGCTCAACAACCCTAATTGTTTTATAATTGTAGAGAAACCACTAACAACATACATGTGTGTGCTTTACCAGCAAAGAGCATTAGAGCTCAGGAATATAAAATTCTGAGATGAGAGATTTGTGGTAGAAGGGGACTGGGCTTGGGTTACTTACACAAACCCTCATCATTTCCTTCCCAACCAACACTACTGGATCTTGGGGCAAATAATCAAAGCCTTTTTCTCTCACTGAAACAGGCTTCCTTGCTTAATGATGCCCTTTTTTATTTCTCTTTAGTTTTTGCTTCTTTTAATCAAAATGTTCTGTAGTTTACTAGAGTTTAGGATAACATCCCATCAATATTATTGCCTCATTTTTCAATATTAACGATTGATGTGTAAGAAAAATTACCTCCTCAGATTTGAGTTGTTCTGCCAGTACCTTTTGAACATTTGTTTTCATTGCTGAAATGGAGACAAATGCTGTGGCAAAAATAATCTCTTCCTTTCAGTTGCTGGCAAAAAATTGCTAAGGCAGCTCTGAACTGAGACAAAGTTTAGAAAAGGAAAAGAACATTCAAGAGCCCAAGCATCCTAGAATTTTAATTTTCTCCTAGTCAAATGCCACATTTCAGAACAAATAGAAACATCCCCTTAAGCCTGAACGAATCATTTTCGTAGGCTTTATTATTTCTATTCCAGTGAAGGATGGGAGCGCAGATGTGTTTACAGTCATACACATTTTATTTTATTGTTCACAGAACATTATAACCACAACACAAGACTGAGGGGACCTTCCTGTGAATTAGGAAGGACACATTTACCACAGTCAGCCATGTGAAGAACCTCAGAATCTCTAAAGTAACCCTTGTGTCTTTAAAATCAATCAAGTAATCAGTAGGAATTTACTACGTGCCTCGAGCCACGCTCATCTCTGTAGGGCAAAACACACAATCCTTTGTTCATGAAGGAAGTGAGAAGGAAATATGACACATATTAAAAATAAAAGAATAATGACAAGTCAAAGAGTCAAAGGGCTGTGTACCCAGAGAGCATTGTTTTCACCCAACTTACTTTTCTTGAATTAGACTCTTGGAATGGTGCCATCGGTCTGCTTTAAGGATTTCTAAGAAACAACTTGAATGAAAGTCACTACAATATTTATTGTAAAGTTGTTGAAAATGTTATTTGCTTTCAAAAAATAAATTAGCTAAAAGTTGTTGAAATAGCAAACAAGGAGGTAGTGTGAAATAAAGAGAAAATTGCTAGAGGAGTTCGAGAAAAATAGGATATGCAGGGAAGGCTTCTTGGAAGAGGAAGACTTAACCTGGGCCTTGAAAAACTGGTTGAGTTATGGATAAAAAAGAGCACTGGAGGAGTTAAGGCTGGAAATATGGTCGTTTGTGCATTGGTCCTACAAAATTTATTAACACATGCCATACTGTATACCAACTACAGAAGCTGTCACAATGAAAAAACGAGCAAAGTGTCTGCCCTCAGGGAGCTTATGCTCTAGGAAGAAATAACAAAATAAGAGCAAGAAATATTTAACTTTGGCCTTTTCTTTCCTCCCTGGATTTCCTGATCATAATGTCAGACAGAGGCAGAGATATTTATGTTGCTTAAAGGAAGACTAGGATTTTTATGACAGTATGAGAAAAAAATAAACAGTAAATAATTGCTGTTTGTTGTTATTTATTCTAAGACAGGAAAGTCAGAGGAGAGGCCTGGAGGAGAGTGGAGTATAAAAGCTTGTGAAACACACACCACACCATACACACACACACACCTGTACACATACACACACACACATACACACACATGGGCACAGAGGAAAGAAAATAGGCTGTAGATTAGGTATATCTGTGCTGAAGAATAGAAAGAGAGGTATGAGGTGGTACCTTGAAGGAGGTCAGTCAAGGAATTGGAGAAATTCAAGGAGAAAGAAAGCTGTTTACAGAGAGAATGCCAGTAACTGCCTGGGGTCAGAAACAGGGCTGCATGGGAAGTGTGGACCTCTGGCCTTTGGACTAGGAGCATCTGCTGGCCCTACAGAGGAGGCAATGAAAGGGCACTCCTTAGGTAGCTTCTTGCCTGCATCCTATTGTGATCCTACAACTAAAGGATGTCTGCCTCTCACTTGAAAATTAGCTGGGACTCTCTGAACTACTCCAGACACTTCTAACTCCCTGCTGCTGCTGCTAAGTCGCTTCAGTCATGTCCGACTCTGTGCGACCTAACTCCCTGTCACACTCAAAACATGATGTAAGTTCTGGACCCCTGGAGGAGGGGGTGGTGATACAGAAGGGAAGATCCCATCCCTAGTCTCTGGGTTGGCTAAAGGGTAGGAAAGCCCATCCTTGTTAAATACACCTGTACCTGCATACAGGTACATGCACACACAGGCATACAAACACATATGGCTGCAGAAAGGGCTGTTCAATTCAAATACAATTTAACTATGAGAATTTTTTGACTCCATAAAACCCAAGAATATATATGATAGGATAAAAATAGTTATCTCAATATTTCCCAGACTTACCTAATCTTAAGAATCGTAAGTTTAAAATGTCATTTATCAGAAACCTAGCCTGCAGGGTTAGTGGATTTGCCCTAGACCTGGAAATCTGTGGTTTTTTCCAGAGTCTCCTGTGAGTCTTATGATTAGAACAGCTCAGTTCAATTCAGTCACTCAGTCATGTCCAACTCTTTGCCTGTTCTGGATATTTTAAATGAATAGAGTCACAGAATATGAAGGCCTTTGTATCTGGATTCTTTTACTTAGGTTCATCCATCAGTCAGTTCAGTCACTCAGTCATGTTTGACTCTGCAACCCCATGGACTGCAGCCTGCTAGGCTTCCCTGTCCTTCATCATCTTCTGGAGCTTGCTCAAACTCATGTCCATCAAATTGGTGATGCTATACAACTATATCATCCTCTGTCATCCCCTTTTCCTCCTGCCTTCAATCTTTCCCAGCATCAGGGTCTCTTGCAATGAGTCAGTTCTTCACATCAGGTGGCCAAAGTATTGGAGTTTCAGCTTCAGCATCACTCCTTGTAATGTATATTCAGGACTCATTTCCTTTAGGATTTGATTGGTTTGATCTCCTTGCAGTCCAAGGGGCTCTCAAGAGTCTTCTCCAACACAACAGTTCAAAAGCATCAATTCTTTGGTGCTCAGATTTCTTTATGGTCCAACTCTTACATCCATACATGACTATTGGAAAAACCATAGCTTTGACTAGATGGACCTTTGTCAATAAAGTAATGTCTCTAGCTTTTAATATGCTGTCGAGGTTTGTTATAGCTTTTCTTCCAAGGAGTGAGAGTCTTATAATTTCATGGCTGCAATTGCCATCTGCAGTGATTTTGGAGCCCAAGAAAATAAAGTCTCTCACTGTTTCCATTGTTTCCCCATCTATTTGCCATGAAATAATGGAACCAGATGCCATGATCTTCATTTTTTGAATGTTGAGTTTTAAGCCAGCTTTTTAACTCTTCTTTTATGATTAGATGGGTTTGAGAAATAGGGCTTCATCAAGTGTGGCCAAAATGTTGTACATTCTTCCCTCATCTAGTGCTGACCAAGGGCCTCACCCATAGCTCCTGATGCTTCCTCCTGCTGAGCTTGAATTCTTTGCAACAATGTTCCAGGCAGTCACTACCAATCTCTCAGAGTCACCATATGAGAAGGGAAAAAACCATTCTATTGTCCCAGTGTAATTTATGTGTGATAGATTCACAATGTGAAATTCACATTTTTGAGCTGCTTATGGAAGACAGTGAGTGTGTTGTCTCAGAAGCCACGCCTTGTGCTGTGGTAAAAAAAAAAAAAAAAAAAAAAAACAGCTTATTTTGTTGATGTGACTCTGTGCTGTGTTTAGTCACTCAGTCGCGACTGACTCTTTGAGACCCCATGGACTGTTGACTTCCAGGCTCCTCTGTCCATGGGGATCCTTCAGGCAAGAATACTGGAGTGGGTAGGGTAGTCTATCCCTTCTCCAGAGGATCTTCCCAACCCAGGAATCGATCCGGGGTCTCCTGCATTGCGGGCGGATTCTTTACCAGCTAAGCTACCAGGGAAGCCTCTAGTGAAGATCTCGTGGCAATCAGGAACCTACTTTCAGGCATTGACCCTATGTGTTCCGTGATGAAGATGTTGGAACTAAGAGTCCAATAAGGTATAATGTATTTGAGACCACTGAGAAAGCTTCAGAGCATGCTCTCCTACAAGGCAACAAGCAGTAGTAAGACTTCTGTGTGGATGACTGACTCCTCTGTGGACCTGCACTGTTTGGAAAGGGGTCTGTTAGCTAGCTAGCCAGTCTCTTGCCTGAAGTGGATAATTAGCTAGTACTCTGCTGACTTTAACCTGCCATTGTTTCTACTTCTCTTCCCAATGAGAGTTCATATAAGTGGTTACTTCTTTCTCAGCCAGTCTGACAAATTAGTTATGGCTCAGCTTTGAAATCAGACTTCCATTTTGATCCCATTGAGTTGCTTTGCATCTTTGTGATCCTGGGCAAATTTCTCCCCCTCTCATCCTATTTTCCTTTCTGCAAAGTGGGGATGAAGATGGTACCACACCCATGGGTCATTTGTTAGGAGTTAACCGGTAATGAATAGAGCACCTAGCCCGGTGCCTGGCAGTCATATTGTTTCACCATGGGAGATTCTTATCATTATTCTTGGTCAGAAAATCACCCTTGTCAAAACTTGACCACTGATTGTTGCTGTGTATGTAACTTTCTTATTCAGGCTGTTTGTATTCTGTTGTGTTGCCTTTATAAAGTGTGGACTGTGGAGTATTTCCTAGTTCACCCAATCTAATGAACATACCCTTTAGATTGTAGTGCTCTACATCCTCATATTATCGCCTTTCTACTATTTAAAACTTTTCACGGGGTTTAGCCTGACTTTAATAATTTCTTTCAGTTCAGTTCAGTCGCTCAGTCATGTCCTACTCTTTGCGACCCCATGAATCGCAGCACGCCAGGCCTCCCTGTTCATCACCAACTCCCGGAGTTCACTCAGACTCACGTCCATCGAGTCAGTGATGCCATCCAGCCATCTCATCCTCTGTCGTCCCCTTCTCCTCCTGCCCCCAATCCCTCCCAGCATCAGAGTCTTTTCCAATCAGTCAACTCTTCGCATGAAGTGGCCAAAGTACTGGAGTTTCAGCTTCAGCATCAGTCCTTCCAAAGAAATCCCAGGGCTGATCTCCTTCAGAATGGACTGGTTGGACCTCCTTGCAGTCCAAGGGACTCTCAAGAGTCTTCTCCAACACCACAGTTCAAAAGCGTCAATTCTTCAGCACTCAGCTTTCTTCACAGTCTAACTCTCACATCCATACATGACCACAGGAAAAACCATAGCCTTGACTAGATGGACCTTTGTTGACAAAGTAATGTCTCTGCTTTTCAATATGCTATCTAGGTTGGTCATAACTTTTCTTTCAAGGAGTAAGCGTCTTTTAATTTCATGGCTGCAGTCACCATCTGCAGTGATTTTGGAGCCCCAAAAAATAAAGTCTGACACTGTTTACACTGTTTCCCCATCTATTTGCCATGAAGTGATGGGACCAGATGCCATGATCTTTAGGACACCTAAAAGTGTGCAAATTGTTTTTACTTAGCAAAACCACTTTTCTTCATAGAGCCAGGGAGCCGAACTGCTATCTTTTGTTTCCTTGGAAAAGCATCTTTTGAGCCCAAGACTAAGCCAGGTGCCTCCAAAAAATGGTCTCACGAGTTTTTTTCAAAGTCCTCAACAGTTTGTAATGTTCCATTCATTTGTGTGGTTACTGGCTTAAGAGGCATCCTTTATTTTTCAATCCCACTTTTTTTTTTTTTTTTTGTACAGTGTCCACCATGACTTGCACTATCCTCTGCAATGACTTGGGAACCCAACCTCTGACCCCATAATTCCTAAAACTTCTGGACTCCATCACTCTTACTTGCTTTGCGCATCAGCAACAACTCCTAACCATTCCTTAGGTTCACACAAGACGTTATCTCTGGGTCCTAAATCATTAAGCCTGGTGCCAATGCCCTGTTCTCTGAACATCACCATCTCTCCTACAGTATTAATGCTTAGTATTCCATCTAAACATTCCCTTCTCTCTCTTATAGAATCCTTCTTTCCCTTGATACATTCAACTTACTTGAATCTAGAAAATAAAACTAAAACACAATTAGTGATTATAGTAAGTAGAAAAAAATGTATCTTTATACATTTTTTTTTTTTTACCACAGACTGAGGCTTAAACAACAGTTTCACCAGGTTATCCCATCTCACAGCACTCAGCTGCTCAGAGCTCTCCCTTATGTTCTGTTTTGTCATGTCAGCAGTTATGTTTCCTCTTTGTTACTGATTTGAGTTGTCTTTTTTCTTAGTCAATATAGCTAAAGATTTGTTACTTTTTTTTACCTGTTTGAAGTACCTTTTGTTTAAAATGGATTTCTTTGGTTTTCCTCTTCTGTATATTTATCTGAGAGCCAATCTTTACTCTTTTCATTCCTTCTTCTAGCTTTGAGTTTGGTTTCTCTCCCTTTTCTGCCTAGGTGTAAAGGTAGGTTGCTTATTTGAGCTTTCTTTTTAATGTATGCATTCTCAGCTTTACATTTCACTGTTGGTGATGTTTTTGCAGAACCCCATACATGTTGGTATGTTCTGTTAATATTTTGATTTGTTTCCAGGTATTTTCCTTTTTCCTTTTTTTTTTTTTTTTTTTTGAGCAAAAGTCAGTTTATTTTTTTTTTCTTTATTTATTTTTTTTATTTCTCATGTGTTCCCCATCCTGAACCCTCCTCCCTCTTCCCTCCCCATACCATCCCTCTGGGTCGTCCCAGTGCACCAGCCCCAAGCATCCAGCATCGTGCATTGAACCTGGACTGGCATCTCGCTTTAAACTTAGCTGGAATGTGCAATGGACCCACTTGCTACCAACTTGCTCCCAGCATGGAGCACACCATCCCACAGAGCAAGTGCTCAGTGAACATTTGTGCAGCGAAGCTGCTGGTGCTGACCATACCCCTTGGCATCCTTGCAGTGTTTGAGTGTGTTCCTCCCCTGGCTTCTCTGTGTCTTCACTTCTAGTGGCCTGCACTTTGGCTTGCTTTAAGGGACTCCCCTGAGACATCTAGAACCTCATTGTAAGGACCTCAAAGAGCCTGGCATTTTCTATCTCCTAGACCCTTCCTTCGGAGAAGGCAATGGCAACCCACTCCAGTACTCTTGCCTGGAGAATCCCATGGCTGGAGGAGCCTGGTAGGCTGCAGTCCATGGGGTCGCTAAGAGTCAGACACGACTGAGCGACTTCACTTTCACTTTTCACTTTCATGCATTGGAGAAGGAAATGGCAACCCACTCCAGTGTTCTTGCCTGGAAAATCCCAGGGACGGGGGAGCCTGGTGGGCTGCCATCTCTGGGGTCGCACAGAGTCGGACACGACTGAAACGACTTAGCAGCAGCAGCAGCAGCAGCAGCAGACCCTTCCTTAGCCAGTGACTCAGCCCCTGTTCTCAAAGGAGACAAACTCTGAGGTATAAATCATACTCTAAAGTGTCTCTTGCCACTTGAAGCCCCACAAGACTCTTCCTAGAATCATCCCCCAATTGTCTCCTCCTCCTCCCCCTCTTCTGCTGCCTATGTTCCCTTGCACACTTCTCTTACATATTTTTACTCATACACAACCCTTGACTTACCATCTGCTTCTAGGGAACCCAACATAAGACACCATGTACACCATTTTTATAAACAAAAATGCTCCTGGAAAAGAGAATATCTTTATTTACTTACTATGTCCCTCCAAGGCTTATAAAAAATGATTATGGGGTGAGATTTGTATCATGTATGTTCTGTCAGATACTACATATGAGCCAGAGATTCATTAGCAGAATAGGGATATGAGTGTAGCTCTTCTGTGGGTAACAAGGGCAGAAGAAAATGTAAAGATGATAGGGGCTTTTTGAGGCAGAAAAGTGACTAGCAAGAGTGTATTTGATTTGTTGATCCACAGTACACTTAGTAGCACTGTTTTCTTGGCAAATGGGGATTTAAAAGCTTTGGCCTATAACCAGTAGTGAAAAGAACACATATTTTTCTTAGGTGTGTCTAAGCCATTGGAAAAAAAAAAAAAAAAACACCTTTGAAAAGCTGAGCTCTACAATCATCTGAGGAAATGGCCAAAGAAATTTCAGTTTTGTAACTGCGA
The DNA here is from genome assembly GCF_032452875.1 of Bos javanicus. Lineage (NCBI taxonomy): Eukaryota > Metazoa > Chordata > Mammalia > Artiodactyla > Bovidae > Bos > Bos javanicus. Next base: position 11,822,601 of record NC_083887.1, on the reverse strand, counting down.
AGGCTACACGCAAAGGAGAATAGGGATCCTTGCAAGCTGTCAAAAAAGATCCACGATGTGCATGAGTGTGATTATAAGTGTGAATGCTAGCAAGGGATTATGTCCATGATAATGTAGTTTATTACTGACACAAAATAAAAATGTAGAATTTCTTCAATGTGAAGACATTTCATATATGACCATCAAAGATTTCAGTGGCATAAGACATGGAGTAAATCAGAATACTGCATATTCTCCTTAATAGGATAAGAATAAGCAGTAAGATCCTCATATATGTGGTATATATGGATCGGTTTATATCCATTCATTTACATGAGAGGTCCAAATGTAGTCCATTCCCTCAGGCATAGCTAAAATTACTCACTTTAACTCTTGCACTAGAAAACAAAATTTTCCAACTTAAAACACTTCCTAATTTGACACTACTACAAATTTTAGTCAATCAATAAAATATTCTCCAGGAATATAACTTTCTAGATGGCAAATTATCCTTCAGTTACCATGTCAAAATTGGTTTCATTCCAGCCCAACTATGGACTTAAGAAAGCTTGACTGTACAGATAGCGTCCTGTGACTTTGAGGATTTGTTTCTTTTCATATAGGCATCATCATCATTGGATAGCCTAAACAGCAGATAAGTTTTTATTTAGCTGTGTAATTTTGTTTTTCAATGCTATAAAATAGATAATTTTGAAACATTGGGGAGATATAGGGTGGAGGAGGGATAAATAGCAAATAGCCACAAAACTTTTGACTAAAGACCTCTATTGGAGCTACCAAGAAACTAGAGAATTGTGCTCTGGGATCCTGTGCTTCAGAACCCAGGACTGGCTCCTTATTCCTTTTGGAGTAAAAGTCCTTTGCCAGACATATCTGATCACTTTTATTCCATCACAGGGACAAACTCTCTATAAGAGCCAATTAAATAATAATAGGAATTGATCAGACTTCATTATCCTTTTTATAAGATCCTCTGTCTCATTTCTTTAGTCTTCTTGGTGCCTGTGTGAATGAGGAAATTAGAAACAATTCAGAATAAAAGGAAATGTTTCTGCTTTATTCAGCAGGTAAAGAAACTGAGGTCTCTAGAAGTGAAGGTGTTCAGCTGGGTTCACACACCTTTTTCTGTGGAAAAATCAGGCAAGGCTACAGATTCAGGCTCCAGGCTCCTGATTCCCAGCCCAGCTCTTTCTACAACCAGTATTCTTCTTTCCAGGGCTCTGATGAAGTATTCTGTTCTATCAATATATCACCTTTTGCTTATCCAATATATTGATGAACATTTGCTTTATTTCCAGTTTGGGGCTAAGTCTTTATATGACATGTTTTGTTTATCGTGTAACTGCCAAGTTACAAGATAAACTTGGTAGAATAATGCATGTTTAACTTTTGAAGAAATTGCCAAACTGTGGCTGCACCATTTTATATGCCCAACAGCACTGTATGAGAATTCCCAGTTTCTCAAAATTCTTGTTAACACTTGTATGGTCAGATATTTTAATTTTAGCCATTCTAATAGATATGTAGTAGTATCTCAGTGTGGTTTTAACTTGCATTGTTTTATGACTAATGACTCAGCAATGTGCTCATTTGCCATTGGTATATCTTCTTTTGGATAGTATTTGTGTTTTTTACCAATTTCTTTTTTTTAATATAAATTTATTTATTTTAATTGGAGGTTAATTACTTTACAATATTGTATTGGTGTAAAAAGTGAAGTATTTGTTTTCTTATTGAGTTTTGAGAGGTCTTTATATAATCTAGATGCAAATCCTTTATCAAATACATGATCTGACAAACTTTCTTTCAAACTATTTTTATATTCTTAAGAGTTTCTATCAAAAAACTTAAAATTAAAATTTCCTAAAGTTTATCAGTTTTTAATATGATCACATTTTTGGTGTTATATTAATCGTTAAAAAATCTTTGACCAACCTAAGGTCACAACGATTTTCTGTGGTTTCTTCTAAATGATATCTTTTTTGTTATTTATTTTTACATGTAGTCTATGGCAACTAACTCCAATAAACTTGCTTGCAGAATTCCATGGACAGAGGAGCCTGATGGGCTATAATCAATGTGGTCACAAAGAGTCAAACATGACTGAGTGACTAATACTTTAACTTTCACAGCTCATTTTTAGTCAATTTTTATATGTGATACGAGGTATGATTCAAAATTCATTCATTGAATATAGATATGAAAATTTTCCAGCACTACTTATTTAAAGTACTTTTGTTGAAGGTTGCTGCTGCTGCTGTTAAATCACTTCAGTCATGTCTGACTCTGTGCAACCCCATAGACGGCAGCCCACCAGGCTCCCCGTCCCTGGGATTCTCCAGGCAAGAACACTGGAGTGGGTTGCCATTTCCTTCTCCAGTGCATGAAAGTGAAAAGTGAAAGTGAAGTCTCTCAGTCATGTCTGACTCTTAGCGACCCCAGGGACTGCAGCCCACCAGGCTCCTCCGTCCATGGGGTTTTCCAGGCGAGAGTACTGGAGTGGGGTGCCACTGCCGTCTCCATTGTTGAAGGTTAGTGCTCTGTATTGGCTTCCCAGGTGGCGCTAGTGGAAAAGAACCAGCCTGCCAATGTAGGAGACATAAAAGACATGGGCCTGATCCCTCGGTCAGGAAGATACCCTAGAGAAGGAAATGGCTACCCACTCCAATATTCTTGCCTGGAGAATCTCAAGGACAGAGGAGCCTGATGGGCTACAGTCCATTGGGTTGCAAAGAGTCGGACACAACTAAAGCAATTTAGCACACAGGGATTGGTCTGTATGTATGTGGGTCTATTTCTGGATTGTATTCTGTTCTACTGATATAATTGTCAATCTTTGTCAGTGCAACTCTGTCTTAATTAGTGAAGTTTTATAATAAATATCAAAATCAGGCAGTATTATTTTCCAACTTTGTTTTTCTTATTCAGAATTATCTTGACTGTTATAGATTCTTTACATTTCCATATGAATTTTAGTATCAGCTCTCTAATTTCTGTTTTAAAAAGCCTGAAGATATTTGGGTCTTTCTTTTACATCCAATCTGACAGTTCAGTTCAGTTCAGTTCAGTCGCTTAGTCGTGTCAGACTCTTTGTGACCCCATGAATCGCAGCACACCAGGCCTCCCTGACTATCCAGTGACAATAATCTGACAATTATTGCCTAACAATAATTGTTTATAGCATTCGCCTTCAGTGTGGGATGGTGTAGTTGATGTGGTTAGGTATAGTTCTGTCTTTGTGTTGTTTTATATTTATTCCATTCATTCTTTATTTACCTTTTACTCTTTTTCTCTCTTTTTTTTTTTGGATCAACTGATTTTTTTTTTATTATGATTCCATATTATCTTCTTTGTTGGCTTATTAGATCCAATTCTTTATTTCACTTGTTTAAAGCTGCTTTAGGGTTTATAGTTAACTTATCACATTGTTAACTTATCACAATCTATCTTTAAGTGATATTATGTCATCTCATGTTTAATTTAAGATAAATAATATACATCAAATTCCTCCTACTTAGTCTTGGTACTATTGGTGCATTTTAATATAATTTATTTGTTATAAATTCTATACTACATAATTATTTTTGTTTAAATAAATAATTATCTATTGAAGTTTTTAAATCACAAGTAAACTATCTCATATATTTGTTTCTATTCTGGTGCTCTTCATTTATGTACATTGATCCATACTGTCAAGTGGTATCATTTTCCTTTTGCCTGGAGAATTTCGTTTCACGTTTCTTGTGGTGTGTTTCTGATAGTGAATATATTTTCCAGGTTATGCACGGTTGAAAACTCTTTCTTTGCCTTTGTGTTTGAAAGGTATTTTCCTGGGGCACAGAGTTTTAGGTTGATTTTTTTTTCTTCTAGTTGTTGACCACCATCTTTTTGCATTGTTTCTTATAAAGAAAATCTGCTATTTCTTTGTCTTTATTCCTCTGTATGTAGCATATCTATTTTCACTGGTTGCTACCAAGATATTCTCTCTTATCATTGTTTTTGAGCAATTTTATTACAATGTGCTTTAATGTTGTTTGTGTGTGTGGGGGTGTGTGTGTATGTGTGTGTACTGGGTTTCGTGTGGCTTCTTGGATCTCTGGGTTCATCAGTTCAGTTGAGTCTCTCAGTTGTGTCTGACTCTTTGTGACCCCATGGACTGCAGCACGCCAGGCCTCCCTGTCCAACTCCCTGAGTTTATTCACACTTATGTCCATTGAGTTGGTGATGCCATCCAACCATCTCATCCTCTCTTGTCCCCTTCTCCTCCTGCCCTCAAGCTTTCCCACCATCATAATTTTCATCAAATTTGAAAAAAAAATACCATTATTTCTTTAAATATTGTTTCTATCATCCCCTCTCTTTCAATGGCTCTAATTTCACCTATGTTAGGCCACTTGAAGGTATGTCACAACCCACTGATATTCTTTTCATTTTTTTCAGTTACATTATCTTTGTGTGTTTAAATTTTGAACAGTTTCCATTACTCTATCATCAGGTTCATTATTTTCTTCTGCCTTGTCTAATCCAAAATTTATCCCATATAGTTACTTTTCCATTTCAGACATTCTAGATTTTATCTTTAAAAATTTGATCTGTATCTTTTTAACATTTCCATGTCTCAACTTTATGAATATGTGGAATATAGTTATCCTAACTATTTGAGAGTCTTTGCTAATCCTAACATCTATGTCAGTTAAGGGTTTGTTTTGATGAACTTTTCTTCTAATTACAAGTCACATTTTTTCCTCCTTTTTCCATAATTGGTAATTTTTTTCAATTGGATGTTTTTGATTGTAAATTTTACCTTTCGAGGTATTGGATACTTCAGTATTTCTATAAATATTCTTGTGTTTTATTTTCAATTCAGTTCAGTTGCTTAGTCCTGTCCGACTCTTTGTGACCCCATGGACTGTAGCATGCCAGGCCTCTCTGTGCATCAGCAGCTCCCAGAGCTTGCTCAAAGTCATGTCCGTTGACTCGGTGATGCCATCCAACCATCTCATCCTCTGTCGTCCCCTTCTCCTCCTGCCTTCAATCTTTCCAAGCATCAGGGTCTTTTCCAGTGAGTCAGTTCTTCACATCAGGTGCCTGAAGTATTGGAGTTTCATCTTCAGCATCAGTCCTTCCAATGAATATTCAGGACTGATTTCCTTTAGGATTGACTGATTGGATCTCCTTGCAGTCCAAGGGACTCTCAAGAGTCTTCTCCAACAACACAGTTCAAAAGTATCAATTCTTCAGTGCTCAGCTTTCTTTACAGTTTGACTCTCACATCCATACATGACTACTAGAAAAACCATAGCTTTGACTAGGTGGACTTTTGTTGCTTTATTTTAAGACATAGTTATTTGAAAACTTTTTCATATCTGCAAGTCTTTAAGATTGGTCATGTTGTACCAGAGCCATGTTTAGTTTAGAACTAAGTATTCTCTGCTACTGAGGAAAGTTTGGTTGGTTTTCCATGATAGAGTAATAGAAACTATTCAAAATTTAAACACACAAAGATAGCATAATTGAAAAAAAAATGAAAAGAATCTCAATGAATTGTGACACAACTTTAAGTGGCCTAACATATGTGAAATTGGAGTCCCTGAAAGAGAGAGGGTGATAGAAACAACATTTGAAGAAATAATGGTATTTTTTTCCAAATTTGATGAAAACTATGAACCCATAGATCCAAGAAGCCACACAAAACCCAGTACACACACACACAAAACTACATTAAAATACATTGTAATAAAATGTCTCAGAGACAGTGACAAAAGAGAAAATCTTAAAAGCAGCCAGAGAAAATAGATTTGCTATGTATTTATGCAGAGTATATTTTCTTGGGCTCCAAAATCACTGCAGATGGTGACTACAGACATGAAGTTAAAAGACACTTGCTCCTTGGAAGAAAAGTTATGACCAACCTAGACCGCATATTAAAAAACAGAGACACTACTTTGCCAACCAAGGTCCATTTAGTCAAAGCTGTGGTTTTTCCAGTAGTCATGTATGGATGTGAAAGCTGGACCATAAAGAAAGCTGAGTGCTGAAGAAATGATGCTTTTGAACTATGGTGTTGGAGAAGATTCTTGAGAGTCCCTTGGACTGCAGGGAGATCAAATCAGTCCTAAAGGAATCAGTCCTGAATATTCATTGAAATGACTGATACTGAAGCTGAAGTTCCGATACTTTGGCCACCTGATGCAAAGAACTGACTCAATGGAAAAGACCCTGATACTCGGAAAGATTGAAGGCAGGAGGAGAAGGGGACAACAGAGGATGAGATGGTTGGATGGCATCACCAACTTGATGGACATGAGTTTGAGCAAGCTCTGGGAGTTAGTGATGAACAGGGAAGCCTGGTGTGCTGCAGTCCATGGGGTCACAAAGAGTTGGACATGACAGAGTGACTGAACTGAACTGACTGAGGCAAGACTATTTTTAGTACTCTCCTAAGCCCATGTGACTTACAAAGTTTTCCTCCCTTACTCTTGGGAATAGGTATTTCATGATTCTATGTGAGCAGTGGGTACTAGTCCCTCTGATCCTGCTGGTGATTCTCTTACCAGTCCCGATTATTTTCATCTTATGTATGTGGTGATCAATACTCTGCTGAACCCAAGGACTGGCTCTACGTAGTTCTCTAGAGTTCTCTTTCTTCGTGGCTCTCTCTTCTCTGAACTCTGCCGTATGAATTCCTGATGTTCCTAGATACCCAGCTGTCTCTTCAACTCTTATTCTGCTAGACCACATCTGGTTTGCCTTCTTGCTCCGTGACCAGGAAATTTTCTCAAGGTTGTAAGCTTGGACAACCAGATATCTCATCTCTTTTGTTTCTCATATCTCAGAGATGATATTCTTCTTAGTCTAATATCCAGGGTCATGGAAACCAATGCTTCATATATTTTGTCTACTTTATTAACTGTATGAGGCAAGAGGGAAAATCTAGTCCCCAAAACGTCATCTTGGCCAGAAATGGAAGTTTAGCATGGTATATAATCCAGGTTTGTCTCTATTTTACAGATATGTAAATTAAGGTTTAAAGATGAGAGATAACTTAATCAACATCACACATCTGGTAAGGGTCATAACCAAGATTTGGAATCAGGTTGTCTGAATTGATGGCTTTTGTGTTTCCTCACTACTTTATATTACCCTAATTCCTGAATATTTAAAACCTAGGCATGATTTAGTGATTACAATGGAGGCTTAACTGCAACATATTTTTAATCAGAGGACTTTTATTCTATAACTATGCCAGCTAACAGAGCATTTACTGTAGGTCTTTGGGTGACTTTCAAGACTGATCCCCCCTGCAGGGGTTCATGACTTTAACTAATTTTCATATGTATTACTCTATAAGGCATGACACCCTTTCCTGACTGACCTTTTAAAATAAATAATCCACTATGACTATATAAAAAGCATTGTTCTATCAAATCCCTTTACGCTTTCCTTTGCTTTCCCAATGTACAGTGAGTGAATGTGACCAGAGGAAATTGCCCATCTGCAACATTACACATGGCTCCTTTTTCTGCAGTGACTGGGAAACCACAGTTCTTTCTCTAGATTTCAGAAAAAAACAATGCTTCTATGCAGATATTCAGAATTGGGTACACAAGCATATTTATTGCAAAGTAGTCTTGGCTCTTTAGCTTCTGCCAGAAAAAGCAAAAGTAAAGTTTCACTAAACAGTTTCACTTCTTCTTTCTAATCCTAGCTTTCATATTACTGAAATCTATGAAAGTTTGTATTTTTTCTAAAAACCCTAACATTGTATATATTTAACAGATTTGTTCCAAAGTTTGAACACCTTTAGGAGTCTTAGGGCTTTCCTAATAGCTCAGTTGGTAAAGAATCTGCCTGCAATGCAAGAGACCCCACTTCAATTCCTGGGTCAGGAAGATCCCCTGGAGAAGGGAAAGCCTACACACTCCAGTATTCTGGCCTGGAGAATTCCATGGACTGTACAGTCCATGGGGGTCACAAAGAGTCAGGCATGACTGAGTGACTTTCATTTTCACTTTTAATAGATATTTCATATAAATTTTCTGTCAATAGCATGGCTGAATTAAAACAAAGTGGTGACTAAACCAGTGGGCTTTCTCCTGTTGATTATTCACCTGGTGGACTTAAGTATATGTGAGAAATGTGCAAGATTTAGAAGTGCTGATAGGGACAAAGGAAGGTAGAGGTTATACATAACTAATAGAGTTGTGAAATGCCAACATATTTATGAGATTACTATAGATGTGAACTCTTTTCAAAGTGAAAGTTGCTCAGTCGTGTCTGACTCTTTGGGACCCCATGGACTATACAATCCATGGAATTCTCCAGGTCAAAATACTGGAGTGGGTAGCCTTTCCCTTCTCCAGGGGATCTTCCTAACCCAGGGATCAAACCCAGGTCTCCCACATTGCAGGAGGATTCTTTATCAGCTGAGCCACAAGGGAAGCTCTTTGCAAAAGGCAACATTACAGGCACTCCTTCTTTATATGAAAAAAGTAACATGCATTGCACAGGAAATGAAGGAAGAATTGAAACGCAGTTTGGAAAATGACCGAATTAGGCTCCTTAATATGTGACTTCTCAAATGTGGTAATTATAATTGTAAGGGAGGTTTGCTGCTTGGGGAATCTGCCTGTAAGTTGTTTCATTGACAAACTGAGAAATTTCTTCTTGGTTTGACTTGTGGGTTCTTATTTTGTACATTGTCATTATTTTAGAAAACACTGAGCTGCTCTTGGATGCCTTGATCAGAAGGATTTGCTTTAGTAATTTCCTAAAAGAGAACACATACCTGCTGGACTTCCAGGTACAGAGAGGATAAGTAACTCAATTTGAAATTCAATAGTGCACTCATCTCACATGCTAACAAAATAATGCTAAAAATTCTCCAACCTAGGCTTCAACAGTATGTGAACCGAGAAGTTCCAGATGTTCAAGCTGGATTAAAAGGCAGAGGAACCAGAGATCATGTTGCCAACATCCGCTGGATCATAGAAAAGGCAAGAGAATTCCAGAAAAACATCTACTTCTGCTTCATTGACTATGTCAAAGCCTTTGACTGTGTGGATCACTACTATGGAAAATTCTTAAAGAGATGGGAATACCAGACCACCTGACCTGCCTCCTGAGAAATCTGTATGCAGATCAAAAAGCAACAGTTAGAACCGGACATGGAACAATGAACTGGTTCCAAATTGGGAAAGGAGTACGTCAAGGCTGTATGTTGTCACCTTGCTTACTTAACTTAGAAGCAGAGTACATCATGCAAAAAGCCAGACTGGATGAAGCAGAAGCTGGAATCATGATTGCTAGGAGAAATATCAATAACCTCAGGTATGCAGATGACACCACCCTAATGGCAGAAAGCAAAGAGGAACTAAAGAGCCTCTTAATGAAAGTGAAAGAGGAGAGTGAAAAAGCTGACTTAAAACTCAACATTCAGAAAACAAAGACCATGGTATCCAGTCCCATTACTTCATGGCAAATAGATGGGGAAATAATGTAAACAGTGACAGACTTTATTTTCTTGGGCTCCAAAATCACTGCAGTGTGTGACTGCAGCCATGAAATTGAAAAACACTTGCTTCTTGGAAGAAAAACTATGACCAACCTAGACATCATATTAAAAAGCAGAAACATTACTTTGCCCACAAAGGTCTATCTAGTCAAAGCTATGATTTTTCCAGTAGTCATGTATGGATGTGAGAGTTGGACTGTAAAGAAAGCTGAGCATTGAAGAATTGATGCTTTTGAACTGTGGTGCTGGAGAAGACTCTTGAGAGTCCCTTGGACTGCAAGGAGATCCAACCAGTCCATCCTAAAGGAGATCAGTCCTGAATATTCATTGGAAGGACTGATGCTGAAGCTGAAACTCGAATGCTTTGGGCACCTGATGCAAAGAACTGACTCATTAGAAAAGACCCTGATGCTGGAAAAGATTAAAGGCAGGAGGAGTAGGAGATGACAGAGGATAAGATGGTTGGATGGCACCACTGACTCAACGGACATGAGTTTGAGCATGCTCTAGGAGTTGGTGATGGACAGGGAAGCCTGGCATGCTGCCGTCCATGGGGTTGCAAAGACTCAGACATAACTGAGACCGAATTGGGACTCCATGTCTCCTATTGATACTAAGAATAATTTTTCAGAGCCATGGCATGCTGCATATGACATGATATACTTCTGTGTGCTCAGTTAATTCCAGGGACTTGAATACATAGGTCAGTGAATGCATTGAAACATTTTGGTTCTAAAAATAATCATGGAATCTTTCGTTTGCACCTGGTGTTATAAATTGGAAAATTTAAGTTCACATTCCTAAAAGAGTTTATAATCTAGCTTGGAAAACAAAACACAAATACTAAAAAATCAAATACTGAACTGTATAGAGTTGATTTTATAGGCTTTAAGAAATTAGGAGGAAAGTCTATATTATCTAAAGTAATGAAGTAAGTTTTATGTAGGAGACAAAAATTGCTCAGTAGACAGGGGTGAGGAGAGACATTCTTACAAATGATGAAAAAATAGCGTGGGCAATGGCAAAGGGTTGGGAATAAGAGCAGCATGCGTGAAAGGAAGTGAGCTGTTAAAAACCTGTTGGGGAGGGCTGGGAAATAAAGTACTATCAGATGATGAATGGCCTGGAAAGCCAAACAGGAGAATTTGTAACTAAGGCCAAAGATAACAGGAAGCCACTGTAGATTTCTGAGCAAATGACAACTCTAGGTACAGTTTTATGATTAGCCTGGCAGAGATGTGTAAGGTGGATGACAGAGAAGATGAAGTGAAAGGGACCAGCTTGAGCTAAGTGGAGTCATTTAAGTTAGGAGGACCATGTTAGAGATGTGAGAAAACAACAAAGGAGACAGAAAGGATCAGTTAATACTCTGAGGGGAGAAATAAGGAGACTTGAAAGTGAAAGTCACTCAGTCGTGTCTCTGTGCGACCCCATGGATTACACATTCCATGGAATTCCTCAGGCCAGAATACTGAAGTGGGTAGCAGTTCCTTTCTCCAGGGTATCTTCCCAACCCTGGGACTGAACCCAGGTCTCTCCCATTGCAGGCAGATTCTTTACCAGCTGAGCCACCAGGGAAACCCAAGAATACTGGAGTGGGTAGCCTGTCCCTTCTCCAGCAGGTCTTCCTGGCCCAGGAATCAAACCATGATCTCCTGCATTGCAGGCAGATTCTTTACCAACTGAGCTACCGGGGAAGCCCAAGGGGGCTTGAATATCCCACTTTTCACTGTTCTCCATATCCTCAATGGCAGATTTCAGAAATGGGGACAAGAAGTGGAGAACAGGGGTATGTATCTACCCAGTTCTTTCCTGTGTAGATGTTCAGCCCCTCAGCCTTTTGGATGCCATCTCCGTAATTAACTGAACTTTCCCTAAGAATGGACTGAGTATGGCATGGTATGTAGTTGGATGAGGATTAGAACATCAGTACTTTTTTTCCTTTTCTGAAAATAGAGTGAAAATTTTTAAAGTTAAAATTGAGCAAGTTGAAACAATGGTGACAAAATTAAGGAAAAAGAATTTTCCAGAAAGGAAAGGAAAGTAATGGGGAGTCAGAAAGGAAATATAACTGAAAAGAAAAAGAATAGAGAGAGAACAAAAACAGACTGCCAGCTCCTAAGGGTTTGTATTGCCTGAACTAAGATTCAGTTCATATATCTGATCTTCATATAGAATGGTAGACTTCTAGAGTATAGAAAACTTCCCCCTCCTTTTTAAAAAATTTTATTAATTTTTAATTGAAGGATAATTGCTTTACACTACTGTGCTGCTGCTGCTAAGTCACTTCAGTCGTGTCCGACTCTGTGTGACCGCATAGACGGCAGCCCACCAGGCTCCCCTGTCCCTGGGATTCTCCAGGCAAGAACACTGGAGTGGGTTGCCATTTCCTTCCCCAATGCATGAAAGTGAAAAGTGAAAGTGAAGTCGCTCAGTCATGTTCGACTCTTTGTGACCCCATGGACTGCAGCCCTCCAGGCTCCTCCATCCATGGGATTTTCCAGGCAAGAGTACTAGAGCGGGGTGCCATTGCCTTCTCCCACTATTGTGCTGGTTTCTACCAAACATCAACATGAATCAACCATAGGTTTACCCATGTCACCTCCCACTTGAACATCCCTCCCACCTCCCTCCCCATCCCACCCCTCTACGTTGTTACTGAGCCTTGGTTTGAGTTCTCTGAACCATGTAGCAAATTCCCATTGGCTATGTATTTTACATATGGTAATGTATGTTTCCATGCTACCCTTTCATACATCCCACCCTCTCCTTCCTCCCCCCTGCTGCCAGCCTTGTCCGTAAGTTTGTTCACTATGTCTGTGTCTCCATTGCTGCTCTGAAAACAGGTACATCAGTACCATCTTTCTAGATTTCATACATATGTGTTAGTATCTGATAGTCGTTTTTCCTCTTTCTGACTTACTTCATTCTGTATAATAGACTCTAGGTTCATCAAAAGTATGGAGCGCTTCATGAATTTGTGTGTCATCCTTGCACAGGGGCCATGCTAATCTTCTCTGCATCCTTTCATTGCTGTCGAAGCAAGCATCCCGTCTCATTTTTATTCTTGACAAAACTGATGTCTAAAGAGATGAAGTGGCTTGCTCAAAATCGGATGACTAATGAGAACTACAGATAGGGCAGGTACATAGGTTTATAACTCCTGCTTCAAGTGTCTAGTCTAGCCCCACACTTCCTTCCTTAGAAAGATTTTAGAGGTTTATTCCACATGCTGTTAAGGCTTGCCTGCTTTAGACAACTACTTTTGGGTCACTCAGTTAGGCTGTCTTGGTCCATCTTTCTTCCAGGTGTGAAGGATGCAGTAATATAAAAACTATAAAAGAAAGGGAAAATATAAGAAACTATATAAGAAAAGGAAATTTAAAGAAATAGAAGAGTGAGAAATAAGAATCTTAAAGGAAAAGCATTACCAAAACAACCTTGAAACAGAACAAAATGGAAACTCTCAGACTCTTGATTTCAAAACTTATTACAAAGCTATAGTAATCAATATTCTGTGGTACTGATATAAAGGCAGACATTTAGACTAATGGAATAGATAGAGGGCCTGGAAATAAGTCATCACATGTATGGCCAAACGATCTTTAACAAGGGTGTTAAGACCATCCAGTGGAAGAAAGGGCAGTCTGTCTTCAACAAACGATGCTGGGCAACTGGATGAAAAGTGAAGATGTTAGTCATTCACTCCTGTCTGACTCTTTGTGACACCATGGACTGCAGCCCATCAGGCTCCTCTGCCCATGGGATTCTCCAGGCAAGAATACTGGAATGGGTAGCCATTCTTTTCTCCAGGGGAATCTTCTCAACCCAGTGATTGAACCCAGGTCTCTGCATTGCAGGCAGATTCTTTACTATCTGAGCCACCAGGGAAGCCCATATGCAAAAGAATGAAGTTGTACACTTACCTTACGCCACACACAAAAATAACTCAAACTTAATAAAAGACCTAGATGCAAAACCTAAACTATAAAGTTCTTTGGAAGAAAACATAGGGGAACATCTTCATGACATTGGATTTAGCAAGAATTTCTTGGATATGACACAAAAAGCACAGGCAACAAAAGTAAAAGCACCACCTGGACTACACCAAAATTAAAGACATCTATGCATCAAAGGACACAATCAACAGGTCAAAAAGGCAACCTAGAAAATGGCGAAATATTTGCAAATTATTTAACTAATAAGGTGTTACTATCCAGAATATAGAAAAACCTCCTATAATTCGACAACAACAATAAAACAATCTGGTTAGAAAATGGACAAAGAACTAGTATAGATATTTCTGCAAGGAAGATATACAAATGGCCAATAAGCACATGAAAAAATATTCATGACTAATCATTAAGCAAATGTAAATCAAAGCACCATGAGATACTACCTCACACTCAGTAGGATGGCTATTACATAAAACAAACCAACCAGAAGGTAGCAAGTGCTGGTGAGAAGGTGGAGACATTGGAACACTTGTGTATTGCTAGTAGAATTGTAAAATCATGTAGCTGCTTTGGGAAACCTTATGGTGGTTCCTCAAAAAATTAAAAATTGAATTGTCATATGACTCAGTAATTTCACTTCTGGGTATATATCCAAAGGACTTAGAAAGCCAGATCTCAAAGCGATACCTGTACACTTGTGTTTATAGCAGCATTTTTCACAAAAGCCAAGAGGTAGAAGCACTCCAAGTACTTATGGACAGGTAAATGGATAAATGGAATGTGGTATATATTTACAGTGGAATATGATTTATCGTTAAAAAGTAAGGCAATTTTGGCATATGCTGCAACATAGATGAATACTAAGGACATTATGCTGTGATATAAGCCAATTACAAAATAACAAATACTGCATACCTGCAATGTACAAAGTGTCAGAGTAGTCATATTCATGGAAAGACGACACAGGATGCTGGCTGCCAGAAGCTGTAGGCAAGGGAAAATGGCAAGCTGTTACTTAATGGCTATGGCACTTCAGTTTTGCAAGGTAAAATATTCTGAAAATTGGCTGTACAACAATGTGAATATACCACTACTGAACTGTACATTTAGAAATGGTTAAGATGATAAACTGTGATGAGTTCTAACTATAAGTAAAAATAAAATTAAAATAAGAAAAGCATTCAATGTCAACTTATATTCATATTTCTATATCTTCTTCCCAGAAATGTTTATATAATTAATGTACCTGAGAAAATTTAAATGAACACAATTTTTGATATAAGCATATTTGTCGATTCATGAGTAGACAAACATATGGCTCATTTGCATACATATATAAAGTTACCTCATTTTATATTTATTTTTATAATTATATTTTAATTAAAACACTCGTTTTTAAAGTGTCAATAAAAATCTTTAATATGATGTAGAAATAATGTAATTTCAATAATTATAGCAAATATATATATTATTTAAATATCATAAAACATAATTAGGGTTTAAAGACTATACATATTTTATAAAGTTATGAACAGAAAAATAGAATTAAGATTATAATCAGTGCACTGGGACGATCCAGAGGGATGGTATGGGGAGGGAGGAGGGAGGAGGGTTCAGGATGGGGGACACATGTATACCCGTGGCGGATTCATTTTAATATTTGGCAAAACTAATACAATTATGTAAAGTTTAAAAATAAAATAAAATTTAAAAAAAAAGAATGGGGGAGGGGCAAAGCTACAGGGATATATTGTATAACATGGGACATATAGCCAATATTTTATAATATCTATAAATGGCGTATAACTTTTAAAATATGAATCACTGCATTGTATACCTGTAATGCATGTAAAATTGTACAGCAATTATATTTCAACAAAAAAATAAAACAATAAACTAGAAGGATATGAGAAAAAAAAAGATTATAATCAGGAAAAATTATTAGAGAGTCAAAATATCTATGTAATTTAAAAATCACTGCTATTGAAAACAATTCTTTGGACTGGATTATCCATATACATAGTCTCAGTTCAGTCAGTTGCTCAGTCGCGTCCAAATGTGATTCCATGGACTGCAGTATGCCAGGCTTCCCTGTCTATCACCAACTCCTAGAGCATGCTCAAACTCATGTCCGTCAAGTCAGTGATGTCATCCAACCATCTCAACCTCTGTCATCTCCTACTCCTCCTGCCTTCAATCTTTCCCAGCATCAGGGTCTTTTCCAATGGGTCAGTTCTTCACATCAGGTGGCCAAAGTATTGGAGTTTCAGCTTCAGCATCAGTCCTTCTGATGAATATTCAGGACTGATTTCCTTTAGGATTGACTGGTTTGATCTCCTTGTAGTCCAAGGGACTCTCAAGAATCTTCCCCAACACCACAGTTAAAAGCATCAATTCTTCAGTGTTTAGCTTTCTTTATGGTTCAGTTCTCACATCCATACATGACTACTGGAAAAACCATAGCTTTGATTAGACAGACCTTAATAGCTCTGCTTTTTAATATGCTGTCTAAATTGGTCATAACTTTTCTTCCAAGGAGTAAATGTCTTTTAATTTCATGGCTGCAGTCACCATCTGCATTGATTTTGGAGCCCAAGAAAATAAAGTCTGTCACTGTTTCCATTATTT
Source organism: Bos javanicus (assembly GCF_032452875.1). Lineage (NCBI taxonomy): Eukaryota > Metazoa > Chordata > Mammalia > Artiodactyla > Bovidae > Bos > Bos javanicus. Next base: position 11,806,503 of record NC_083887.1, on the reverse strand, counting down.
CCCCATCTATTTGCCATGAAGTGATGGGACCAGATGCCATGATCTTCGTTTTTTGAATGTTGAGTTTTAAACCAACTTTTCCACTCTCCTCTTCTTTCACTTTCATCAAGAGGCCCTTTAGTTCTTCTTCACTTTGTGCCATAAGGGTGGTGTCATCTGCGTATCTGAGGTTATTGATATTTCTCCCAGCAATCTTGATTCCAGCTTGTGCTTCATCCAGCCCAGCATTTTGCATCATGTACTCTGCATAGCCTACACTGATCATATCCATTGAACAATTGTGTAATTTATTCTTCACCTTAACTCATAGCCAGAGACTGAGTTTAAAGCTCTCACATTAAGCAAATCAATTTGAGAATTTCATCATTTGTTTATTATTCCCCTTGTTGCAACGAGTAACTATCTGGCCACAGTTAAATTGCTGATTTCTCCATTTCTTTATATCCCTTCCTGGTGAACAAGAATTCTATCATGTACCAAGGATAAAGAAATTTTTCTTAAGATATTGAGGCATAATTCTTAGCTTGTAGAATCTGTTGTCTTTGTGTGCATGAGACAAAAGATGTCCTATACCATTTCCTTATATTCTACCCCCACCTCATCAGTAGCATCCCTTCAAATCTGGATATAAAGGAGAAAAGAAAAAATTAAATTTCAGGTGTAAGTATTTTCCATCCATTTCTTGGAAAGAGTATGGGAGGCATGTCTAACCTGTTCCCTCCATGTGAAAAGTGAACCTAGATTCATTTGCTCAAAATATAAAAGGCACTTGGCCAGGGCCAACACATTACAAAAGAAATAGAGTTTATATTTTCAAGGAACTTGCGGTCTAGAGATGACTAAAGCACACAAATTTGCATACAAATATGTACATACTTGGGAGAAGGCAATGGCACCCCACTCCAGTTCTTTTGCCTGGAAAATCCCATGGATGGAGGAGCCTGGTAGGCTGCAGTCCATGGGGTAGCTAGAGTCGGACACAACTGAGCGACTTCACTTTCACTTTTCACTGTCATGCATTGGAGAAGGAAATGGCAACCCACTCCAGTGTTCTTGCCTGGAGAATCCCAGGGACGGGGGAGCCTGGTGGGCTGCCGTCTCTGGGGTCGCACAGAGTCGGACACGACTGAAGCGACTTAGCAGCAGCAGCATGTACATACTCACAGATACATATTCTTTAATGTATATATGTAGTCCTTTAATATCTTTTTATAGATATTTCTATTAATTAGTATATGTATTTACACACATGATAAAACATTAATTGGTTATGTATACATACATACACATACACACACACTCTTTTTTCCAAGATGAATATTATATTATTTTCAATCTCCACAAGTTAATATTTCATTTAAAATTCAAACAGGGTGTTCTTTTTTAAATATAAGATTATTCTAACTTCACCTGAAAGTGAAACCAAATACTCAAAAATAACTAAAAAATATTTTTGAAATTTAAGTGGCAACAAATTTTATTAGCTGCTTCAGAACCATGCTTATATCTTATTTTTTTGAGAATTTTCCCAAATTCATGTCAGACACCAAACCACAGCTGCAAGAAACTCAGAACCCCAAACAGGATAAATGCCCAAAAAACCCAAAAAACCCCACTACGTCTAGGTATCTCATTTTTAAACTGAAGCAAATTAAAGCTAGAAGAATATATTGAAAGAAGCCAGAGAGGGGAAAAGACACACCTGTCACACAGCAAAGGTAAGAATTACATTTACCTCTACTCAGCCTGTAAGCCAGAAGACAATAGTATAAGATACTTCAAGTGTTGAGAAAAAAACCTACCAGCCTAGAATTCTATATTCTGAGAAATTTTCCTTCCAAAGTGAATTAAATGAAAACTTTCTCAGAAAAGTTAAAATTGAGCCACATTATAGGAGCCCCCTACACTTCCCAGAGTAGGGGCCACACCTCCCTGTGAAGGCTTTTCTTCTACTTATATGTCCACTAACCCAGCAATAAAGCACGTGCTCCTAGAAAATCTTCCCTGGAAGGAGGAGCAACCCCCTGATTCCCAATTGACTAAAGGGCTATAAAGAGGGAAATAAAATGATGAATTAAAGCAGTATTCAACAGATTATGGCCACCAAGTTTGATGTATTGTTCAAAGTTGTGTAGTGGGAAGTATACACTCACACACACACAATCTCGTTGACATAGTAACGTATCACATTGTGATGAAAAGTTCACTGTATAAAACCAGGAAATTGTTTTGGGGATGATATACAACTGGGCTTTCCAGGTGGCACAGAAATAAAGAATCTGCCTGCCAATACAGGATATTCAGGAGACATTGGTTCAATCCCTGGGTCAGGAAGATCCCTAGAGAAGGAAATGGCAACCCACTCCAGTATTCTTTCCTGGGAAACCCCATGGTCTGTAGCCGGAGCACACATGTACAATTGTTCTAAGCAGAGCCAGGCTTTATTGCTATGGTCCCTTTGCCTTAATCTTTACTGAACCACCACCTCCCCCGCCCCGCCCATCCGCTTCTTTAATTGTGCAGTGGACAAACGACAGTCTTGTCAAAGAGTCTTTGGCTCTTTGAACTTTGAGCCAAAATTTTAGATCAGCCATGTCTACCTTAGTGCAAATAATCATACAAGATATTCATTTATTCACAGTAAAAACTGACTAAATACCCCTCCAATACTTGTATTGAAGTGTGGAGCAGCATGCTTAGTTTCCAGTTTGCAGATGGAAAACTTGACACAGAGGCAGAAGTCTTTCTGTCACAGCTTAGCTTGGTCCTGACAATCAGTACTTAGGTGTCTGTTAGGCAATGAATGGCCTCTCTCTCTATTTGGAATAAATTTCCCAGAGAAGTTTCAGGTTTCTGAACAGGAGCAGTCTATGACCCTTCAGTTCTATTTGTTCTCTGTAGAATCACTCATACAGTGTCCAGGAGAAACAAGTCCAAAGCTCCAGCTTCAGGGGTGGACTCGGGAAGGACAGTGTCATGGAGCACCTTATTTCTGTGTATAAGGAATTACAAGGTGAAAGCAGTCTCAAGACTGCCTCTCCAACAGCTTGCCTACAGGAGACAACTGAATCCCACAGGTGCCCCTCACAGCTATGTTTTCAGTTGCAAAAGCTGGGCTCAGGTCCCAAGTAGAAGTGTTTCAGAATTTATTTGCTGGCCGTAGTAGCATCTTATTTGTTTTTCTTTGCTAGTAAAGTATCTTCTTTAAGAGAAAAAATCAATAAGGAAAGGATGGGACAGATAAAACAGAAGATGGTGATGCTGATAATAAGAATGATGACAATGATGAGAAAGAGGAGGCAGCAAACCCCATCTGGCACTCGCAATGCATCACACAGTGCTCACTGTGCTTTATGTGTTAGGACTTAGAATAGTTCTCTAACATATTATGAAGTTGGCCACACTATCACCTTTAATTACAAATGAGGAAAGTGAGGTAATGAGAGATACGTTCATGGTACATAGTTCACAGTTCATGCATAGCTAGCAGGTTACATACTTAAATATTAGTTTCTCACCCATATCATATACCAAAGAAATTCTAAGAGATTTAAACAGCTAAATGTACTAAGTAAAATCAGAAAAGTACCTAGAGGAGAATTTTAAAAAATATATATAAATGGCATGTGTGATTATGAGATATAAGATGTTTTCTAAGAATAAATACAATAGAAGTAATCACAAACATATCTAAACACTTATTTTTAATTTCTAATTGTCTAAAAGCATATATTCAATTAAGAAGCAAAAATTTTAAAAGAATCCAAAAATATTCCTAATGGCTAATATCCACATATTGGCTAATATGTAAATTGGTTGATACTCTCTAATACATAAAATGTTGGTAAGTCAATAAGAAAAACAGTGATAACCTGAAAGATAAATGGTCGAGGAATAGGAACAGATGATTCAACAACAGAAAAAAACGAACATTACTAGAGCTATATATAAAAATAATAATAGCTATTATGTGTTTATTACACTGGGCTAGAAACTGTGCTAAATACCTGAATTATCTTATTACATCTGCCAAAAAAACCCTGTGTATGATATGCATACCCAAGATCACAAAGCTGGTAACACAGTGAGACTGGGAACCCAAACCTGACCACAGCTCCAAACATTATTTAAACATAAAACCACACTGCAGTGATGTGCTTGTACCAGCTCATCCCCACTTTCTGTGTTAGTTGCTCAGTCATGTCTGACTCTTTGCGACCACATGGACTATAGCCCACCAGCCTCCTCTGTCCATGAGATTCTCCAGGCAAGAATACTGGAATGGGTTGCCATTCCCTTCTCTAGAGGATCTTCTCCACCCAGGGATCAAATGCAGGTGTCCTGCACTGCAGGCAGATTCTTTACCTTCTGAGCCGCCAGGGAAGTCCCCACTTGCTAGAACCCACTGAATACCCCTTTTCCCAGCTCGTGTTGAATCGTATCATGCTGGTGGCTTGAAATATGCTACGGTAGAAGTACTTACACCACAGAAGTCAGCATGTGCTCCAAATGAGCCCTGCAGAAGTAATTATTAAATAGTTCTCAATCCACCACTTACTATTTCCCTAAAACAACCTGGAATTAGGTCAGATTTCAGGAACTTTTTTTCCCAAATATCAACCTCATCACTCAAAGAAATGTGAACTAAAACAAGAGATACCATGTTTGCATACAAATTTAGCAAATATTAGAAGAGAGCAATCATAAACTAAATTGAGATATCAAGGGCATATAAATTAATTCAACCTTTACAGAAAAAATATTTGGTACTATACTATCAAGATTCTTTGAGACATTCATAGATTTCAATCTTACAAATCCACTACTGAAAACCCAAGGGAAATAATCAGTGAGGTGTACAGTGATCTGTGCATTAGGATGTTCATTTCAACATTGCTTAGAGTAAAAACTTGGAACCTACTTAAATAACCAACAGTATGACAATAAATAATATATGTAACAATCACATGATACTATGTAATGGAGCTATTAAAATTTGTTTTCAATTTCAAAAAACATTATAAAACAATATGCAAGGTGATCCATATATTATTCAAAATATATATGCATATATTTCTATATATATTCAATAAATATATTATTCAGATATATAGTCAGGTCTTGTTTATATACTACAGTAAAGTTTTGAATTTTTCTTCAAGTCCTACATGTGTTTGAAAAATTTCTGTGTGTATAATGTAGGTATAATATGTATCTATAATGCATCTATATATACTGAGATTATGTTCTTAAAACTAAATAAATGGGGATTTCTCTGGTGGCTCAGTGGTAAAGAATCTGCCTGTCAATACAGGCAACATGGGTTCTATCCCTGGTCCAGGAAGATCCCACATGTCACAGAACAGCTAATTCCGTGCGGCACGACTATTGAACCTGTGCTCCAGAGCCTGGAAGCCACAGCTACAGAGCCCATGGACAGCGATTGGAGCCTGTGTTCTCTAGAGCCTGTGCTCCACAGCAAGAGAAGCCACTACAATGAGAAGCCTGTGCTGCTACTGCTGCTAAGTCACTTCAGTGGTGTCCGACTCTGTGCGACCCCATAGACGGCAGCCCACCAGGCTCCTCTGTCCCTGGGATTCTCCAGGCAAGAATACTGGAGTGGGTTGCCATTTCCTTCTCCAATGCATAGAAGTGAAAAGTGAAAGTGAAGTCGCTGAGTCGTGCCTGACTCTTAGCGACCCCATGGGCTGGAGCCTACCAGGCTCCTCCGTCCACGGGGTTTTCCAGGCAAGAGTACTGGAGTGGGGTGCCATTGCCTTCTCCATGAGAAGCCTACGCACCACGACAAAGAGTAGCCCCACTTGCCGCAACTAGAGAAAAGCCAGGGCAGCAAGGAAGACCCAGCAGAGACATAAACAAATACATAAATAATTTAAAAAATAATCAAATAGAAATATGTATCATGCTTATATAATTGAAAACTGAATGTTATAAAAATGACAGTTATTCACAATTTGTAAGCTTCATGAATTATAAACATGAAAAGAAATATCAAATACAATTTGAGCAGAATTTTTCTGCATTGAACTTGGCTCAATGATTCCACAGTTCATCTGTAAAATATGGACAATTTTCTCATTTAGGAGTTTTATTTTGCAAATTTTATTTGATGACAATATATCACTTCTATATCTGAAAAATACTTGGTAAGCATTTATATAAATGCTTAATATGTATTTAAGTACATAATAAAGTTTTTAGAATATGTGTAATCTTTTATATGTGTAGATCTTATGGTGGGGATCTTACAAATGGTATAAAGCAAGTACCACAGATCTCAAAGGGAGAGATTTTTCCGTCAGAGGACATAGGGATTCAGGAAAGTTTCTATCACTCTTTGTAAGGTGACCATTTGAACAGCATAGTGTAATTAGCATTGTAATTTGTTTACTTGAAATCAATATGCAACCTCTGGGCGTCCTTTTGTATCAGTCATTTTGGGGAGTTAATTGGAAACATCTCAAACTCATTGAGGCTTCTTTGCTCCCACTCTTCTACGAACTCATTCTCTTAGGGAAAGTACTGCGTTTAGCTTTAGGAGGGTTAAAAATAAAACACCTGATAATAATTCATCAGAGTGTTTCCAAATCATAAGAGTGGTGACAATGGCCTTAGGATTCCTGTGTAGATTAGTTTATTTCCCCCTTTAATCAACATTGAAGCCAAATGTAAGTGTTGTAATAGAGGCAACCTTGTGTACAGGAAATAGCATGGAATTTGAAATCCAAAGACCTGGTTTCAGTCACATCCCCCTCTCTGCCTGATGGAATGGTGGAGAACAAGCCAGTTAACTATACATTTTCTTCTCATCACCCACTCATTCGTTCAGTTAACCAATATTTGTTGCCTGCCCCCTCCACCATGTATCAAGCACTGTCTTGGCACCAGAAATCAGTAAAGAAGAGAGAAAAAAATCGTGTTTCTACTGATCCTACATTTTAGTTGCAGACAGAGACAGATGTATCAAAATGACTAAATAAGCATTCATATGGTTTTAAGGTAATTAAAAGTGCCTAAGGGAAATTAGACAGGGTTAGGGTAATAGCATGTGTGGAGATGGAGGGGAATGGATTGGAGGAAGAGGTTGATAAGATGGTCAGGGAAAGTCTTTTTAGGGTTGTGATGTTCAAGCAGACACTGAACCTAAGGGAATTAGCCCCTCAAGGACAAGGGTGGGAAAGTACAATTGCAAAGGCCCAGGGCTGAGGACAGAACATCAAAGTCAGTGGTGTTAGAGTCGGTGAGCAGATGGGGGAGATGACTGATGATGAGCTTCCAGCAGTAACACTGACCTCAACATGAGCACCATCACAGACATGAGCAGTGTGTGAGGATAACCGCACGGCACCCAGTGACTCATTCTACAAGTGTTAGGAGACAACAAGGAAATGCAGCCCTGGTGTCCTTGTCATTGTCTGTAGTCGCCTGCCTTTACCAAGCAGTAAAAGTTCTGTGCTTGAACAGAACAGAATTTGGCCACGGACATTTTCCTTGCGAGGGCTTGACAGCACCAGTCCATTTGGGGCTCAGAAGAGGCCACATTGTGTGTTATACAAGGTGTTCATTTCCTACAGAGAATCCATCTGGGCTGGCAGATGGCCAGGACCAACAGCTGGTCCCTTCATGCAGTAGGCATTTGGTACACGAGTGTGCACTTCTGCTATTCACGCTTGGGATGTCATGTACAGGAACGACTCTCTGTTAACACAAGAAGTTGGGTGGAAAACTTTCATAATGCATGTCATGGTATAAAGAAAGTTAAATTTTTAAATATATGTAGTGTCGCATGGGCAACACATCATTTTACCTTTACCAGGCCCTTTCCATCTGGACTCAGCAGCTGGTCTTGCCTACAAATGTCGTCTCTCAGCTGCTTAACATTTGGAGAGGTCTGATCACTAGAGAATGATGTGGGAAACCAGGCTCAGTCATAATCACCCTTTCCCACAGGTTGAAAAGGAAGTAAGACTGCTTGGTTTAGCCTTTGACAACATAATGCAGGGTTGTCAGACTGGCCTCTCTTACCAGCTCATCCCCTCCCTCCTGCTACTCTGCTATTAGTGTTGACCTTGTTGCTTTTTCTGCTGTCACTGCTCCTCTGCCTACCTCTTCCTGCTGCCCCCACTCACACTATACTTTCCTGAGGCCGACTCTGCCCAGAAGTGTGGGAAGAGGAGGGAGAGGCTGCTGGGTGCGTTTTCCAGGGCTCCAGTTGTCTCACTGTCTCCATGTGGAAATACCTGCCTGACCACCAGCCTCCAGGCACCACGGTCCAAGAACGCAGACTCTTTCATAAACTTTGGGCTAACAGAGTGCATGAGAAACCTATGCAAGTTCAAATGGGCTTGAAAGCTTTTCAAATATGCTTTCCCATTGTTAATCTGCACATTCAATTCCACATCTGGCTTGGAAAATTTCAAGCCACAGATCAGTTCTTAAGGTGATTGGTTTGCTACTGTAATAAAGCCAAAGGCAAACACGGGAGAAGACGCTGTGAGAGGAAACTCCCCTTTCCACTGGCTTCCCTCTGGACAGGAGTTCTTCATTATGGGGATTTGTTGAGTTGTCATCCCTTAGATAACATTAAAATGGTATCAATAAAGTGAGAGATGAAAGGTCAGTCATCATCCTTTAACACTTCGAGCACACACTGCCTAGTACATGTAACTGAACATAAAAGAAAGCCAACCGCTCCATTAGTCACCCATCTAGGCAAATACTTGGTGCTGAGTAAGAGATTAAGGGTGCCAATTCGATCTTCCAGGTCCCACTGATCTTGCTGGATTGGAAGTGGATGGCTATCACACTGAGGACCCCTAGGCGTTGGTGGCCAATTGGAAAAGTCATCTGAAAACTTCCTTGAAGCAACCATTGGGTAAGTCATTTGGACATTGCTTTTCACTCTGTTCTTCATCCTGAGAGTTGATGTGTTGGTTTCCCAAGGGCTGGCTCTTAAACCCACTAGGCCCTGCTTTAATCATAAACATAATCAAATTTGTTTGTACTTTGGAAAATTACACTCCCTGAATCCACAATTGTTTTATATGGGTGAAAGCTGATAATACAACTTGTAAAGGTAGAATGAAAGGTCCAGAGATGGACAATTTTCTAACAAGGCCACATGATTCCTGGAGGACAGACACAGAAGGGTCCAGACTCCAGGCTACCAGTGAGAGTCCCCTATGTATTCACTGATTGTATAAGTCCTTCCCTCTAGAACATGTTTATGTCAACAGCTTGTGACTGCCTTCTTCCCTCACTCTCATTCTGCTACTATGCTATTACTTTCCTGCAATTTCACCTCCTTGCTCAATGGTAAGACCACCAGGAATATGAACTCTGACTTTACAGGTGTAGAGTCTTTCAACCCCAATACCTTTAGACACTTTCCCTTGCTCAAGTCATTCCAATAATTATTTTCTGAAAGTCAGCTGTTGCTAACAGTGGGACTATAAAGATACCTGAGTTTGGGTCTCTATTTTAATGGGGACCTTAAAAGTAGGTCCCCATTAAAGTAAAAGTCCCTTCTACTTCTCTTCTAGAAGAAGAGACAGACACTTAGCAGATACTTTTAATGATTTCCATATAACAAATTGAAATATTAAACTAGAAACATGCCCCCTGTGCCATTAGAGAGAGAAGAGTGGCCATAGCTCAACCTGGGATTTGGGGAGGACTTTCTGTGACAGGTTATAACTGAATTGCATCTTGAAGGATAAGCAACAATAAGATAAATGGAAAAGGTGTTTCAGATGGAGGGACAAGTATAAGCAAAGACAGAAAGTCATAAAATACAACTGGATCTGCAGGGAATCAAAAACCATTAATATGTAAACATTAATTATGAGTCAAAAGGTAACAAATCATGAAGTTTAGAAGTTGGAGAGTAGGTGCCTGGTACCAAGGGCTTTGTGGGCCAGTCAAAAAGAAGCCCCTGAATTCTACAGATGAAGTGTAGTCCTTGAATGTATTTAAATGGGAAATGATGCCGTTGGATTTAAATTTTACACAGATACTTTATTGAAAGGTTTTGAAGTATGGGTCCAAATGGGTAATTCTGAAAACTGAGAGATGATTTATGAAGTCTTGGGTCTAGTGTAGAGATGATGAGTGGGCATGAAGAGAGAGGATAGAGTTGAGAGATTCTGGACACGGTGATGATTGACTGAGTTGGTGCTAGGGAGTTAAGGAAGAAGTTGAGATGGTCTAAGGTTTCTACATGGTGATGGTGTGGATAATGGAGCTATTGATAGGATTAAGCACTAGAGACGTTTAGAGGTGCAGCTGCCATATAAGAGGCAGTGGCACATAGAGAATCCAAGGTGCCAGAGTCATGGACACTGTATCCAGTACTCACCTGCAGAGCTGGTATTAGAGATTTCAAGTAAAGCAATTTTAAGGTGCAGAAGCAGCTCAACTCTGAGCTGGGATAAACCTCAGGAAAGAAAAAAAGTGAAAATATCCAAAGAAAATTCTCTGATTTGGAAATATCATGAATCACGTTCTTCACTAACCCCCCATTTCCCATCCTCAATTCTTGACATTTTATGGTCACTGTATTGTTGTAAATGTGTTTCCCATAAGGTCAAAGTTCCATTGACAATGCCATTCTTAAAGCACCCGTCTCCCATTCCCATTTTTTTCCCCCATACGGAGTCATGGAACAGTGGTGAGGATGAAATCTCCTTTCCACTTTCCACCTTGTTGTAACTTCCACTTTTCTGTGATTCTATCAGTGACCATATATGTATACATAAAAACATACTTTGTTTTATTGCAGTTCACTTTATATGCTTCACAAATAGTGCATTTTTTTTTTTTTTACAAACTGAAGTTTTGTGGTAATCCTGTATCAAGCAAATCTATTGCCATGATTTTTCCAACACCATTTGCTCAATTTGCATCTCTATGTCACATTTTGGTAATTCTTTCAGTACTTCAAACTTTTTCTTTATTATTACATCTGTTATGGTGATCTGTGAATAGTGATCTCTGATGTTACCATTGTAGAAAGACTGACTTGCTGAAGGCTGAGATGATGGTTAGCATTTTTTAGTACTAAATATTTGTAATTAAGGTATGTGTTTTTTTTTTTAATTGGGGTATAGTGCTTTACAATTTTGTACAACAATTTGTTGTTGTTTAGTCACTAAGTCATGTCTGAGCCTTTTTGACCCCACAGACTGCAGTAATACATTGTTTTTCTTAGGTACACTGCTACTGCACACTTAATAGGCTGAAGTATGGCATAAATATGTTCTAACGCACTAGGAAAGCAAAAAACTTGTGTGAATAATGCAATATTCACTTTATCGAGGTGGTCTAGAACTGAATCTACCCTGTCTTCAAGATATGCCTCTTTCCTTCTCTCTCTCCCCTTATATCTATATGCACATGTATATATGTGTATTTATATACATACATTTATATTATGTATGTAATGTGTATATTTCACTCAAGAATTCGAGCAAAATTTGTAACTATAATAAGAAGTGGTTCCATTTGCTTATTCATGGAGAAGAAAGCTCATTTGCTAAAGCCTTTTGTCCCTTTTGGTTCGTTTCCCCCCTCACCTCAATTTCCCTTTGAAGATTTAAGCACTTCTATTTGAACACAAAAAACATGTTTGACAAATAAATATTAAAGCTTACTGCCAGAGATACGATAAGGCAGGTGGATGAACTACAATAGTTATATTTAAGTCAAAACTGCCCTTTGGACCAGCACTATCAAGTGAAAATTACAATGTGAGTCATATATGTAATCTCGAATTTTCTGGTAGTCACATTAAGTAAGTGAAAAGAAAGAGGTAAAGCAACTTTAACAATGCCTTTTATTCAACCCAGTATATCCAAACTATTATCATTTTCGCATTTAGTCAATACAATACAATAATATTAATGATATCTTTTTTTCATAGGAAGTGTTCAGAATCCAGTATTTTACACTCAGAGCGTATCTCAATTCAGATATCTAAATTTCAGCTGAAACCCATGATCTGTACTTAGATTTCACACACTTAAATTTTTATAGTATATTCCTGTATCCAAGTTGTTCCAGTCATACTAAAATGTCCCTAGCTGCACTCTCTGTGCTCACCTAAGCACTCATGGTCACCTGAGGCTTCTGTGTTGAACAGAGCAGTATAGACCTTCAGCTTTCCTTTCCTCCAAATCTTCAAATGCTGTACATGAACTTGAGGCAGCTGAACATTTCTGAAAGATATTAATGAAAGTTTTCCAAATCATCCAAGCCTTTGAGATCTCACCTGTAAACTCTAGTTGATGGAGTTTTCAAACTGGCTTAATCAGGCTTCTGGAAGTCTTTAAAGGAAAGAGCAAAGGTCTTAAAATGGAGAAGTAACAGATCAAAAAGCATTTGATTAAGAGGGTATCTGGTATATAGCCTATAAAATAAAATCGTGTCAATTTTAAAACACCAATTGTGTTTTGAGAACATTTTATAATATGAACATAATCTTGAAAGTAAGTTTAAAACCTGAAGCTAGGTTTTGTTGTTACTGTTGGTGTTAGGTTGGTTGGTTAGTTGTTTTACCTTCTAATATATGATCTTAAAAAAATTCACATATTTCTATTTGTACTATGATTAAACTTCAGTGTGAACCTAGTGACCCTTGGAAGTTCAAAATATTTATTAGTATGGTGAATCTAGCCTAAGGTTAAAGCTGATCACCCCTATACCAATAAACACACACACAGAGGCACAGATACACATGCATGCACACCCACATATACTGAAGGGCTTGTGTGGCTTCAGAGCAGAAACCTTTCCTAACCAAGGTAACAGGTGTATTTGGACCATGTTGTATGCTACATCAGAGCTTAGTGGTCAGAAAGCTTCTTTTGTTCCAACATGTATGTTTAACTTTGGGTAGGGTTGGAGGAGTGAGAGGTGGAGAAGCAAGGAATCATTTCTTCCTTCTTTGACTCTAACACCCCCTTTACCCAGCCAATGTGAGGAGTCTGGAATGGGAGGGAAGGAAGAGGAGACTATGAACAGGCAATTCCAGGCTCCCACAGGCACCTCCTGTCCTACGCCTCTTTCTTTTCCATCTTGTGTACTCAAGATTCACCTGCTCCTAGTGATTATTTAATAGACCTCTTGTCTTAGGAGTCTTATGACACATTTCAAGAAACCCTGGGCTTTCATCTCTTTCACTTTTTGAAATGTATCAGACTAGCTCTCAGAGTCTGCTGTCCTATTTTTCCCTCCTCCAACTCATCACTGTCTAATTACTTTTTTATTCGAGTTTGAACTCATGTTGTGTTTAATATTAACATTTAGAGAAGGACAAACATCTCAGCTTCTTGACTGTGGTTTTTCTGGGCTTAACAACCAGTTAGTTTAGTGTAGTAATCATTAATGGGACACCTGTTCTGTGCTAGGGACTTTGCTAGGTGCTTTGGTGCCAAACATACTGTATAACTATACACTACACACTCAGGCGGACTTCCCAGGTAGCTCAGTGGTAAAGAACCTATGTGCCAAGGTTGGGAAGATTCCCTGAGGAGGAAAATAGCAACCTGCTCCAGTATTCTTGCCTGGGAAATCCCATGGACAGAGGGGACTAGTGGGCTATGTGGGGTCACAAATTGGACACAATGGAATAACTGAGCATGCACGCACACTTACACTCAGGTGGGAGCAGGGATAAACTATAAAATGCTGGACTTTCTCCTGTGCACAAACAGGGGTGATAATTAAATGGCCAGAAGCTCCCCAAAAGATAAATTCAAAATAGAGTAAACATAGATTTGTCTTTGCTCTCAAAAGTTGCACTGGTGATGTGGTTATTTGCATTCTGATCCTATTACACACCATGTGGATATTTTATGTTTTATATAACCAGTAGGCCATTCAGGTATGACCTAACTCAAATCCCTTACAACTATATAGTGGAAATGACAAATAGATTAAAGGATTAGATCTGATAGAGTGCCTAAAGAACTATGGGTATAGGTTGGTTCCATTGTATAGCAGGCAGTGATCAAAACCATCCCCAAGAAAAAGAAACTTGAAAAGCAAAATGGTTGTCTGAGGAGGCCTTACAAATAGCTGAGAAAAGAAGAGAAGTGAAAGGAAAAGGAGAAAAAGAAAGATATACCCATCTGAATGCAAAGTTCTAAAAAATAGCAAGGAGAGATAAACAAAGCCTTCCTGAGTGATCAATGCAAAGAAATAGAGGAAAACAATAGAATGGGAAGAACTAGATATCTCTTCAAGAAAATTAGAGATACCAAGGGAATACACATGCAAAGATGTGCATTATAAAGAACAGAAACAGTGTGAATCTAACCGAAGAAGAAGATATTAAGAAGAGGTGGCAAGAACACACAGAAAAAACATAGAAAAAAGATCTTCGGTTCAGTTCAGTTCAGTTCAGTCGCTCATTCGTGTCTGACTCTTTGCGACCCCATGAATCGCAGCACGCCAGGCCTCCCTGTCCATCACCAACTCCCGGAGTTCACTGAGACTCACGTCTATCGAGTCAGTGATGCCATCCAGCCATCTCATCCTCTGTCATCCCCTTCTCCTCCTGCCCCCAATCCCTCCCAGCATCAGAGTCTTTTCCAATCAGTCAACTCTTCACATGAGGTGGCCAAAGTACTGGAGTTTCAGCTTTAGCATCATTCCTTCCAAAGAAATCCCAGGGCTGATATCCTTCACAATGGACTGGTTGGATCTCCTTGCAGTCCAAGGGACTCTCAAGAGTCTTCTCCAACATCAAAGTTCAAAAGCATCAATTCTTTGGCACTCAGCCTTCTTCACAGTCCAACTGTCACATCCATACATGACCATAGGAAAAACCATAGCTTTGACTAGACCGACCTTTGTTGGCAAAGTAATGTCTCTGCTTTTGAATATGCTATCTAGATTGGTCATAAGTTTCCTTCCAAGGAGTAAGCATCTTTTAATTTCATGGCTGCAGTCACCATCTGCAGTGATTTTGGAGCCTCCAAAAATAAAGTCTGACACTGTTTCCCCATCTATTTCCCATGAAGTGATGGGACCGGATGCCATGATCCTTGTTTTCTGAATGTTGAGCTTTAAGCCAACTTTTTCACTCTCCACTTTCACCTTCATCAAGAGGCTTTTGAGTTCCTCTTCACGTTCTTCCATAAGGGTGGTGTCATCTGCATATCTGAGATTATGACGCAAATAACCATGATGGTGTGATCACTCACCTAGAGTCTGACATCCTGGAGTACAAAGTCAAGTAGGCCTTAGGAAGCATCACTGCAAACAAAGCTAGTGGAGGTGATGGAATTCCAATTGAACTATTTCAAACCCTAAATGATGATACTGTTAAATTGCTGCAGTCAATATGCCAGCAAATTTGGAAAGCTCAGCAGTGGCCATAGGACTAGAAAAGGTCAATTTTCACTCCAATCCCAAAGAAAGGCAATACCAAAGAAGTTTCAGACTACATCAGAATTGCACTCATCTCACATGCAAGCAAAGTATTGCTCAAAATTCTTCAAGCTAGGCTTCGACAGTATGTGAACCGGGAAATTCCAGATGTTCAAGCTGGACTTAGAAAGGGCAGAGGAACCAGAGATCAAATAGCCAACATCCGTTGGACCATAGAAAAGGCAAGAGAATTCCAGAAAAACATCTTCTGCTTCACTGACTACACTAAAGCCTTTGACTGTGTGGATCACCACAAACTGGAAAATTCTTAAAGAGATGGGAATACCAGACCACTTTACCTCCCTCCAGGCTTCTCAGGAAGGTCTTCTCTTCTCAGGTCAAGAAGCAACAGTTAGAACTGGACATGGAACAATAGACTGGTTCCAAATTGGGAAAGGAGTACATTGTCAAGTACATTGTACAAGTCAAGGCTGTACATTGTCACCTTGCTTATTTAACTTATATGCAAAGTACATCATATGAAATGCTGGGCTGGATGAAGCAGAAGTTAGAATCAAGATTGCCAGGAGAAATATCAATAGCCTCAGATATGCAGATGACAAGACCTTAATGGCAGAAAGTGAAGAGGAACCAAAGAGCCTCTTGATGAAGGTGAAAGAGGAGAGTGAAAATGCTGGCTTAAAACTCAACATTAAAAAAATGAAGAACATGGCATCCAG
Organism: Bos javanicus; assembly: GCF_032452875.1. Taxonomy (NCBI): domain Eukaryota; kingdom Metazoa; phylum Chordata; class Mammalia; order Artiodactyla; family Bovidae; genus Bos; species Bos javanicus. Next base: position 11,790,370 of record NC_083887.1, on the reverse strand, counting down.
TCCCATCATTTCATGGCAAATAGATGGGGAAACAATAGAAACAGTGACAGACTATTTACTTGGGCTCCAAAATCACTGCAGATGGTGATGGCAGCCATGAAATTAAAAGACACTTGCTCCCTGGAAGGAAACCTGTGACAAACCTAGACAGCATATTGAAAAGCAAAGATACTTTACCAACAATGGTCCATCTAGTCAAAGCTATAGTTTTTCCAGTATCATGTATGGATGTGAGAGTTGGGCTATAAAGAAAGCTGAGTGCCAAAGAATTGATGCTTTTGAACTGTGGTGTTGGAGAAGACTCTCAAGAGTCCCTTGGACTGCAAGGACATCAAATCAGTCAATCCTAAAGGAAATCAATCCTGAGTATTCATTAGAAGGACTGATGCTGAAGCTGAAGCTCCAATACTTTGGCCACCTGATGCAAAGAGCCAATTCATTAGAAAAGACCCTGATGCTGGGGAAGATTGAAGGCAGGAGAAGAAGGGAATGACATAGAATGAGATGGTGGATGGCATCACCAACTCGATGGACATGAGTTTGAGCAAGCTCAGGGAGTTGTTGATGGACAGGGAAGCCTGGCATGCTGCAGTCCATGGGGTCATAAAGAGTCGGACAGGACTGAGTGACTGAACAACAATTTATTTATTTTTAATTTTGACTCTGCTGGGCCTTCAGTACTGCGTGGACTTTCCTCTAGTTGCAGCAAGTGGAGGCTACTCTAGTTGCAGTACACAGGCTTCTCACTGCGGTGGCTCCTCTCGCTGTGGAGCATGGCTCATAGCTGTGGCGCACAGACTTGATTGCTCCACAGCATGTGGGATCTTCCCAGATCAGGGATTGAACCTGTGTCTCTTACACTGGCAGGAGAATTCTTTACTACTGAGCCACCCAGTGGATATTTTATGAGAACAAAGCAAAGAATAAATGGAAATCACAAAAAAATCTTACTAGCTCTTTGCTTTGGATCTGTGACTGCTCCATCTTATAATGACAACTTAGGTCAAGGCTTCATTTAATGACATTCTACTAAATGAATCCACTCATTTGTTTTTATCCCGATAGAAACATAGATCCTGAGACTTTGTATATCTTACTCATAGAGAATATTTTTCCATTAAATACCTAGAAACAACCTCAATCAGGGAAAATGGAACCCACTGAAAAAGTAACATGATCATAATTCACATTAGATTAGACACTGTTTGGGATGGGTAGGTTGGGAAGCGGTGGGGCTGGAGCCCAAAGAAGAATAGGAGAGAAGAAGAAAGAGGAAGGCCATCCTGACTAGAAAAATCAGCTGTAGGGAAGAAAGAGCTTTCAGGAGGGACACACATCCGTGACACCAGCCTTTTCTCTTACTATATCTATCCCTGATTTCTAAATTCTCCTCTCTGAACAGGCACACCCACTTCTGGTGTGAGTCTTCTGTGCAAAGGTTATTTTTACCTTCTTATTTTTACCCTCTGTGAAAAGGTTATTTTACCTTGAGTGCCTTACAGAGCAGGGACATCTGTGGCCATTTAAGGGGTCATCTCTGCACATCTAATCCACAGTCCTTTCCTGACAAGAAAATATTGCTGGTAGCTAACGAGGCCAGCAGAGCAGAAGCAGAAAAAAAGTAAGAAAGAATTGGAGAGACAGTTTAGGGGTGGGATTGATTTGTAAGATTTAAGGATATGAAAAGGTAGAGAATCTTTTATGATGGAGAATCGATAGAGACTGGATTTCATCAGGACATGATTGCTGTTGAGAGAAACAAACAGTCAAGGAGGAAAAAGTGATTTACTAGGGAACTATGATGCTGTGAATCACCCCTGGAATGCAAAATCAATTGCAAAATAGGAAGCCTAGGTCCTAATGTAGCTCCACTCTGAGCTGTGTGACTCTGGAAAAATCCCTTAGGCCTCTGAGCTTCAGTATCTTCATTCATAAAATAATATGAGCTGAGATAATCTGCATTCTTTAACCCCTAGAATTGTTCTCTTTTTCTTACCTTTTATGCTCTTTAAATCCTGAGAAGATGAATTGGGAAATTGTTCACTATAATCTGAATTAAAAGGCTTAGATGATCACCAATGATTATTAATATTGGTAGGGGAGAGCAAGAGGGAAATGAGTCTGTAGTGAATTAGTTTTGCTGATATAATAGACAATGGGGGAAACTAATCCTACCTACCATGATCTTTAAAAAGAATAACAATATTGCCCTATATTTCTATTCCATGTTATCCTTTACAGAACAATTGCAGATCCATTGCTTTGTTTGATATTTATAATATTGAGGAGAAATAGGCAGGAAGTTGCAAATCTGTTGCCTCATTTGATATTCACAGCAATTAGCAGAAATAGGCAGGAAAATTACTATTTCTAATATTGACATTAAATTCAGAGAGTTAAGTGATTTTTTCAGAGTCACAGAGCTACTTAATGATGGGGCTAGAACTAGATTTCAGGTCTCCAGAAACCTGGACTTAGACACTTGCCTGTGCTTTTTGCCTGGCCCTCCCAGAAGTGTCTAGACACTTATGGAAGCTGCCCAAGTTGTCACATCCCCAAATGATGTACTACAGAGAATGCAGCTTCTCAGATTGGACTACATTTTCCTTGGTCAACTCACAACTATCTTTTAGTCAGGAGCCTCCAAAATAGGGTACAAACAACTCGGGAGGGAAATGATGTATTAAGGTGCGGAGCGGGAGTGGATATTAAGAAAAATTCTATTTGTTTTGCATCACTCTTTTACTTTCTTTTTGTGTGTTTTATAAGACATGTAATATATTAGCACCAAGTGTTAACATAAATGGCTCATGAATGTAATTTATAAACAGGGCCATATGCTTTACTTGTTAAAGCCTTGATCAAAAGTATTTGGAGACTATGCTTTAGAAAACACGTGGAGGAAAAAGCCAAGAGAATAAAATAATTCATAAGGCTGTTCTTAGGAGTCTGACTTTTTCTTAACCCTTATGAGGACTGAGGGAAGGGGGAAAGGGCTCTGGAAAGGAGGAAGTTCAATCAGAATCTTGAAGAAAATCCAGAAAAGTAGACTAACGAATGGAACTGCTCTGGCTGAACTGGGGCAGCTGGTCACATGCTTCCCACCACACAGAGGCCCTTGTTTCTCTTACACACTGTAGCTCTTTGTCAATCATAATCAACTATTCTATTCAGCTGTTCTTGCCGCCACTTTTCTCCTGTCTTTCAAGTCTATTAAGCAATAAAAGTAAGGCAGAACTTCACAAGCCTTTCAAAGATAAGGTTAAAAGGAACAAAAATATGTCCTGATCAATGAACCTATAGGTCCTTTCTAATGGAAAAGAAAAAAAAAATCTAAGCTACCCACAGAAAATTACTTGGGAATTTTGATATTATTCATAACTTATAAAGTAATTGCCAACTGACTTTTCATGTTCTCCCCAAACCCTTATATGAAACTGAGAAAGAGTATAAAATAGGGAAAGAATATGCTGAAAAGAAAGAAAATTATGGTCTCACCCTTAGGATCCAGGAAGGTAGTGCACCCACAATTATTGGATTATTAACACAGAAACTATAAAGGAAGGAAGTATAATATTAAATAAATACTCATTATAATGGCAAATAGGAGATCACTGGGGCTTCCCAGATGGTGTTAGTGGTAAAGAACCCACCTGCCAATGCAGGTAGATGTGAGATGCTGGTTTGATCCCTGGGTTGGGAAGATCCCCTGGAGGAGGGCATGGCAACCCACTCCATTGTTCTTGCCTGGAGAATCCCATGGACAGAGGAGCCTGGCAGGCTACAGTCCAGAGGGTTGCACAGTGTCAGATACAACTGAAGTGACTGAGCATTCATGCACACAGGAGATCATCTCTAAGGGTCAATATTTGGGGCTATTTCAAGGAAAGAAGGGGCTTTCCTGGTAGCTCAGAATCTGCCTGCAATGAAGAGGACCTGGGTTCGATCCCTGGGTTGGGAAGATACCCTGGAGAAGGAAATGGCAACCCACTCCAATATTCTTGCCTGGAGAATTCCATGGACAGAAGAGCGTGGCGGGCTACAGTCCATGGGGTCTCAAAGAGGGGGCCATGACTGAGCGACTAACACTTTCACTTTCAAGGAAAGAGAGAGCTCTAGAAGCAGTGAAATGTTTCTTTTACATATACAAATAATATAGCACACAAGGAGTCCACCAAAGATTTTGGTCACAGTATGCATTTGCCTTTGAACTACTTTCTTTACTTAAAATTGCTGATAGACTTTAAAAGCACCATATCATTGTTATGGTATTTTACAACCAGCAGAGACCATAGACATCTTCTCATGGGAGCCTGGTGGGCGTCACAGAGGCTTGCCAGGAAGGAATCTGGGGTTTCTGAAGATGGCCCTCCTGTATTTAGAGAGTGTGGCTCTGACTCTGGTGGGGTGGACAGGAGGATAGCAGTCTTTGGTTTCTTGTCCCTGCTTCTGTCACTAAATTTCTTGGGCAGGTTTCTTTACTTCCTTTTATAGAGAAAATTATGAGAAAATTCATTTCTCATCTGTAGCATTTATTTATTTGTCAAATGTTGTATTCACTATGTGCCAGCTCTAATTTAAGTGCTGGAGATACTAAGATTAATAAAATACTGCCCCTCAAAATCTACATAGCCTGATTAAAAAGATAAGATACATAATATAGTTAAATTATCAGTATAAAGCAGTGCATGAACAATGACACAAATAAGAGGTCATTTTAATAAGTACTGTTAAACATATTGGAGGCCAAGAGAAAGTTCTTTTGTCCTGCAAATAAAGCCATCATGACTTCTCTCTAGTATCCTTTTCCATTTTTCTGTTTTGGCTGCATCTTTGGCACCATGGCCTGGTTCTCATTGCTAGAGAAATGAGAAGAGTAGAATAAAGGACACAGCTTAAAAGCCCAGAGCTGTGATGCCTCTGTCTCCTTTTCCCCTATTAGGGCATATTTCAGGGTGTTTGTTAGTACATCCTATAGAATCAAGGTAGGAGGGGTGAGTACGAGACACAGAGAACAGTGGTGAACGCAAAATGTGGTAGGATGTGCTGGAAAACTGAACTAAATACTGACTGCCATGAGTGATTATTATTTTGTGTGTGCTGTTTAAATGAAAATAAGGTGGGCTAGCAAACAACCTCAGTTCAGTCGCTCAGTTGTGTCCGACTCTTTGTGACCCCATAGATTGCAGCACACCAGGCTTCCCTGTCCATCACCAACTCCCGGAGCTTGCTCAAACTCATGTCCATTGAGTCGGTGATGCCATCCAACCATCTCATCGTCTGTCAAACCCTTCTCTTCCTGCCTTCAATCTTACCTGTCATCAAGGTCTTTTCCAATGAGTCAGTTCTTCGCATCAGGTGGCCAAAATATTGGAGCTTCAGCTTCAGCATCAGTCCTTCCAATGAATATTCAGGACTGATTTCCTTGAGGATGGACTGGTTTGGTCTCCTGGGAATCCAAGGGGCTCTCAAGAGTCTTCCCCAACACCACAGTTTAAAAGCATCAATTCTTTGGTGCTCAGCTTTCTTTATAGTCCAACTCTCACATCCATACATGACTACTGGAAAAACCATAGCTTTGACTAGATGGACCTTTGTTGGTAAAGTAACATCTCTGCTTTTTAATATGCTGTCTAGGTTGGTCATAGCTTTTCTTCCAAGGAGCAAGTATCTTTGAATTTCATGGCTGCAGTCAACATCTGCAGGGATTTTGGAGCCCAAGAAAATAAAGTCTGTCACTGTTTCCATTGTTTCCCCAACTATTTGGCAACACCCTCTTCCAATCAATCTACCTAGCCGAGGGAAAACTACTGCCATTTTCTTCCTTAGTGGAATCAATTGTCTTACTCAGTGTGATTTAGAATTAACTATTTAAAATAAATATCTTCCATGTTCTTCCAGGAGAGAGTTGAGAAAGCTCATTTAACAATTACGTAGTAATCATATACTCTAACGAGGGCTTCCCAGATGACTTAGACAGTAAAGAATCAGCTTGCCATGCAGGAGATCTGGGTTTGATCTATAAGTCAGGAAGATCTCCTGGAGAAGGGAATGGCTACCTACTCCACTATTCTTGCCTGGAGAATTCCATGGACAGAGGAGGCTGGACAGTCCTTGGGGTCACAAAGAGTTGGACATGAATGAGCGACTAACATCATGATACATGGCCCTAAAAAACCACTTGGTTTCTGTTCTTTGTCCGTTGGCACTCTTTCAGAAGTATAGAGATTTTTACTGAAAATAACTGATAAGACTAAAACTTTCTGAACTTTGGACTATCAGAAAATCTGGAGGTATGAATATTATTTCTGCCACTGCTTGAGTTTTTATTTAACATGGACTAAATCAAGTAGAATTCTGAGAATTTGAAAAGCAATTTTCATTGCTAGTGAACTAGTCAATTTATTATGTTGTTTGGCTTGATTGTATATATTTATAAAATTTTTTCATTTTTACCTTTCCCACTTTTACTCTTTGCTTGATTAGTTCAATTTCTATTCTTTTTAATGTTTATCTTTGAATTTTTAGCACACAAACTTAACTGTAAAATGTTATCAAAGCCTAAATTTATTATACATCTTTACCTTTCTCCCAAATCAAACAAGAAGCTTATCTCCTAAACAACTTCTATTCACTAGCTTTCATTGTCCTTGTTATTATTATTTTTGTTGTTGTTACTATATATTTAACTTTTTAACAGTAAACAGTTAAATATACTAACTCTTCCACACAGCTCTGTAGCAAATTACTCCAAAACTTTTAATGGCATTAAAAAAGACAATCATTATTATGCTCATAGACACTGTGGGTTGTGAATATGAGCAAAGTAAATTAAGGATGTCGTGTCATTGTTCTACACTGCCTAAGATCCGTCCTGGGTGTTCTTTGGAAGGAATGATGCTAAAGCTGAAACTCCAGTACTTTGGCCACCTCATGCGAAGAGTTGACTCATTGGAAAAGACTCTGATGCTGGGAGGGATTGGGGGCAGGAGGAGAAGGGGACGACAGAGGATGAGATGGCTGGATGGCATCACTGACTCCATGGACATGAGTTTGAGTGAACTCCGTGAGTTGGTGATGGACAGGGAGGCCTGGCGTGCTGCGATTCATGGGGTCGCAAAGAGTCGGACACGACTGAGTGACTGAACTGAACTGAACTGAAAGCCTTCATTGGAATCCTGCTGTTGGCTGGTGGCCTCAGTCTTCCTCCTTGCATTCCTTTTCAAGTGGTCTCTGTATAGGCTAGTTGGTCTTCCCCAGAGCATGATGGCTGGGTTCCCTGGACAAGTGTCCCAAGAAAGAGATAGCCAAGCAGAAGCCATATCACCCGCCCTTGAAAGTCACACAGTGCCTCTTTCACTGTATCCTACTCATAATAAGCCATAAAGGCTGCTCATGTTCAAGAGAAGGGAGATAGATTCAACCTCTTGATAATGGTGTGGCAAAGCTCCACAGTAGGAAGAACTGGAAATGTTGCTGTGACCATTCTTGGAAAATGCTCTCTGCCATATTAACATAGTTTATCAATTTCCGCAGTTACTCCTGCTCTTTACGTCTCATATCTTTCCCTTGGGTTTGCTTTTCTTTGTGAAGTATATCAACTAGCGGTTTCTCAGCAATGGTTATGAATGTTTTAGAATTCATAGCTCACTCTTGAATAATAGATAAGCTGATTATAGAATTTTATTGGCAGTTACTTTATTTTTTGTCAACACTTAAAAAATATTACCCCATTGCTTTCTTTTTCCTTTCTTTTATTGTGGTGAAGCACACTTAACATAAAATTTACTATCTTTACTATCTTAAACATTTTAAGTGCACACTGTAGGGTATTAAGTACATTAATATTATTATATTACCATCACCACCATCCATCTCCAGAACTCTCCTCATGTTATAAATCTAGAACTCTGTACTCATTAAACAAAAACTTCCTATTTCTCCTTCCCAGACCCTGGCAACCACCATTCTACTTTCTGTCTCTGCGATTTTGATTCCTCTAAGTAACTCATGCAAGTGGAATCATACAGTATTTTTCTTTTTATCACTGGCTTATTTCACTCAGTATAATGTTCTCAAGATTCATCCATTTTGCAGCATGTATCATAACTTCCTTCTTTTTTTTTAAGTTTTTACTTATTTATTTATTTTTTAATTTTATTTTATTTTTGAACTCTACAATATTGTATTGGTTTTGCCAAACATCGAAATGAATCCGCCACATGTATGCTTGTGTTCCCCATCCTGAACCCTCCTCCCTCCTCCCTCCCCATACCATCCCTCTGGGTCATCCCAGTGCACCAGCCCCAAGCATCCAGTATCGTGCATCAAACCTGGACTGGCGACTCATTCCATATATGATATTATACGTATTTCAATGCCATTCTCCCAAATCATCCCACCCTCTCCCTCTCCCACAGATTCCAAAAGACTGTTCTATACATCAGTGTCTCTTTTGCTGTCTCGTATACAGGGTTATTGTTACCATCTTTCTAAATTCCATATATATGCATTAGTATACTGTATTGGTGTTTTTCTTTCTGGCTTACTTCACTCTGTATAATAGGCTCCAGTTTCATCCACCTCATTAGAACTGAGTCAAATGTATTCTTTTTAATGGCGGAGTAATACTCCATTGTGTATATGTACCACAGCTTTCTTTATCCATTCGTCTGCTGATGGACATCTAGGTTGCTTCCATGTCCTGGCTATTATAAACAGTGCTGCGATGAACACTGGGGTACACATGTCTCTTTCAATTCCGGTTTCCTCAGTGTGTATGCCCAACAGTGGGATTGCTGGATCATAAGGCAGTTCTATTTCCAGTTTTTTAAGGAATCTCCACACTGTTCTCCATAGTGGCTGTACTAGTTTGCATTCCCACCAACAGTGTAAGAGGGTTCCCTTTTCTCCACACCCTGTCCAGCATTTATTGCTTGTAGACTTTTGGCTCGCAGCCATTCTGACTGGCGTGAAATGGTACCTCATAGTGGTTTTGATTTGCATTTCTCTGATTTGCATTTCTCTGATAATGAGTGATGTTGAGCATCTTTTGATGTGTTTGTTAGCCATCTGTATGTCTTCTTTGGAGAAATGTCTATTTAGTTCTTTGGCCCATTTTTTGATTGAGTAGTTTATTTTTCTGGAATTGAGGTGTAGGAGTTGCTTGTATATTTTTGAGGTTAGTTGTTTGTCAGTTGCTTAATTTGCTATTATTTTCTCCCATTCTGAAGGCTGTCTTTCCATCTTGCTCATAGTTTCCTTTGTTGTGCAGAAGCTTTTAAGTTTAATTAGGTCCCATTTGTTTATTTTTGCTTTTATTTCCAATATCCTGGGAGGTGGGTCATAGAGGATCCTGCTGTGATGTATGTCAGAGAGTGTTTTGCCTATGTTCTCCTCTAGGAGTTTTATAGTTTCTAGTCTTACGTTTAGATCTTTAATCCATTTTGAGTTTATTTTTGTGTATGGTGTTAGAAAGTGCTCTAGTTTCATTCTTTTACAAGTGGTTAACCAGTTTTCCCAGCACCATTTGTTAAAGAGATTGTTTTTAATCCATTGTATATTCTTGCCTCCTTTGTCAAAGATAAGGTGTCCATATGTGCATGGATTTATCTCTGGGCTTTCTATTTTGTTCCATTGATCAATATTTCTGTCTTTGTGCCAGTACCACACTGTCTTGATGACTGTGGCTTTGTAGTAGAGCCTGAGGTCAGGTAGGTTGATTCCTCCAGTTCCATTCTTCTTTCTCAAGATAGCTTTGGCTATTCGAGGTTTTTTGTATTTCCATACAAATCGTGAAATTATTTGTTCTAGCTCTGTGAAGAATGCTGTTGGTAGCTTGATAGGGATTGCATTGAATCTATAAATTGCTTTGGGTAGTATACTCATTTTCACTATATTGATTCTTCCAATCCATGAACATGGTATATTTCTCCATCTATTAGTGTCCTCTTTCACCAGTGTTTTATAGTTTTCTATATATAGGTCTTTAGTTTCTTTAGGTAGATATATTCCTAAGTATTTTATTCTTTCCGTTGCAATGGTGAATGGAATTGTTTCCTTAATTTCTCTTTCTGTTTTCTCATTATTAGTGTATAGGAATGCAAGGGATTTCTGTGTGTTGATTTTATATCCTGCAACTTTACTATAATCATTGATTAGTTCTAGTAATTTTCTGGTAGAGTCTTTAGGGTTTTCTATGTAGAGGATCATGTCATCTGCAAACAGTGAGAGTTTTCCTTCTTCTTTTCCAATTTGGATTGCTTTTATTTCTTTTTCTGCTCTGATTGCTGTGGCCAAAACTTCCAAAACTATGTTGAATAGTAATGGTGCAAGTGGGCACCCTTGTCTTGTTCCTGACTTTAGGGGAAATGCTTTCAATTTTTCACCATTGAGGATAATGTTTGCTGTGGGTTTGTCATATATAGCTTTTATTATGTTGAGGTATGTTCCTTCTATTCCAGCTTTCTGGAGAGTTTTTATCATAAATAGATGTTGAATTTTGTCAAAGGCTTTCTCTGCATCTATTGAGATAATCATATGGTTTTTATTTTTCAATTTGTTAATGTGGTGTATTACATTGATTGATTTTGTGGATATTGAAGAATCCTTGCATCCCTGGGATAAAGCCCACTTGGTCATGGTGTATGATCTTTTTAATGTGTTGTTGGATTATGATTGCTAAAACTTTGTTAAGGAATTTTGCATCTATGTTCATCAGTGATATTGCCCTGTAGTTTTCTTTTTTTGTGGGATCTTTGTCAGGTTTTGGTATTAGGGTGATGGTGGCCTCATAGAATGAGTTTGGAAGTTTACCTTCCTCTGCAATGTTCTGGAAGAGTTTGAGCAGGGTAGGTGTTAGCTCTTCTCTAAATTTTTGGTAGAATTCAGCTGTGAAGCCGTCTGGACCTGGGCTTTTGTTTGCTGGAAGATTTTTGATTACAGTTTCAATTTCCGTGCTTGTGATGGGTCTGTTAAGATTTTCTATTTCTTCCTGGTCCAGTTTAGGAAAGTTGTACTTTTCTAAGAATTTGTCCATTTCTTCCACGTTGTCCATTTTATTGGCATATAATTGTTGATAGTAGTCTCTTATGATCCTTTGTATTTCTGTGTTGTCTGTTGTGATCTCTCCATTTTCATTTCTAATTTTATTGATTTGATTTTTCTCCCTTTGTTTCTTGATGAGTCTGGCCAATGGTTTGTCAATTTTATTTATCCTTTCAAAGAACCAGCTTTTGGCTTTGTTGATTTTTGCTATGGTCTCTTTTGTTTCTTTTGCATTTATTTCTGCCCTGATATTTAAGATTTCTCTCCTTCTACTAACCCTGGGGTTCTTCATTTCTTCCTTTTCTAGTTGCTTTAGGTGTTGAGTTAGGTTATTTATTTGACTTTTTTCTTGTTTCTTGAGGTGTGCCTGTATTGCTATGAACTTTCCCCTTAGGACTGCTTTTACAGTGTCCCACAGGTTTTGGGTTGTTGTGTTTTCATTTTCATTTGTTTCTATGCAAGTTTTGATTTCTTTTTTGATTTCTTCTGTGATTTGTTGGTTATTCAGCAGCATGTTGTTCAGCCTCCATATGTTGGAATTTTTAATAGTTTTTCTCCTGTAATTGAGATCTAATCTTACTGCATTGTGGTCAGAAAATATGCTTGGAATGATTTCAATTTTTTTGAATTTACCAAGGCTAGATTTATGGCCCAGGATGTGATATATCCTGGAGAAGGTCCCATGTGCACTTGAGAAAAAGGTGAAATTCATTGTTTTGGGATGCAATGTCCTAGAGATATCATTTAGGTCTAACTGGTCTATTGTATCGTTTAAAGTTTGTGTTTCCTTGTTAATTTTCTGTTTAGTTGATCTATCCATAGGTGTGAGTGGGGTATTAAAGTCTCCCACTATTATTGTGGTATTGTTAATTTCTCCTTTCATACTTGTTAGCATTTGTCTTACATATTGCGGTGCTCCCGTGTTGGTTGCATATATATTTATAATTGTTATGTCTTCTTCTTGGATTGATCCTTTGATCATTATGTAGTGACCACTTTGTCTCTTTTCACAGCCTTTGTTTTAAAGTCTATTTTATCTGATATGAGTATTGCTACTCCTGCTTTCTTTTGGTCCCTATTTGCATGGAAAATCTTTTTCCAGCCCTTCACTTTCAGTCTGTATGTGTCCCCTGTTTTGAGGTGGGTCTCTTGTAGACAGCATATATACGGGTCTTGTTTTTGTATCCATTCAGCCAGTCTTTGTCTTTTGGTTGGGGCATTCAACTCATTTATGTTTAAGGTAATTACTGATAAGTATGATCCCGTTGCCATTTACTTTATTGTTTTGGGTTTGAGTTTATACACCGTTTTTGTGTTTCCTGTCTAGAGAATATCCTTTAGTATTTGTTGGAGAGCTGGCTTGGTGGTGCTGAATTCTCTCAGGTTTTGCTGGTCTGTAAAGCTTTTGATTTCTCCTTCATATTTGAATGAGATCCTTGCTGGGTACAGTAATCTGGGCTGTAGGTTATTTTCTTTCATCACTTTAAGTATGTCTTGCCATTCCCTCCTGGCTTGAAGAGTTTCTATTGAAAGATCAGCTGTTATTCTAATGGGAATTCCCTTGTGTGTTATTTGTTGTTTTTCCCATGCTGCTTTTAATATTTGTTCTTTGTGTCTGATCTTTGTTAATTTGATTAATATGTGTCTTGGGGTGTTTCTCCTTGGGTTTATCCTGTTTGGGACTCTCTGGGTTTCTTGGACTTGGGTGATTATTTCCTTCCCCATTTTAGGGAAGTTTTCAACTATTATCTCCTCAAGTATTTTCTCATGATCTTTCTTTTTGTCTTCTTCTTCTGGGACCCCTATTATTCGAATGTTGTAGCGTTTAATATTGTCCTGGAGGTCTCTGAGATTGTCCTCATTTCTTTTAATTTGTTTTTCTTTATCCTCTCTGATTCATTTATTTCTACCATTCTGTCTTCTAATTCACTAATCCTATCTTCTGTGTCTGTTATTCTACTATTTGTTGCCTCCAGAGTGTTTTTGATTTCATTTATTGCATTATTCATTATATACTGACTCTTTTTTATTTCTTCTAGGTCCTTGTTAAACCTTTCTTGCATCTTCTCAATCCTTGTCTCCAGGCTATTTATCTGTGATTCCATTTTGATTTCAAGATTTTGGATCAATTTCACTATCATTATTTGGAGTTCTTTATCAGGTAGATTCCCTATCTCTTCCTCTTTTGTTTGGTTTGGTGGGCATTTATCCTGTTACTTTATCTGCTGGGTATTCCTCTGTCTCTTTATCTTGTTTAAATTGCTGAGTTTGGGGTGTCCTTTCTGTATTCTGGCAGTTTGTGGAGTTCTCTTTATTGTGGCATTTTCTCACTGTGTGTGGGTTTGTACAGGTGGCTTGGTTAGGTTTCTTGGTTAGGGAAGCTTGTGTCGGTGTTCTGGTGGGTGGAGCTGGATTTCTTCTCTCTGGAGTGCAACGAAGTGTCCAGTAATGAGTTATGAGATGTCTATGGTTTTAGGGTGACTTTGGGCAGCCTGTATCTTGGAGCTCAGGGCTGTGTTCCTTTGTTGCTGGAGAATTTGCTTGGTATGTCTTGTTGGCCCTTGTGTGGTACTTGGTTTCAGTGTAGATATGGAGGCGTTTGATGAGCTTGTCAATTAATGATCCCTGGAGTCAGGAGTTCCCTGGAATCAGGGTTTGGACTTAAGCCTCCTGCTTCCAGTTATCAGTCTTATTTTCACAGTAGTTTCAAAACTTCTCCTTCTATACAGCACCATTGATAAAACATCTACGTTAAAGATGAAAAGTTTCTCCACCGTGAGGGTCACCCAGAGAGCTTCACAGCATTACATGGAGAAGAGAAAAGGCAGGAGGGAATTAGAGGTGATCCGAATGAGATGAGGTGGAATCAATAGAGGAGAGAGTGGGTCATCCAGTATTCACTTCCTTATGTGCACTCCACAACTGGACCACTCAGAGATGTTCACGGAGTTATACAGAGAAGAGAAGAAGGAGGAAGGAGACAGAGGTGGCCAGGAGGATAAAAGGGGGAAATGAAAAGGAGGGAGACAGATCCAGCCAGTAGTCAGTTCCCTAAGTGTTCTCCACCGTCTGGAACACACAGAAATTCAGAGTTGGGTAGAGTAGAGAGGGGTTAGGAAGGGGACACAGGCGACCTGGTGGAGAAAAAGGAGAGTCCAAAGGGAGAGAGAGCAGTCAAGCCAGTAATCTCACTCCCTAGTGAAAAATGGGTACTGAAGATTGGGTGCTTAAAGGTACAAAATTGGTAACAAATACATAAAAGCAAAAATTAAAAATCTAGAGTAGAGTTTGGAGTTTCAAAAATACAATGTTAAAGAAAAGAAGAAAATAAAAGAAAAGAAGAAGGAAAAGAAAGAAAAACAAACAAAAACAAAGTCGCAAAAATTATAAAGAAAATATAGGTACAAAATTGATAACAAATCCCAAAAAGCTAAAGTTAAAAATCTAGAGTAGAGGTTGGAATTTCACAAATACAATGTTAAAGAAAAGAAAACAAAAAACAAAAAACAAGGTCACGAAAATTATAAAAAAAATATATATGAAGTTTGCTTTAAAAAAAATAGGGTCTTTTGTTTAGGATTTTTGCATCTATGTCCATCAGTGATATTGCCCTGTAGTTTTCTTTTTTTGTGGGATCTTTGTCAGGTTTTGGTATTAGGGTGATGGTGGCCTCATAGAATGAGTTTGGAAGTTTACCTTCCTCTGCAATTTTCTGGAAGAGTTTGAGCAGAATAGGTGTTAGCTCTTCTCTAAATTTTTGGTAGACTTCAGCTGTGAAGCCGTCTGGACCTGGGCTTTTGTTTGCTGGAAGATTTTTGATTACAGTTTCAATTTCCGTGCTTGTGATGGGTCTGTTAAGGTTTTCTATTTCTTCCTGGTCGAGTTTTGGAAAGTTGTACTTTTCTAAGAATTTGTCCATTTCTTCCTCGTTGTCCATTTTATTGGCATATAATTGTTGATAATAGTCTCTTATGATCCTTTGTATTTCTGTGTTGTCTGTTGTGAACTCTCCATTTTCGTTTCTAATTTTATTGATTTGATTTTTCTCCCTTTGTTTCTTGATGAGTCTGGCTAATGGTTTATCAATTTTATTTATCCTTTCAAAGAACCAGCTTTTGGCTTTGTTGATTTTTGCTATGGTCTCTTTTGTTTCTTTTGCATTTATTTCTGCTCTAATTTTTAAGATTTCTTTCCTTCTACTAACCCTGGGGTTCTTCATTTCTTCCTTTTCTAGTTGCTTTAGGTGTTGAGTTAGGTTATTTATTTGACTTTTTTCTTGTTTCTTGAGGTGTGCCTGTATTGCTATGAACTTTCCCCTTAGGACTGCTTTTACTGTGTCCCACAGGTTTTGGGTTGTTGTGTTTTCATTTTCATTCGTTTCTATGCAAATTTTGATTTCTTTTTTGATTTCTTCTGTGATTTGTTGGTTATTCAGCAGGGTGTTGTTCATCCTCCATATGTTGGAATTTTTAATAGTTTTTCTCCTGTAATTGAGATCTAATCTTACTGCATTGTGGTCAGAAAAGATGCTTGGAATGATTTCTATTTTTTTGAATTTACCAAGGCTAGCTTTATGGCCCAGGATGTGGTCTATCCTGGAGAAGGTTCCATGTGTGCTTGAGAAAAAGGTGAAGTTCATTGTTTTGGGATGAAATGTCCTATAGATATCAATTAGGTCTAACTGGTCTATTGTATCGTTTAAAGTTTGTGTTTCCTTGTTAATTTTCTGTTTAGTTGATCTATCCATAGGTGTGAGTGGGGTATTAAAGTCTCCCACTATTATTGTGTTATTGTTAATTTCTCCTTTCATACTTGTTAGCATTTGTCTTACATACTGCGGTGCTCCTGTGTTGGGTGCATATATATTTATAATTGTTATATCTTCTTCTTGGATTGATCCTTTGATCATTAGGTAGTGACCATCTTTGTGAAATGTCATGTATGAAACGAGATGCCAGTCCAGGTTCAATGCACGATGCTGGATGCTTGGGGCTGGTGCACTGGGACGACCCAGAGGGATGGTATGGGGAGGGAGGAGGGAGGAGGGTTCAGGATGGGGAACACATGTATAATTTTTTTAAATTAAAATTGAAAAAAAATAAAAAAAAAGAAAAAAATAGGGTCTTTTTTTTTTTTTGCAAAATAATAGCTTATAAAAGTGAAAATTAAAGGAATAATAGAGGACTTAAATTTTTTTTAATTAAAAAAAAAAGGAAAGAAAGAATGATTGTAAAAATATATCTAGGACTTTTTCTGGTTTTGTTGTGAGTATTGTGGGGTCAGTTCATTTTCGGCTAGTTCCTTGGTCCGACTTATATTCCTCAAGATCTATAGGCCCCTTCCTATGTAGTCGGTACTAATCACAGGGTTTTAATCTATTGCCTGTAGCTTCCAAGGCGGTTCCCTCTCTTATAGCTTCTTCTGTTTGCTGGTCTGTTCAGTGTCTGGTTTCCGCCCTGACACAAAGGGGACGGGGGTAGACACTTCTTTTTTTTTTTTAGACTCACTTGTTCAGTCGCGCTGTGGAGAGGGAGGGACGCTGCATACAAAAACACTGGCGTGTGCTCGCAGTGCCTCAGCCACACTGGGTCTGCCCCCGCTCACGGCGCGTGTAGCCTCCCTGCCCACACTGCTCAGGCTCTAGGTTGCTCCGCAAGGAACCATCCGAGGCCGGCCCTGGGCTGCTTGCACCTCCCGGGTCCAAGCCGCTCAGGCTCAGGCACTCGGGTAGTCCTCAGAGGCGCAGACTCAGTTGGGCCTGCGTTTTGTGCCCTTCCCAGGTCCGAGCAGCTCAGGTGATGAGGTGTTTGGTGAGCGCGATTGCTGCGACTTATCACCTCCCTGCAGCTCGGTTATCTGGGTGTACAACCTGAGCACCTTCTCAGGTGGATGTTGACCGTCCAGAGTCCCAAGAAGTCTTAGTTAGAAAAGAAGCCTGCTTACAGTTTTATAGATAGTGTCTCCCTGGGGCTGTGATTGCCCCCTTCCAGCTCTGGCTGCCTGTCACCGGAGGGGGAAGGTCTGCAGCCGGCTATCTCTGTTCAGTCCTTCGTTCCGTGCGCGGGCCTGGCGGTGTCTTAGGTTAGGGCTGGCTTTTCGTGTGGTAGATATCCCACAGTCTGGTTTGGTAGCCCAAATTATTTCGCTCAGATAGCGCTCGGGGTATTCAGGCCAGATCCTTACTCTTAAGCGATGCAGTCCACGCTGCGTCTCCCTGCCCAGCCCGCGCTTGCTAATGGCGTGTGCAGGCGTCTGCACTGCTTCTCCACTGGGGGAGTTACTATAGGGCTCGCAATCTGCAGGTTTTAATTGTTTATTTTTCCTCCCTGTTATGTTGCCCTCTGTGCTTCCAAGGCTCGGCACAGATTCAGCAGTGAGAAGGTTTCCTGGTGTTTGGAAACTTTTCTCTTTTTAAGACTCCCTTCCTGGGACGGAACTCCGTCCCCCCTCTTTTGTCTCTTTTTTTGTCTTTTATATTTTTTCCTACCTCCTTTCGAAGACTTTGGTTGCTTTTCTGGGTGCCTGATGTCCTCTGCCGGCATTCAGAAGTTGTTTTGTGGAATTTACTCGGCGTTTAAATGTTGTTTTGATGAATTTGTGGGGGAGAAAGTGTTCTCCCCGTCCTACTCCTCTGCCATCTTAGCTCCTCCCTCCTCCTTCATTTTTAAGACTTAATAATATTCCACTGTGTGTATATACCATATTTTGTTTCTCTGTAAGTGAACACTTGGGTTGCTTCCACGTCTGTGCTGTTGTTCAGTTGCTCAGTGGTGTCCGACGCTTTGTGACCCCATGAACCCAGGCTTCCCTGTCCATCACCAACTCCCAGAGCTTGCTCAAACTCATATCCTTCAATCTTTCCCAGCATCAGGGTTTTTTTCTACTGAGTCAGCTCTTTGCATCAGGTGGCCAAAGTATCAGAGCTTCAGTTTTGGCATTAGTCCTTCCAATGAACATTCAGGACTGATTTCCTTTACGATGGACTGGTTGGATCTCCTGGGAGTCCAACAGACTCGCAATAGTCTTCTCCAACACCATAGTTCAAAAGCATCAATTCTTCAGCACTCAGCCTTCCTAGTTTTAGATATTATACATAACTTTTTAGTTTTAGATATTATAAATAATGTTGCTATGAACATGCATGTAGAATTATCTCATCGAGGCCTTACTTTCAACTCAATTTTTTGAGTAAAAACTCAGAAGTGGAATTGCTAGATCACATGGTAATTCATTTTTAATTTTTTCAGGAACTGCCATACTGTTTTGTTTTTTTTTTCCTGCATCCATTTTTTGTTCCAATCAAGAGCAGAAAGGCTACCTTTGAAAGTTATAAACTTTCAACAGGCTCCAGAGCTCCAAAATAGTTGAATAGACAGATTCTGCCAGTATAATTTTTGTCTAGATAGGGAAACAGATGAATGGTGCATCCTAATCTGCACTCATCCCAGAAATCTCTTATCCAATTGCAAAAAGCATCTATTGCTGTTGATAGAAGTCTCCTTTCTTTCTGATTGTCATCTATCTTCTATGTCTATTAGTTTACACTTTGTTTTCTTTATATACTTGATATATAAAATATCAATATTTAGGTCTAGATTGCTTGATTGCTTTTGATCAGTACAATATGTGCACTTTAAACCTTAAAAATCTAATATTTCATTAACTCTGGACAGTATCTTCTGCCATTCTTCCTTTGAATATTGCTTCCATTCCATTTCCCCTCTATTCTCTTTCCCTAGGACTTCTGTTGGATATATTATATCATCCCTATCTCTCAACTGCTCGTTTACATTTTTAAATCACTTTTTTCTCTATACTGTGTCCTGGATCAGTTCCTTTAAACTGTCTTTTAATTTACTACTTCCATGTTTGACTGTTTTTATTATTTTAGGGAGGAGGTGTTCTTCCTTTTTTATCACTATGAACATTCTTTTTTTTAAGGTTTCTTTTTTTTTTCTTTTTTAATTTTTTTAAATTCTATTTTATTTTGTTTTTTAACTTTACAATATTGTATTGGTTTTGCCATATATCAACATGAATCCACCACAGATATACACGTGTTCCCCATCCTGAACCCTCCTCCTTCCCCGTACCATCCCTCTGGGTCATCCCAGTGTACCAGCCCCAAGCATCCAGTATCGTGCATCGAACCTGGACTGGTGACTCATTTCATATATGATATTATACATGTTTCAATGCCATTCTCCCAATCATCCCACCCTCTCCCTCTCCCACAGAGTCCAAAAGACTGTTCTATACATCAGTGTCTCTTTTGCTGTCTCGTATACAGGGTTATTGTTACCATCTTTCTAAATTCCATATATATGCATTAGTATACTGTATTGGTGTTTTTCTTTCTGGCTTACTTCACTCTGTATAATAGGCTCCAGTTTCATCCACCTCATTAGAACTGATTCAAATGTATTCTTTTTAATGGCGGAGTGATACTCCGTTGTGTATATGTACCACAGCTGTCTTATCCATTCATTCTTAATACACTAGTTTTAAACCAATGTTCAGATTGCTGTATTGTTCTTATCATTAGGTAAACACCTCTCCTATTTTCTGACTTTGTTGGTATTTGTAACCCTCTCATGTATGGGATTTTCAGTTGAAGGTTAATCTCGGGTAGTCTTGTTTTTCCTCTTTTTCTCTTTTGGAAATCTGCTAGTGTTATCTATTAATTTTGTGGTTGGTTCTACCCTTTTCCTCAGGACCCAGAATTCAGATTTAGTCCTTCCATAGGGCTTCCCTGGTGGCTCAGATGGTAAAGAATTTGCTTGCAGTACAGGAGACCTAAGTTTGAAATCCCTCAGTTAGGAAGGAAATGGAATCCCCTAGAGAAGGAAATGGCTACCCACTCCAGTATTCTTGCCTGGAGAATTCTGTGGACAGAGGAGCCTGGTGGGTTACAGTCCATGGGGTCACAAAGTGTTGAATGCAACTGAATGACTAACACTTCCACCTAACTTTCACTTTCATTGGATATTCAGGGCATCCATGACGGAAAATATTGAAAACAACTGCACATCTAGTCCAAGCTAGTAAATGTTTCGATCATATCCTGGAGCTGATGCTGTATTTCTCTTTGCTGTATCACAATCACATAGCTTTATAGATGCTGTAGCCCAAGCCTATGACAGCAAATAGTGTTATTGTAGCCTCTTTTACATGTGAGGTTAACCCAGCCTCTGAGTTCAAGAAGGAAGCCAGGCTCCAGTCTTACATCAGGCAATTTCAATTCCCATTATCCCTCAAGTATAAACATCCTTAGATCCTCTGCCAGTTTCCACACCTAGAGCCCAAAGTTCCCCAGCCTAACATCTTTCAACTTCAGTCCACCTTTTCACTTTATAATCTATATTCCTATTCTGATCTATGAAAATGTCTGATTTTTTATCATTTCTATTTTTAATTTTTTTTCGCTTTTTAAAATATATTACTGTTATATGTCTGAAATATTTGGAGTGTCTAAAATTGTGAATTTACAATGCTGTCCTGACTAGAAATATGAATTTATTCTTAATTCCCTGTCTTAATTTGTTAAGTAATACAAAAGATAATGCAAGTAAATATTAAAGCAGAAAAGATGAAAGTCATACAGGTAGTGTAAAGCCTAACATCAAATTTATTTTTATTCTGTCTTTACTCTCTCATAATAGCTAAAGTATAAAAGGACTGCATAGCATTCTTATATTAATTATAGAATTATATAATTTGTGTGTCATACTAAATGCCCAGGAGAGCCTAGTGACTAATGAGAGTCCATGTCTAACTGGTTCTTCCTCAGGGAAACATTCACTTTGTTACTAAGTACTTTCTTAGATTGCAAATGCTTTTTAATCCTTATACTGTATTTAGGGATTTTCTATTTCTAAGCTCTGCATGTTACGAATTATATAAACAGACTAGGGAAAAATGGCAAAGGCTAAGTAAATTCCTTAGGTACTGACAGACTTCAGTTCAGTTCGGTTCAGTCGCTTAGTCGTGTCCGACTCTGCGACCCCATGAACTGCAGCACACCAGGTCTCCCTGTCCATCACCAACTCCTGGAGCCCACCCAAACCCATGTCCATTGTGTCGGTGATGCCATCCAGCCATCTCATCCTCTGTCGTCCCCTTCTCCTCCTGCCCTCAATCTTTCCCAGCATCAGGGTCTTTTCAGTGAGTCAGCTCTCCGCATCAGGTGGCCAACGTATTGGAGTTTCAGCTTCAACATTAGTCACTCCAATGAACACCCAGGACTGATCTCCTTTAGGATGGTCTGGTTGGATCTCCTTGCAGTCCAAGGGACTCTCAAAAGTCTTCTCCAACAGCACAGTTCAAAAGCATCAAATCTTTGGCGCTCAGCTTTCTTTATAGTCCAACTCTCACATCCATGATGACCACTGGAAAAACCATAGCCTTGACTAGACGGACCTTTGTTGGCAAAGTAATGTCTCTGCTTTTTAATATGCTGTCCAGGTTGGTCATAACTTTCCTTCCAAGAAGCAAACGTCTTTTAATTTCATGGCTGCAATCACCATCTGCAGTGATTTTGGAGTCCAGAAAAATAAAGTCTGACACTGTTTCCACTGTTTCCCCATCTATTTGCCATAAAGTGATGGGACCGGATGCCATGATCTTCATTTTCTGAATGTTGAGCTTTAAGCCCACTTTTTCACTCTCCTCTTTGCTTTCATCAAGAGGCTTTTTAGTTCCTCTTCACTTTCTGCCATAAGGGTAGTGTCATCTGCATATCTGAGGTTATTTATATTTCTCCCACAATCTTGATTCCAGCTTGTGCTTCTTCCAGCCCAGTGTTTCTCATGATGTACTCTGCATATAAGTTAAATAAGCAGGGTGACAATATACAGCCTTGACGTACTCCTTTTCCTATTTGGAACCAGTCTATTGTTCCATGTCCAGTTCTAACTTTTGCTTCCTGACCTGTATACAGGTTTCTCAAGAGGCAGGTCAGGTGGTCTGGTGTTCCCATCTCTTTCAGAAATTTCCACAGTTTACTGGGATCCACACAGTCAAAGGCTTTAGTTTTATTAATATAAGAGTGTACTGAATATTCAGATTTCTTATCTATTTCTTCTAAACTCAATGGAAAACTAGTACTACATATGTGTTGCTTAATATGAAAATGAGGTTCTGTTTTTTCTATATTTTGAGCAATTTGTGAATGGAATTTTACAAAATTAAGCAGTAAAAAAAAAAATGTTTATAGATTGAAAAATAGGCCTCGTTCCCATCCCAGAGAGCAAGTCCTCTCTTTGGAGGCCACTTTTTTTCTGCATGGCATTCATATTTTTGTATCTTGCTTTTCCACTTGATATATTTTGAAATTTGTTTTCAATATCAGCATGTGTAGGTTGAACTTCTTTTTCATAGATACAGAACATTCTGTTTTAAGGATGTAATGTAATTTACCTAATCTGTCCCTTATTTACAGGAATTTAGGTTACTTCTAGACTTTTGCTACTGCAAGCCATTATGTAATGAATATCCTTGTAGGTACAGTTTTGCTCACAAATGCAAATTTATTGAGAAATGCTGAGCCAAACTGCCTTCTATTGTGGTTATATTGAAATAAATCTTTAAAAACAAATGCACCATTCTCTAAAACTGAAAACAGTTAAAATTAAGCAATGTTGCTTAAATCTATGAATACTTCTGTATCCAATGTTTTCAACTTTGTAGCCAACCATATTTTTGTCTGTGGGCAACTTATAATTGATAGTTAAATATTTTTACAAACAATTTATTTTATTTAAAAAAAGTTGGCCAAACATATACATTTTGACTATACATGTTTAGAAAATGATCAGAAATTAATCCTAACCAATTAAGATTAACCCCCAGAATGTATTTGCTCTGTAATTTTGTGTTTAGCCAATCCCCAACCTCATCCATTTTTATGGTTGTACATTTTGGAACTTCCAATATTATTTTGCAAACTAGGAGAGTTACTTGACAGATGTTTTCTCCTTTTGAGAAGGCCCAGAATGGCTGTCTTGCCTGCAGTCCTCTGTGGGGGGTGAGCGGGGGATGGATTCTCTCCCTGCAGAATCCCTGTCATCCTGGTCTCAGCTGTTTTCATGGAGGATGGGCACCAAATTCTGGTCCAGGTGAGGTGAGCCAGTGGCCCATGAAGCCTTCTGAATCAGCACCTCCACCACCAGCTGTGTCTTCTTCAGGTCCTTGCTCAGGAAGCAAGTCATCATTAGGGACAGGATCTCTCAAAACAAAGCAGGTGGATAAGTCTCCAGACAGTGGAAGAGAGAGCAACAGACACCTTCTCCTAAGGGAGAGCCCAGGTCAGGGGTCTGAGGGGCTGCAGCTATGATATCTTCTAGACAGTTCTTAAGGCTGTGTCCTGTTCTCTCTTGATGCCCTCAATAAGAAAAGCAAGTGAAACATAACTTGCGTTCCTTGCAACTGACTGACAGGAACTGAATAGACTTAGCAAATAGTAAAAGAGGAACACATTTAGTTATTCAACAAATGGCACTTGAGTACCAGAGATATGCCAAGTATTAGAGACACATCAGTGATCAAGATAGATATGGTGTTTGTCCTCATGGAACCTACAGTATTACGAAAAAGAGCAGAAGAAGATGAGTAAGAAATATAATGCTAAGGGCTAGGAAGGTGGGGAAGGGTTTGGGATCTGGGATATGCTTCACAGGGAGAATCCTTAACTCGTTATTGACCAGGGGATTTTTGTAGAAACCAATGCCTATAGCCAGTGATTTTAATTTTGGCCAGCTAAAAATTATTATTTCACTAACACTTTATAGGTTATTACATCAATAGTTACACTTGACACATCTGTAAAGTCTTCTAATTTTTGAGAAATGTGTCTTCAATCCACTCTTCTAGTAGAAGCAAAGGAACATTCTCCATTACTATGAGTCTCATTTTTGTAAAATGTTGGAACAAAAACCTAATGGAGCAAAATATGAATGATAATGACAATCATAAGTTGTAACATGAATGCTCAGTCACTTTTAAGCTCTAACAATTTCCATGGTAGTGTCAATTGTATGACTCTCTAAAAACATATTGATGTATCTCTGGTCAATAATGTTTGGGTAACAAAAGACATATTAATGTCTTAACAAGTCAGTAATGTGACCTACTGATAGATTAACTGAGAGTGGATGAGCATGAATCAAAAGACCAAGGGAAAATACACATTAAACTAAATTTTCCTGTGTACTTTAAACCTAAGTACATACCTTTACATTCAGTCACTAACTCCTGTTAAGAACCAGGTAGCAATTATATTAGAATACTCTTAAGCAGTATTAACACCTAAAAAAAGATGTACTTTTCATCATAGGGGACTAGAATGTAAAAGTTGAAAGTCAAGAGATACCTGGAGTAACAGGGAAATTTGGCCTTGGAGTACAAAATGAAGCAGGGCAAAGGCTAACAGAATCTTGCCAAGAGAACACACTGGTTATAGCAAACACCCTCTTCCAACCACACAAGAGAAAACTCTATACATGGACATCATCAGATGGCCAATTTCAAAATTAGATTGATTACATTCTTTGCAGCCAAATATAGAGAAGCTCTATATAGTCAGCAAAAACAAGACCAGGAGCTGACTGTGGCTCATGAACTCCTTATTGCCAAATTCAGACTTAAATTGAAGAAAGTAGAGAAAACCACTATACCATTCATGTATGACCTGAATCAAATCCCATACGATTATACAGTGGAAGTGAGATATAGATTCAAGGGATTAGATCTGATAGACAGAGTGCCTGAAGAACTATGGATGGAGGTTCATGACATTGTATTGGAGGCAGTGATCAAAACCATCCCCAAGAAAAAGAAATGCAAATAAAGCAAAATGGCTGTCTGAGGAGGCCTTACAAATAGCTGAAAAAAGAAGAGAAGCTAAAGGCAAAGGAGAAAAGGAGAGATATACCCATTTGAATGCAGAGTTCCAAAGAATAGCAAGGTTAAGAAAGACTTCCTCAGTGATCAATGCAAAGAAATAGGAGAAAACAATAGAATGGGAAAGACTAAAGATCTCTTCAAGAAAATTAGAGATACCAAGGGAACATTTCATGCAAAGGTGGGCATAATTAAGGATAGAAACAGTATGGACCTAACAGAAGCAGAAGATATTAAGAAGAGGTGGCAAGAATACATAGATCTATCCAAAAAAGATATTCATGACCCAAATAACCACAATGGTGTGATCACTCACCTAGAGCCAGACATCTTAGAATGTGAAGTCAAGTGGACCTTAGGAAGCATCACTATGAACAAAGCTAGTGGAGGAGATGGAATTCCAGCTGGGCTATTACAAATCCTAAAAGATGATGCTGTGAAAGTGCTGCACTCAATATGCCAGCAAGTCTGGAAAACATAGCAGTGGCCACAGGACTGGAAAACATCAATTTTCATCCCAATCCCTAAGAAAGACAATGCCAATGAATGTCCAAACTACCACACAATTGTACTCATCTCACACACTACCAAAGTAATGGTCAAAATTCTCCAAGCCAGGCTTCAACAGTACGTGAACCATGAACTTCCAGATGTTCAAGCTGGATTTAGAAAAGGCAGAGGAACCAGAGATCAAATTACCAACATTCACTGGATCATTGAAAAAGCAAGAGAATTCCCCCAAAACATCTACTATTGCTTTATTGACTACACCAAAGCCTTTGACTGTGTGGATCACAACAAACTACAGAAAATTCTTCAAGAGATGGGAATACCAGACCACCTGATCTGCCTCTGGAGAAATCTGCATGTAGCTCAAGAAGCAACAGTTAGAACCGAACATGGAACAACAGACTGGTTCCAAATCAGGAAAGGAGTACGTCAAGGCTGTATATTGTCACCTTGCTTATTTAAGTTATATGCAGAGTACATCATGCAAAATGCAGAGCTGTATGAAGCACAAGCAGGAACCAAGACTGTTGGGAGAAATATCAATAATCTCAGATACACAGATGACACCACCCTTATGGCAGAATGTGAAGAACTAAAAAGCCTCTTGATGAAAGTGAAAGAGGAGAGTGAAAAAGTTGGCTTAAAACTTAACATTCCAAAAACTAAGATCATGACATCAGGTCCCATCACTTCATGGCAAATAGATGCGGAAACAATGAAAACAGTAACAGACTTTATTTTGGGGGGCTCCAAGATACTGCTGATGCTGGGAGGGATTGGGGGCAGGAGGAAAAGGGGATGACAGAGGATGAGATGGCTGGATGGCATCACCAACTCAATGGATGTGAGTTTGAGTGAACTCTGGGAGATGGTGATGGACAGGGAGGCTTGGCATGCTGCGATTCATGGGGTCGCAAAGAGTTGGACACGACTGAGCGACTGAACTGAACTGAACTGACTGAACCATTAAGAAGAACAGCATATGACTAAACTGGTTAGAACCTACAGGCCCAAGTTGGCAGAACTGACTCGTTGGAAAAGACCCTGATACAGGGAAAGATTGAAAGCAAGAGAGAAGGGGATGACAGAGGATGAGATGGTTGGATGGCATCACTGTTGCAATGGACATGAGTTTGAGCAAGCTCTGGGAGCTGGTGCTGGACAGGGAAGCCTGGCTTGCTGCAGTCCCTAGGGGTCACAAAAAGTCAGACACAACGGAGCGACTGAACTGAAGCAGTATTCTCCCAGTCTTGGCTTTCTGAATCACCAAAGAAAGATTTGATTATGTTGAGTGTGTTTTAGTTTAGGAAACACCTATCCTATGTAATGTATCTAGAAATTTCTATTTCATGTAACTTGTACCCCATTGATTCTAATATGGTAGAAGACAGAATGGTGAAGACAGAGAGTTGATGAAGGCCTTCATCTCCTAGATGAAGAGGAGAAATCTAGGGCATTTCCATCACTTAGATAATACCAGTTCCTGTAACAGACTTTACTTCCCCACATTGTACAGTATTGGCTTAATTCTGCGTGACTTCTTTTCCTGTGTCCTAGGAGAACTACATGAAGACCACACCCAAGTGCCTCGTTTCCACTTTCATGTGTTTTTGGTGGTGCGGAATGGGTGAATGAATGAATGAATGAGCCAATCAATCCTGAGGATCTGGCCCTTGGTGGACTCTTTCCTTGATACACACAGCTTCTCTAACTTCAACCTGTCTTCTTGGTTAGTCTCACATTGACATTTTGCCCCCAGGAATTTTTCAGGCTGATGGTTCTACATCTGGGTTTCTGCATATTTCACCTCTAATATGAGCCTCCTCCTTATTTAATTATTCTACTCTTTTCTGCCTGCATTGGGCATCCACTTAGTTTGCCCACCTTGGACCTCTATAGAAGATGAACATCCACACAGGATGTTTGTGAAAATCCTATTAAGATAGGGAAAAGTTTGCTCTCAGAAACTTTCACAGTAGACATTCTAGATTCTATCTTCATTAATGTCTTGGGGTGAGGGACTGTATCACTCCACTTGTGATGTGTGCAAGGCTTTACAAGGTCTCCTTTCAGCTTCAGAGTGGATCTGAAGCCATTACATTCTATCTATTTAGGGACCTAGATATTGTATTTTAAAATGCTTCCTGCAGAGCAATTCAAAGAAGAGTACAATGCATCATTTAAGTACAAAATATTGACTATTTCTATAATGAAAAAGTACAGAGAGTTCCATTTGTGTTTATCCTTTTATTGCAAATTGCCACAACCTGGTCAAAAAATTCTCTCTGTGGCGGCAGGCTATCTGCCAGTAAATTAGTCTGTTGAAAGGGCCACACCAAATCCAGCATCCTGGGCCAACCCTGACCACAGTTGAGTGGTGTGAAGAGAGCTGACAGCCGCGCAGTCACCACCCAGACTGGAAAGGAAAGCAGCATGAGGTGTTAATGGAAAAACCCAACTTCCCTCTCTTCCAAAGATGATGAGCAAAACCAAAATGGAGTTCTCCCTGATGAGTTTTAAAAGACAACTTTCATTTTTTCAGAATGAAAGTATTCACTTGGCTTTTGCACCTTTATGTCTTTTTACATATTTTTGTGGGATAGATTAAAAAAAAAACTCATTTTATGTGCTTCTATTGTTCTATGTGAGTGGTTTAGTTAATTACTATATTAGTTCCCTGGGTTTTCCAGTGGTGGCTCAGTGGTAAAGTATTTGCCTGCAATACAGGAGATGCAGATTCAATCCCTGGGTTGGGAAGATTCCCTGGAAAAGGAAATGGCAACCCATTCCCATTCTTGCCTGGGAAATCCCACGGACAGAGGAGATTGTAAGGCTACAGTCCATGGGGTCGCAAAGAATCAGACACAGCAGAGTGACTAAACAACAACAATATCAGTTTCCTAAAGCTGCCATACCATACACTGAGTGGCTTACATAGCATAAATTTGCTGTGGGAGCTAGAAGCCATAGAACAAGGTATTGGCAGGGCTGGTTCCTTCTAAGTGCTGTGAGAAGAATCTCTTCTGTGCTCTTGCTTAGCTTCTGGGATTTGCTTGAGATCTTTGGCATTGATTGGCTTACGGATGGCTCACCCTGTGCTTTACCTTCAGCTTCATGTGGTATTTTCCCTATGGGCTTGTCTCTGTCCAAATTTCCCCTCTTGATAAGACACCAGTTACACTGGATTGGGGTCCACCCTAATGATCTCTGAACTAATTACATCTGCAATGATCCTACTTTTCAATAAGGTGACATTTAGAGGTACTGAGTGTTAAGATGTCAACATGAGAATTTGGGGGAGATACAATTCAACTTGGGCTTCCCAGATGGCTCACTGGTAAAGAATCTGCCTGCCAATGCTGCAGACACAGGAGACTCGGGTTCGATCCCTGGGTTGGGAAGATCCTGTGGAGGAAGAAATGGCAACTAACTCCAATATTATTGCCTGGAAAATTCCATGGACAGAGGAGTGTTGGCAGGCTACAGTCCATGGGGTCACAAAGAGTAGGACACAATTTAGTGACTAGGCATACACAATTCAAGTCAATCACCACATTCTGCACACCACCATTTCAAAGCGTCGGGTCTTTATCTTATGACCCCTGGGGTCAGGCATAGGGATTAAACTTAGTAAGCATTCAGTAAATCATGATGGAATACCTTAGAATTGTGGTATAAAATAACCTCAACAGATCCCTATAACCTATAGCCAGTAAGTACTATGAGACTCAGTATTATAAGAAGTATCCTTGATAACAAAGTTTCCTTTTTTGAAGTTAAGTCCTTGTATTTGCACAACTCCTGGTCTACTCTAAAGTTCTTGGATTCCAAAATAAATCTTTAATTTCTAATGGAAATAAAGTAGGACCAACTAACTCCAAAAGGAAAATGTAGAAAAAGGTTTTGGCCCATTGGGGAAATCTCTTGGAAATTATGAGGTCCTAATCCGTCTCTACTCCCTACCATCTTTAACCTGATACAAAACAGACACAGAAGTTGATAGTCAGATGAAATTAAGAGGAAAATTAAGACAAAAAAGAAACCAAAAAGAAGAGCTAAAAAAAGTCAACTTTGTTAATGGGCAAATACTCAGTGAACAATCAGTTCAGTCAGTTGTATTGTCCAACTCTTTGCAACCCCATTGACTAGCATGCCAGGCTTCTCTGTCCATCATCAACTCCTGGAGCTTGCTCAAACTCATGTCCATCAAGTCAGTGATGCCATGCAACCATCTCAGCCTCTGTCGTCCCCTTCTCCTCCTGCCTTCAATCTTTCCCAGCATCAGGGTCTTTTCCAATGAGTCACTTCTTCACATCAGGTGGCCAAAGTATTGGAGTTTCAGCTTCAACATCAGTCCTTCCAATGAATATTCAGGACTGATTTCCTTTAAGATAGACTGGTTGGATCTCCTTGCAGTCCAAGGGACTCTCAAGAGTCTTCTCCAACACCACAGTTCAAAAGCATCAATTCTTTGGCACTCAGCTTTCCGTATAGTCCAACTCTTACATCCATATATGACCAATACACTGATATTGGTTCAATGACCAATAGTGATGTCTAGTAAGAATTGTGTTGAAATGACAAGTTGGGTTAAAGTCGAGGTGATGTCTCTTAATCTCCCTTTCCAAGTGGGGGAGCATGGTCCTGCTGAGCAGTCTCTGTCCACATGCGGAGTACAGACCCCTTCTGCCAGGTCAGTATAGCAAGAACAAGTGTGAGATCTTGGCTGCTGCACCACACTGTGACTTTCATGGGCCTTAAGTATATTATGGAAGCCCCTTTCTCCAAAAAAACAAAACTCAAAACTTGTTTTTTGACAATGTTGGTATAAAGATTAATACGTTAATAGTATATATTAGAACATTATTTTTGATGTAAATGTTCATTTTTCTTCTGATTTTAAAAGCAGTCAAAACATTTGTGTGGCTTTCCTGGTGGCTCTGTTATAAAGAATCCACCTGCCAATGTAGGAGACACAGGTTCGATCCCTGGGACAGGAAGATCCCCTGGAGGAAGAAATGACAACCCACCCTAGTATTCTTGCCAGGGAAATGCCATGGAAAGAGGAGCCTGGCAGGCTACAGTCCGTGGAGTCACAGAGTTGGACATGACTTAGCAACTAAACAATAAGTGAAAGGTATCTTGAGTCAGAGGGCCATGCTGCCTGTATCTAACGAATAAGTCAGTCCTGCCTGGCAAGACGGGCCCTGCCTTTCGAAGGCAGACCTTGGACCTAAACCCAGGTGTATGATTTACATGATGGCAGAAAACAGAAGAATACCCATGGTCCCTCATACCCTCTTTCAGGAGGCAGGCAGCGAAGGCACAGAGGTAGCCTCTGCCCTGCGTATGAGGCAAAGTAACCTCTCTGGCTAGTAAGGGAGGCCAGTGCAAGTTCTGCAGTCTGCACAGCTCTGCCACAGGCTCTGCTCCCCTCCACCTCTGTTGGGCTCAGAGCCTACAGAGGCCTCTCCTTTCTTCCTCCTGCACTGCTCTCTCCCTTCCTAACCTCCCCACCTACAAGTCATTCAAGAAGGAGCAGCGGCAGCCTGGACTGATAAGGTGGATTGCCTCAGCAGGGAGAAAGAAGCAGGGCAAGTGAGGAAAGGAAGGATTTCCAGGGAGATTCTCCTGGGGTCCTTCAAAAAGCCTTGGCTAGGGGATGGAAATTGAAGCCAAACAGCGATCAGATCTGTGAAGAGAATTTAATCTGAAAAGACGCTGATGATAGGAAAGATTGAGAGCAGGAAGAGAAGGGAGCAGCAGAGGATGAGATGCTTGGATGGCATCACCAATTCTATGGACATGAGTTTGAGCAAACTCTGGGAGATGGTGAAGGACAGGAAAGCCTGGCATGCTGCAGTCCATCAGGTAGCAAAGAGTTGGGGATGACTGAGTGACTGAACAACAACAAACATTTTACTACTCATTTATTATCGTTATTTATCATCATTATTCATTATCATGTCTAATTCCAACAGATAGTGCTCCAAACAGCACTACCTGGAGCATCATGGTCATTCCTACAGAGGAAGGCAGGGGACTGTTAAATGGTAGAGTCTTGATCTGAGGAGCGGCTTTTCTAGCTCTCATGCCAATACATAGGATTTTTCTCTGTCCAGCTTTAGTTGCCAGATCAGTTGAAGAAAATTTATAATAGAGATAGTGGAGAAGGCAATGGCACCCCACTCCAGTACTTTTGCCTGGAAAATCCCATGGACGGAGGAGCCTGGTAGGCTGCAGTCCATGGGGTCACTAAGAGTCGGACACAACTGAGCGACTTCACTTTCACTTTTCACTTTCATGCATTGGAGAAGGCAATGGCAACCCACTCCAGTGTTCTTGCCTGGAGAGTCCCAGGGACGGGAAGCCTGTTGGGCTGCCGTCTATGGGGTCGCACAGAGTCGGACACGACTGAAGCGATGCAGCAGCATAATAGAGATAGAGTTTGAGGAGGAGTAGAAGTTAAAAAAAAAAATACCCATGCATGAGAGATTTGACTTGGCAGATGGACGCTAGGAAGTTTAACTATTGCTGTGCATCTCTTTGAAGGCTCATTTTTACCCATAGTCCACCACCAGCACCTTTTGACATACCACTGACAGCTAGTAGAAATTAAAAATTGCCTGTCAATCTGGTGATTATCATAAGCTTTGCTGCACTAAATAGCCGGATTATGGAAAAGCCCTGGTTTTCCATCACTGGGTCATGATCCTCTTTAAATTATGTTTCTTAAACAACTTTTTTATTTTATTTAAATGCCTTTGCACAAAACATCTATTCTGATATTTAACATAGCTTTACAGTAACAAACACGTCAACATATTGCCTGGCTTTGTGAATTCAGTCAGGGACTTCCGAGTGCATCGATGTCTGTTAAAAAAAAAAAAAAAACAACAAAAAACACCTGCCAGGCCCTCTGTTCTTCATGATTCTATTATATGTGTCTGTTTTTTTAGAACTCAGAAAATTAAGTGCCAGACAGGCTACCCGAATACCATGATTAATTGGTTACTAAGTACAGAGTTACTGCATGCAATTTGATCAGCTCTTTTTATTATTTGGTTTTCTTTGTAAATGGCTTTACTCCTTTTAAAGAATTTCTTCCAAGCTCTTTTCTTCCTTTTAAAAACGTAAGTTCAATGACTTGTCCTTGTGTAAGGTACGGGTTGCAGATGCCCTCTCTTTATTGTAAAACACAATATACTTATTCTATTTTAGGGGCCAAAGCACTTGTAAGAGCTTTGCAAGCTTTCCTATTTTTCTTAAAATTAGGACACTTCATGATGTGTAGGTACTTGCAAACGTAGATCTCAATAGGAAAGAATTTTAAAATTAACCTATAAAACAGTCCCAGGGTGTGAAAAATATCACACAACAGAGAGAGGACTGTCCCCAACGTTGTAAGAGAGTGTTCTCTTTATTCTGACCTTGGGGAACCATCGGATCTGCCGCCGCCGCTGCTCAGTAGGAACTCCCTGCCCAGGTCAGGCGGAGCTCATTAGCCGCTCCACCAGCTGAAGTTGACTCCCTGCCTCCCAAGATCCTCTGCCTCCTCTTTTGCCAACATCCTTGGGATGCTTCTAGCTTATCAGTCCAATTCAGTTACAGATATTTCTGCAAGTACGTTTAACGGATGCTTGCTATTCCTTTGGTTTAAAAGATTTTCAATAGCATGATTAATTGATAGATGTAGCCTCTAAAATAGGTTACAAATAATTTAAAAAGTATATGTTTGATTTTAATCCCATTTCTAGGAACTGCTATAACTCTTGGAATTTCCTATGTATAAGCACAAAGGGAATATCTTTTGTTACAATGCTTGGTGTTTTGTTGTCAATTCCTGAAATCACTTCAAAGCATAGAGGTAAAAGGAGCACCTTGTCACACCCTACAAACCCCTTCCAACCACACCTGAGTTTATGTTGACAAGGTGACTATTGGAGAGCCCCTAGGGAGGAGGGCTGGTTGCTTCAGATAGGGGGAACAACCAAGAGTTGAGGGTTGTAATTTAGCCCCACCCATCAACGTTTAGGGAGGGGAGGGGAGTTGGAAGTTTGATCAATCAAACAATAGTGATTTAATCAATCATGCCTATGTAATGATGCCTCCATTAAACCCCAAGAAAATGGGGTTTGGAGAGCTTCCAGGTTGATGAATACGTGTAGGTGTCAGGAGAGCAAGTGCTCAGAGACCATATGAAAGCTCTGTTTCTTTTCCCAATACTTTGCCCTATGCATCTCCCTATGTGGCTTTTCCTGAGATATAATATTTATAATAATGAACATATGATATGAATGCAACTTGATATTCATCTAAATCTACAAATATTCTCAATTACTGCATAAATTAACTTTTGTTTTTGTTTATTGACAAGCCCTGTCTTGCCTGAGCATTCTTGAGAATTCAAGTCAGGTTGGATGCAAGCTGACTTACCAGCCAGGTGTTTCACTGAAGTCATAAGTTTAAGGTTTTGAAAATATTAGCAGTGGATAATACTGGCCAGTAATGTTCTCCCTATTTAAAGTCATGCTGCTGCTGCTGCTGCTAAGTCACTTCAGTCGTGTCTGACTCTGTGTGACCCCATAGACGGCAGCCCACCAGGCTCCCCTGTCCCTGGGATTCTCCAGGCAAGAACACTGGAGTGGGTTGCCATTGCCTTCTCCAATGCATGAAAGTGAAAAGTGAAAGTGAAGTTGCTCAGTCATGTCCGACTCTTTGTGACCCCATGGACTGCAGCCCACCAGGCTCCTCCGTCCATGGGATTTTCCAGGCAAGAGTACTGGAGTGGGGTGTCATTGCCTTCTCCGATTTAAAGTCATAGCACAAGGTATTATGATTTGACTTTTTAACAGTTTTGACTCCTCTCATTCACCTCATACAATATATGATAGAACCTCTCTTAATTAAAATGAATTAAAATTGTGTCCTGAGAATTTCATGAATTCTAACTTAAGGTCATTAATTGTTGCTGTTACTGTTGCATTGCTAAATCGTCTCTGACCCCATTGACTCCAGCTTGCCAGGCTTCCCTGTCCTTCACTGTCTCCCAGAGTTTGCTCAGATTCAAAGCCACTGAGTCAGTGATGCCGTCCAACCATCTCATCCTCTGCTGCCCCTTCTCCTTTCTTTCAATCTTTCTCAGCATCAGGGTCATTTCCAATGAGTTGGTTCTTCACATTAGGTGGCCAAAGTGTTGGAGCTTCAGCTTCAGTGTTAGTCCTTCTAATGACTGTTCAGGGTTAATTTCCTTTAGAATTGACTGGTTTGATCTCCTTGTAGGGATTCTAAAGAGTCTTCTCCAGCACCACAGTTCAAAACCATCAATTCTTTGGCACTCAGCCTTCTTTATGCTCCAACTCTCACATGCATACATGACTATGGAAAAAATATAGCTTTGACTATACAGACCTTTGTTAGCAAAGTGATGTCTCTGCCTTTTAATATGCTGTCTAGGTTTGCAATGGCTTTCTTTCCAAGGAGTAAGTGTCTTTTAATTTCATGGCTGCAGTAACCTTCCACAGTGATTTTGGAGCCCAAGAAAATAAAAATCTATCAGCGTTTGCACTTTTTTCCTTTCTTTTTGCCATTAAGTGATGGGACCAGATGGCGTGATCTCAGTATTTTGACTGTCAAGTTCTAAGGAGCTTTTCCACTCTCCTCTTTGACTCTCATCAAGAGGTTTTTTAGTTCCTCTTCACTTTCTGCCTTAGGAAGCATCACTATGAACAAAGCTAGTGGAGGTTATGGAATTCCAGTTGAGCTATTTAAAATCCTAAAAGATGGTGCTGTGTAAGTGCTGCACTCAATGCCAGCAAATTTGGAAAACTCAGCAGTGGCCACAGGGCTGGAAAAGGTCAGGTTTCATTCTAATCTCAAAGAAAGGCAATGCCAAAGAATGTTCAAACTACTGCACAATTGCACTCATCTCACACGCTAGCAAAGTAATGCTCAAAGTTCTCCAAGCCAGGTTTCAACAGTACATTAACTGTGAACTTCCAGATGTTCAAGCTGGATTTAGAAAAGGCAGAAGAGCTAGAGATTAAATTCCCAACATCTGTTGCATCATAGAGAAAGCAAGAGAATTCCAGAAAAACATCTACTTCTGCTTTATTGACTACGTTAAAGCCTTTGACTGTGTGGATCACAACAAACTGTGGAAAATTCTGAAAGAGATGGGAATACGAGACCACCTGACCTGCCTCCTGAGAAGTCTGAAAGAAGCAACAGTTAGAAACATGCAACAACAGACTGGTTCCAAATTGGAAAAGGAGTACATCAAGGCTGTATATTGTCACAGCTTATAAGCACAGCACAGGGTGCTGTTTATCTAACTTACATGCTGAGTACATCATATGAAATGCCAGGCTAGATGAAGCACAAGCTGGAATCAAGACTGCCAAGTTCAGTTTCTGAACACCAGCTGAAAGGATGAGTTACCAACCCTTGCAAATGGTTGATTGGATATACCTGACCAGCAGAAATTTGGGGATGTACACTGGATCTGTGTCACTGCTCACTTGATCAAGTGTTTTTGCTTCCTTTCCATGCCTCCTGCCTCAGCTCTGTTCCTGCCAGTCAGCTGTCTTAGCTCGTGTGAAAATAAAGATGTGTTTTATAAGGGTTTCAGTCTGGGAAATCATTTAGTCCCATTGTCCTTGTGGAGCACCTACTTAAACCAATCCCTTCAAGCTCCTCATTTTATTTTCTTTCTTACTTTTTGGAATGAGTGTTTAATCAACTAAGTCATTATTGCAGATTTCCTGACAGTATCTTACAGTTTGAATATAGGTAAATATTTACAGAGAAACTGTGATTTGAAAATCAGGCAAGCCTGAAAGACCTAAGAGAAAGCATCAGAATCCCCACTTGAAAATCTTGACAAGAAAAGAGAGTCATTTCCCTGCAGCAAATGAAGGATCAAATGTCCCCCAAAGATAAAGAGTTTTATAAAAAAGCAGACTGTGTGAAAAATAATGGGCAATGTAGGTGCTTTTAAGATGTCTCTTTTTTTTATTTAATTAATTTGTTTTAATTGGAGGCTAATTACTTTACAATATTGCAGTGGTTTTTGCCATACATTGACATGAATCAGCCATGGGTGTACATGTGTCCCCCATCCTGAACCCCCACCTCCCTCCCCATCCCATCCCTCAGCGTTGTCCCAGTGCTCCAGCTTTGAGTGCCCTGTTTCATGCATCGAACTTGGACTGGTGATCTACTTAGACCTAATCTTTTTGTTTTATTTAGCCTGGATATGTGGGTTTGATTTATTTTCATAACTAAATTAATAGCTATTCAAACACTTTAAGTTGATTATCTCCAGGAATCATTTACTCTAATTTAGTCTTTTTACATAGTGTAACCCATTATTTTGTTGTATTCTTTTAGTTTTGCTTGGTTGGACTAGGGATTTTTTTTTTTTAATCAAAGAAACAATAAAAGGCCTGAGCCACTTCAGAAAAGAACAGCATAAATGAGGACTCCCTTTACTAGGATGTATGTGACGGCATGAGTTTGAATGTTAGATTCTCTATCCATGTCCAAGTTTGAGAACATGCTTGCTGTCTGAGCGTCCTGGTAGGACAGTGTTCCATCTGTGATCCCCTCTAACCAGAGAGGAGTAGCTAAGTGGAGCTAACAAGAGTCAAACTAATGAAAAACAGGAGTTTGGTGTTGCTGGAATATGTATAAAAAGGTGGAGTCTTAAAAAAAATATATTTCCCCCGCCAAGACAGTATTGAGGAAACTCGTTATTTTCCATCTGCCTGTTTCTTATTTTCACTGTGAAGTGAGAGCAAAGCTTTAAAATTTTTTCTCCATTGCAAAGAAAATATATTTCAGAAAATTCCTATCTAGAAAATAAAGCAATTAAGAACTATCTGGCTGTGAGGCTCTGGCCCCAGTTTGACTTCAAGCAACATCATTGCTTCACATCAAGATGTGCCTTAGAATCAGACTGCTCTGATCAGACAACGCGCTGAGTGACTTGACATTTTAATAAATAAATAAGTATTCAGATCATCATAAAATATCCTTTGAAATTATACACATGGGAAACTTTATGAGATTCAAGTGAGTGTTAAATGGTCCAGCAATTTTCGGCCTGAGCAGCTGGTGTGCTTTGAAATTGGGAGAATTGGGGGAGATTTTTTTGGAAAATTAAATCTATAAAAAAGACCACCTCCATTATTTCAATGGCTTGTTTTTCTTAACATTTCTTTACCTCTCTAGTTTGGGCAACAAAAAGGTTTGAATTTATTTTTTCCAAGTGAGTTATGATTGACATACAATACTATATTTGTTTCATGTAGTGAATACAGTGATTTGATATTTTACACAGTATGAAATAATTTCCTTTGTCCTCTCACCACCCCCTCCCCTGGTATCCACCAGTTTATTCTCTGTATTTATCAATCTATTTCTATAGTGTTCTGCTTGTTTGCTTATTCCGTGAATTCATTCTTACACAACAAACATGCGTAGGCTATTGTCTTCTAATAATATCATGGCAACTTAAAAAGCTTATTTAAGCAAAAACAGATGTTTAGAAAGTTTAACTTTTACATTAAAAAGATATGTAATAAAGTAAAAGTTATTAGGTGGATGTTAGTGTGTGATCAGAGAAGGCAATGGCACCCCACTCCAGTACTCTTGCCTGGAAAATCCCATGGACGGAGGAGCCTGGTGGGCTGCAGTCCATGGGGTCGCTAAGAGTCAGACACGACTGAGCGACTTCACTTTCACTTTTCACTTTCATGTATTGGAGAAGGAAATGGCAGCCCACTCCAGTGTTCTTGCCTGGAGAATCCCAGGGATGGGGGAGCCTTGTGGGCTGCCATCTTTGGGGTCACACAGAATCAGACACGACTGAAGTGACTTAGCAGCAGCAGCAGCAGCAGTGTGTGATACCTAGGAAATTACTAGTTGGCTTAAAGTTAGTTAAATTTAACTGCCGAATTAGATGTTGCTCAGTGGCTCTAGGTGCCTAGGCCAGGTTACGCACTATTAGAAAAATTAACATTATGTGTGTTGTCCTTCTATGCATCCTGGGAAGGAAGATAATGGAAATAATTTGATATGGAAACCCTACTCTTGAAGCACTATATAATGCGTATTAAAGTGCCAAATTGATTTTGACCAAGTGCTGAAATGTGGTAGAATTTAAGCAGTATGGGCAGATGAGATCTGAGGCATTTGTGTTGTAAGAAAAGGTAAAGGTTGACAGTATAAATGACTTAAAAATATTTGGTAGAAAAATTGCTAGAATTTTGGTTCACGAAGATAGTAAAAGCAGAGATAGCTAGATTGTGACAAAGAAGTGCCAGTGAGTTCATGAGTTATTTCCCTGATTATTCTTTTCTCAAAATATATGTGTATTGTGCATCTGCCACTTGTAAGGTTAATGTATCCATTAATATCTCTTAGTGACTATTCCCTTCTCAATATGTATATTATACTAGTGGATGACTTGCTCAATAAGCAGCTGTTTTTTTCTCACCAAGGGCTGTAAGCGTCGGTAGGTGGTATGAAATGGTATTTCTCTATAGTAGCTCTCTCTGGATTTTTGACAGGCTTAGCAACATAATTTGTATGGTCCAATGCAAAATGAAAATGGGGTCCTTCTGTTAAAAAATTACTAAGAATTTCAATATGATGATAACAGAGCATGAAACATAAGTACAGGGTGCTTCTAAGCAAGGGGTTCTGACGACTGTACAAGAGCACAACCACAAAGCTAGTCCTGCTGATGGGGAAAACCACATCGGTGTAAGTGAGCCATGACTAAGGCAAAACTGCTAAATCTAGGCATGATCAATTAGTGTACTGATCATAGGTGACCAGTTAAGGGTCATGAATATACACATATATGTATGTTGTTGTTCAGTCGTGTCTGACTCTTTGAAACCCCACGGATTGCAGCATGCCAGGCTTCCCTGTCCTTCACCATCTCCCAGATCTTACTCAAACTCATATCCATTGAGTCAGTGATGCCATCCAACCACCTCCTCCTCTGTCATCCCCTTTGCCTCCTGCCTTCAACATTTCCCAGCATCAGGGTCTTTTCTAATGAATCAGCTCTTCGTATCAGGTGGCCAAAGTATTGGAGATTCAGCTTCAGCATCAGTCCTTCCAATGAATATTCAGGGTTGATTTCCTTTAGGATTGACAACATATATGTATATAAATGTAAATATATATTTACAACATAAATATAAATTTGTACAATGTTTAACATTACATTTTCACTATACACACACACACACACACACACACACACACATATATATATATACAGACAGACATATATGATTAAAATATGTGGAATAGAGTTCTGAAAACCTCTGGTGTGATAGCCTTGGGTGAATAAACTAGAAAAAGGTCATTTGCCAGTACCCATAAATCATGTTATGTTTCTGTGAGACATCATTCAACAACTATTCTCTGAGTCTCTATTTTGTGCCAGATACTTTTTGCAGTGTGAGCATATAACAGAAAACAAAATAAATAAAGCCCCTGCTCTCAGAGAGCTTTCATACTATTGAATTTCTGAAATTTTGACTGATTTGTTCAGTCTTGATGTTGTAGTTTTGATTTCATGTTGAAACCCCTGGCTTTCCCTTCCTTTATTCAGACCAGAAGCAAAAGTCTGAGAACTTGGTTATTCTTGTCACTGTTTAGAACTGAGTAGAACCAGGACTCTCCGGAAAACAATGTGCTGAAAGTCTGTCCTTGAGAGCTTTCCAAGCTGAAGACACTCATAGGAGCACTTCCTCTAAGGCCAAAGGCTTATTTGCTAAGAGCAGTTCACAGGGAAGAAGACAGCCCGCTGATCTTTGGTAAGAGGACAGCTCTCATGATACCGAGTGACACAGGATCACCCTAAGAGTCAACAGCATCCATCTTACAGAAATCAACAACCCTCGCTTTCCCCCTTTCAAAGAATTTACTGGTCTGGTTTGGCCTTTCTGTGCCACATTCCGTTCCAGAACCCCAGCTAAAATGTTCTCAAGGGCTGACCAGAGATCCCTCCTCCTTTCCCCGGGCTGGTACAACTTGACCGCTGCTTGACATCAAGGTCAACTGGAGACTGGGAACAGTTATGTAACTGCATTATAAATTGAATTAGAGCTGTGCATGAGCCCAGACCAAGTAACCAGGGCAGCTCCAGGCAAGAGCAGCAACGTGTCCCCAGGAGACAGCATTGGAGGAATCGTTTTCTGGGGAAAGGAAATAATGTATCACAGGCAGCAAAAAAAAAGAATCTCTCCCCAGTCCCTCCCAAGTCCGGGCAGGCTGCTGCCCTGTCATGCGAGGAGCAAGAAAGAGGCATTAAGTGCAGAGGGAGTTGGTGGCTATGTGGCAGTGGGTACTGAAGAAGAACCAGGTATAATATACACACACACACACAATGAAGAAAAGAAATCAGTTTTAATATCAGAACAGACACCACCCTTTACAAGAGCACTAACAAAGCTTACTCATGGGGAGGAAAAAAGCCACAGGCAACCATCTGTGCATTGGAAGATGGATGGGAGAACTTATTGCAAGAGTCCCTCTGCTACTAGGCCCTGAAAAGACCCTGATGCTGGGAAACATTGAAGGCAGGAGGAGAAGGGGATGACAGATGAGGAGGTGCTTGGATGGCATCACCGACTCAATGGACATGAGTTTGAGCAAGCTCCAGGAGTTGATGATAGACAGAGAAGCCTGGCATGATGCAGTCCATAGGGTTTCAAAGAGTCAGACACGACTGAGCGAATGAACTGAACTGAACTGAACCCCCTGCTACCAGCCACCTGTTGTTCTAGAGAGAATATATCCACAAGGGTCTTAAAATGTGAGGCTGAAACATCTTTTGATGCCTCTGATAACCCAGGACATTCTTCCCCGAATTAAGATGTCATACTGGAGGGGGAGGGTGGTGTGGAAATAGTAGCTGTTTTGTTTTTTTTTTAATAGGCAAATAAATACAGAGGTAACTTTTGAAATGGTAAAAGGTGCTGGGATCACAGTTTAACCCTGGTCTATGATTGCAGGACCATCTTTAGAATCAAATGAGAAAAGGCAGAACAATGTGAAGCTGAAAGCTTAAACTGTGCAGTTCACTGATGGGACCAAACCATAGTTCCATCTTTTACTGAGTATTTGACGTGTGGCCAAGTTCGAAAGTTCCCTCTAAGCTCCAGCTTCCTATGTGCAGAAAGGGATAATTACAGTACCTACCTCAAAGGGCTTTTGTAAGATTCAATGACATCAAATGCAATAGCATTTGAAAACTAGTCACACAAAGACTTGAAATGCTAACAACAATTGCTGCTGCTGCTGCTAAGTCGCTTCAGTCGTGTACGACTCTGTGTGACCCCATAGATGGCAGTCCACCGGGCTCCCCTGTCCCTGG
The DNA here is from genome assembly GCF_032452875.1 of Bos javanicus. Taxonomy (NCBI): domain Eukaryota; kingdom Metazoa; phylum Chordata; class Mammalia; order Artiodactyla; family Bovidae; genus Bos; species Bos javanicus. The sequence continues at coordinate 11,748,513 of NC_083887.1, read as the reverse complement.
GATTCTCCAGGAAAGAACACTGGAGTGGGTTGCTATTTCCTTCTCCAATCATGAAAGTGAAAAGTGAAAGTGAAGTCGTTCAGTCGTGTCCGACTCTTAGCGACCCCATGGACTGCAGCCTCCCAGGCTTATCCATCCATGGGATTTTCCAGGCAAGAGTACTGGAGTCGGGTCCCATTGCCTTCTCCGAACAATAATAGCTAATGGTTCTTAAATGTTTTAAGTGGTTTACACGTATTAATCCATTTGCTTTTCACAATAATCCTCTGAAAGATGCAGAGAGGTTTAGCAAATTTGCTCAAGTTTGCATATCTAGTGAGTTGCAGAGCCAGGATTTGAACCCAGGCAGTGGTTTTTGCATTCATATTACAACCTAGAATGTGTTAATGAAGGAATCGGGGCTCATGAAGTTATATGTGTGTAATAAATTGTAGGTTTTAATATCTGGCAAGGCCAGTGCCTAAGAGGTGTTTATTGCCCATGTTTATTTTCCACTAGAATTGGTGTTCTAGAGATGTGCTCTCTGAATGTGTGCAGCTGTGTTCTCACATGTGAGCATGAGCAGAACATGTTATTCTTTTGCTTTATGCCTGGAATAGGGCAACTGCTGCTGCTGCTGCTAAGTCACTTCAGTCGTGTCCGACTCTGTGTGACCCCATAGACGGCAGCCCACCAGGCTCCTCCATCCATGAGACTTTCCAGGCAAGAATACTGGAGTGGGGTGCCATTGCCTTCTCCAGGAATAGGGCAAAATGACTATCAATTGTACAGTAATTTAGGAGCGTGTATGGGGCAGTGGCCGGGAGGAGCTACCCCACGCCCCTAAGCCCAAGACCAGGGGCAGCGGCCAGGAGGAGCTACCCCACGCCCCTAAGCCCAAGACCAGGGGCAACGGCCGGGAGGAGCTACCCCATGCCCCCACACCCAAGGCCAGGGGGCTGCGATGAGAGGAGTTACCCGGAGCTGTGGCTGCACGGGCTCAGGAGGGCCTAGAGGAGCTATCCCACATTGAAGGTCAGGAAGGGCAGTGGTGAGGAGATGGCCCTCGTCCAAGGTAAGGAGCAATGGCTGCGCTTTGCTGGAGCACCCGTGAAGAGATGCCCCATGCCCAGGGTAAGAGAAACCCAAGTAAGACGGTAGGTGTTGCAAGAGGGCATCAGAGGGCAAACACACTGAAACCATACTCACAGAAAACTAGTCAATCTAGTCACACTAGGACCACAGCCTTGTCTAACTCAATGAAACTAAGCCATGCCCGTGGGGCAACCCAAGACGGGCGGGTCATGGTGGAGAGATTTGACAGAATGTGTTCCACTGGAGAAGGGAATGGCAAACCACTTCAGTATCCTTGCCTTGAGAACCCCATGAACAGTATGAAAAGGCAAAATGATAGGATACTGAAAGAGAAACTCCCCAGGTCAGTAGGTGCCCAGTATGCTACTGGAGATCAGTGGAGAAATAACTCCAGAAAGAATGAAGGGATGGAGCCAAAGCAAAAACAATACCCAGCTGTGGATGTGACTAGTGATAGAAGCAAGGTCCGATGCTGTAAAGAGCAATATTGCATAGGAACCTGGAATGTCAGGTCCATGAATCAAGGCAAATTGGAAGTGGTCAAACAAGAGATGGCAAGAGTGAATGTCGACATTCTAGGAATCAGCTAACTGAAATGGACTGGAATGGGTGAATTTAACTCAGATGACCATTATATCTACTACTGTGGGCAGGAATCCCTCAGAAGAAATGGAGTGGCCATCATGGTCAACAAGAGAGTCCGAAATGCAGCACTTGGATGCAATCTCAAAAACGACAGAATGATCTCTGTTCATTTCCAAGGCAAACCATTCAATATCACAGTAATCCAAGTCTATGTCCCAACCAGTAATGCTGAAGAAGCTGAATTTGAACAGTTCTATAAGACCTACAAGACCTTTTAGAACTAATACCCAAAAAAGATGTCCTTTTCATTAAAGGGGACTGGAATGCAAAAGTAGGAAGTCAAGAAACACCTGGAGTAACAGGCAAATTTGGCCTTGGAATACGGAATGAAGCAGGGCAAAGACTAATAGAGTTTTGCCAAGAAAATGCCCTGGTCATAACAAACACCCTCTTCCAACAACACAAGAGAAGGCTCTATACATGGACATCACCAGATGGTCAACACCGAAATCAGATTGATTATATTCTTTGCAGCCAAAGATGGAGAAGCTCTATACAGTCAGGAAAAACAAGACCAGGAGCTGACTGTGGCTCAGACCATGAACTCCTTATTGCCAAATTCAGACTTAAATGGAAGAAAGTAGGGAAAACCACTAGACCATTCAGGTATGACCTAAATAAAATCCCTTATGATTATACAGTGGAAGTGAGAAATAGATTTAAGGGCCTAGATCTGATAGATAGAGTGCCTGATGAACTATGGAATGAGGTTCGTGACATTGTACAAGAGACAGGGATCAAGACCATTCCCATGGAAAAGAAATGCAAAAAAGCAAAATGGCTGTCTGGGGAGGCCTTACAAATAGCTGTGAAAAGAAGAGAAGTGAAAAGCAAAGGAGAAAAGGAAAGATATAAACATCTAAATGCAGAGTTCCAAAGAATAGCAAGAAGAGATAAGAAAGCCTTCTTCAGCGATCAATGCAAAGAAATAAAGGAAAACAACAGAATGGGAAAGACTAGGGATCTCTTCAAGAAAATCAGAGATACCAAAGGAACATTTCATGCAACGATGAGCTCGATAAAGGACAGAAATGGTATGGACCTAACAGAAGCAGAAGATATAAGAAGAGATGGCAAGAATACACAGAAGAACTGTACAAAAAGGATCTTCACGACCCAGATAATCACAATGGTGTGATCACTGACCTAGAGCCAGACATCCTGGAATGTGAAGTCAAGTGGGCCTTAGAAAGCATCACTACGAACAAAGCTAGTGGAGGTGATGGAATTCCAGTTGAGCTAGTGCAAATCCTGAAAGATGATGCTGTGAAAGTGCTGCACTCAATATGCCAGCAAATTTGGAAAACTTAGCAGTGGCCACAGGACTGGAAAAGGTCAGTTTTCATTCCAATTACAAAGAAAGGCAATGCCAAAGAATGCTCAAACTATCACACGATTGCACTCATCTCACACGCTAGTAAAGTAATGCTTAAAATTCTCCAAGCCAGGCTTCAGCAATATGTGAACCGTGAACTTCCTGATGTCCAAGCTGGTTTTAGAAAAGGCAGAGGAACCAGAGATCAAATTTCGAACATCTGCTGGATCATGGAAAAAGCAAGAGAGTTCCAGAAAAACATCTATTTCTGCTTTATTGACTATGCCAAAGCCTTTGACTGTGTGGATCACAATAAACTGTGGAAAATTCTGAAAGAGATGGGAATACCAGACCACCTGACCTGCCTCTTGAGAAATTTGTATGCAGGTCAGGAAGCAACAGTTAGAACTGGACATGGAACAACAGGCTGGTTCCAAATAGGAAAAGGAGTTCGTCAAGGCTGTATATTGTCACCCTGTTTATTTAACTTCTATGCAGAGTACATCATGAGAAATGCTGGACTGGAAGAAACACAAGCTGGAATCAAGATTGCCAGGAGAAATATCAATAACCTCAGATATGCAGATGACACCACCCTTATGGCAGAAAGTGAAGAGGAACTCAAAAGCCTCTTGATGAAAGTGAAAGTGGAGAGTGAAAAAGTTGGCTTAAAGCTCAACATTCAGAAAACGAAGATCATGGCATCCGGTCTCACCATTTCATGGGAAATAGATGGGGAAACAGTGGAAACAGTGTCAGATTTTATTTTTCTGGGCTCCAAAATCACTACAGATTGTGACTGCAGCCATGAAATTAAAAAGACGCTTACTCCTCGGAAGGAAAGTTATGACCAACCTAGATAGCATATTCAAAAGCAAAGACATTACTTTGCCAACAAAGGTCTGTCTGGTCAAGGCTATGGTTTTTCCAGTGGTCAGGTATGGATGTGAGAGTTGGATTGTGAAAAAAGCTGGTGCTGAAGAATTGATGCTTTTGAACTGTGGTGTTGGAGAAGACTCTTGAGATTCCCTTGGACTGCAAGGAGATCCAACCAGTCCATCCTAAAGGAAATCAGTCCTGGGTGTTCATTGGAAGGACTGATGCTAAAGCTGAAACTCCAATACTTTGGCCACCTCCTGTGAAGAGTTGATTCATTGGAAAAGACTCTGATGCTGGGAGGGATTGGGGGCAGGAGGAGAAGGGGACGACAGAGGATGAGATGACTGGATGGCATCACTGACTCGATGGATGTGAGTCTGAGTGAACTCTGGAAGTTGGTGATGGACAGGGAGGCCTGGCGTCCTGCGATTCATGGGGTCGCAAAGAGTCGGACACGACTGAGCAACTGATCTGATCTGATCTGATGACATAGTCATTAAGTGCATGAACTCTGCAGTCAGGCTGTCCGGGTTTTCATCCCAACAAAAAGTGAAAAAGTTAAAGTGTTTGTTGCTCAGTTGTGTCTGACTCTTTGCTACCCTATGGACCATAGCGCTCCAGGCTCCTCTGTCCATGGGATTCTCTAGGCAAGAATACTGGAGTAGATTCCCGTTCTCTTCTCCAGGGGATCTTCCTGACCCAGGGATCGAACCTTGTTCTACTGTATCGCAGGCAGTCTTTACTGTCGGAGCCACCAGGGAAGTCCAATACCAGCACGCAGTAGTTCCGTGCCTTGGACAAGTCACTACACATACCCAGGCTCAGTTCCCCTATCAAGGATAGCATACAAGCACTTACCTCCTGTGCTTGTACTTAAGATTAGATGAGTTAGTACACAGAAGCTGACTCAGCACAGTACATGGCAACTCTTAAGTGCCCTATCACTGTTGACTGTTGTTGATCTTTCTGCCATTCACCCTGCCAGGCCCAGAGAGACAGCAGTGACAGGCCACGCTGCTGCTTTCATGGCATTTCCATGGATGAAGCAAGTAAATAAACAACAAAGATGTAGATTGTGAAAAGTGTTAGAGAGGGCAATATACTACTGACTAAGAAACTGGGTCTCCGAGGAGGTGATAGTTAAGCTGAGGCTTGAAGGAATGAATGGTGAGCAGAGGACAGAGTCCCTAG